>NC_073241.2:37024848-37327878 GCF_029281585.2 Gorilla gorilla gorilla | reverse complement strand
TCTATAGTCTGTAGGGCAGGTCGGCAAACCAGAAAAAGTCTGGTAGGATTTCTGTGTTACAGACTTGAGGCAGAATTCCTTCTTTTTCCCTGCTCTCTTGAGAGTCTTTGCTCTCAAGTCCTTCAACTGAATGGGTGAGGCCCACTCTCATTATTGAGGGTAATCTCCTTAAAGTCAATGGATTGTAGATATTAATCATACCTACAAAATATCTTCACAGCAACTTCTAGACCTAGTGTTTGAGCAAACAACTGGGCACCATAGCTTAACCACAGTGACACATAAAATTAACTACTGCAGGCTGGGTGCGGTGGCTCACGCCTGTAATCCCAGCACTTTGGGAGGCCGAGGTGGGCGGATCACGAGGTCAAGAGATCAAGACCATCCTGGCCAACATGGTGAAACCCCGTCTCTACTAAAAATACAAAAATTAGCTGGGTGCGGTGGCGCGCACCTTAGTCTCAGCTACTTAGGAGGCTGAGGCAGGAGAATCACTTGAGCCTGGGAGGCTGAGGTTGCAGTGAGCCGAGATCATGCCGCTGTACTCCAGCCTGACAACAGAGTGAGACCCTGTCTCAAATAAATAAATAAATAAATAAAATTAACTACTGCAGTCAACTCTTTGTCAACGTGGCACCTCTACATATCTCCTTAAACTATACTTAATCTCCAGATAACAGCAAAATCATACTTGCCCCTCACCCAATTCAACTATCTTGGGTAAAACCAGAGACACACTAACCCTTCCCCAGAAGAGGACGTAGGGTTCTTGGGTCATGTTTACTCTTCTCTTTGGTATCCTATAACTGAAATATTAAGATATGTCTTATGTAATATAAGGGAATAAGAGAGAGAAGAAGACAAATATATTTTCTAAACACACACACACACAACACATTTGTAATGAAATAAGGAAGAAATACTCGTAACAATTACAGTCCCCATTTTTGTAACTGGCCATGTGGTTGTAGCTGGTATTTATAACTATCTGCTTCCACTACCCATTCCAGATTCCCTTTGCCCTCAGCAAGCACCTCAGCTGGTCATGGTTTGTCACCTGGTGGGGTGATCCAAACCTTCCTTCCTGAAGAGTTTGGACCATTTAGTAGTATGGCCTGAATTAGGTTGTTATAGTTTTCCATTGACCTGAATCACAGTGCAGAGTAACATTGAGATCTCCTGTACTCCAGATGCACTCTTACTTACCTCCGTGGGGGAGCAGCAGCCCAATTTTCCCTTGGTAGCCAGGACCAATCACCCCAGAAAACACAGCAGCTCCCTTCTTAGCCTGTTGACTCAGAAGCATGAGGAGCCCCAAGTGGCTGGGTGGCACGTTAACTGAGAGTTTGGTGGAATCACTGTTGTGTTTCCTGGTGGAAGCACTCTTCCCTTTGGAACTAAGACTTTTAGATCAGCAGAGCATTAGGTTACAGAACAGGAAGAAAACATTTTGCTAGTGGGTCAGTATAGGGGTAATAGTGAATGGTGCCAACTCCATTTCCATCCCTTGACTCCTGGACTTATGTATCATGGCTATTGGCGAAGCAGCACCCTATATTGGATGCTAACTTATATTTATTTATTTTGAGACAGGGTCTTGTTCTGTCACCCAAGCTGGAGTGCAGTGGCATGATCAAGGCTCACTGCAGACTTGGCCTTCCGGACCCAAGTGACCCTCCCATCTCAGCTTCCTGAGTAGCTGGGAGTACAGGTGTATGCCACAACGCCCAGCTAATTTTTAAACTTTTTTTTTTTTTTTTAAATAGAGACAGGGTCTTGCTATGTGTCTCAGGCTGGTTTCAAACTCCTGAGCTCAAGTGATCCCCCAACCTCAGCCTCCCAAAGTACTGGGATTACAGGCATAAGCCACCACCCCCAGCCCCTTGGGTGCTAATTCAGAGCATACACAACCTCCTGGAGAATATTGCCCCAGCCCTGCAAGGCATTACCACCTACCTGACACTGTATCTGAGTCTTCAAAATGGCGTTTCACTGTTCTGATCAAGGCACTCACTTCACAGCAAAAAAAGTGCAGCAATGGGCACAGGCTCTTGGAAGTCACTGGTCTCACCATGTTCCCCACCATCCTGAAGCAGTAGGCGGATTAGAACAGTGAATAGAATAGAACTGGCTGAATAGGATAGAAGCAATGCTTTGTGGAACCTACCACAGTGGTGAATATGGCATTCTGTGGCTCCATGGATAAATTTTGGCAGAGGCATTGTGTACAGGGAAAGCAAATCCATATTCAGACTAAGTGTCCACCCCAGGAAGGACAAAATACCAACCTACCATGATGGAAGGAGTCCAACGTAACCAACATGCCACCTGTAGCTGGCTGATCATCCCGGGGAATGGTGCCATATTGGAGCCTCAGTGTTGGTCTCTACCGCTGACAGATTGGGCACTCGGTGGTGGGTGTAGCCAGGTTGGCCTGAGTGGGTGGAAGTCCATGTTGCTGAACCCATGTGTAACCTCCATCCTGACACCATGGCCGCTTTGTTCGTGAACTCACTGGGCTTGACAGGGGTGGCTACGGAAAGAGACTGCCTCGCATCCACAGAACAGGTCATTCTATCCTATTATTAAAATTCTCCTCTGTAGATGTCACCGTTTGGTGGGCATTCATACGGAACACAAATATCTTCCATTTTTTGCTCATTCAGAGAGAGAGAGAGAGAGACATCAAATTTCCTTGTCACCAATTTCCAATAATGTTCCTTCTAAGTCCCTGACCATCAAGCAAAATCTCATAAGTGAATATACAATTATACCTCTTGCCATGTCTCCTTCCAAACAAAAACCACTGGATTCATTGCCCAAAGTTGGGGATTGCTCCCCCTGGGAGGAATTCCCTTCACCACTGTTTCTTGGGGATGTCCCAGAAAGGGACTATTATGCTGTAGTTGTCCATATTGGGGTGCCTGCATATCATGCAGAACCACCTATGTGCCTGGTATATCTCGTCTTGTCTTCCTCAGTCAACTGATTGTAGGAAACTCTGTATGAGGCCATAGATAGGGGCGGGAACAGATAAGATTGTGCAGCAGGACTAGAAGCCAAGGGCCCCACTCAGAACTAGCAGCTTTTTGGGTCACTTGGTTGATGAGCTGGAGTGGCACACCCAAATGAAGAATGTCTTGCCTCCAAAATCCAAAAGGGCATTGTACCTCTTTTTTGGTTATAGGCGGAGCCAAATGCAACAACTTGTCTTTCATTTTGTAAGGAATATCTTGACATGCCCTACACCACTGGATCCCTAGAAATTTCACTGAGGGAGAAGGTCCCTGAATTTTAGTTGGATTTATTTACCATTCTCGGACATGCACATTTCTTACTAATAAGTCTAGAGCAGTTGCTACATCTTGCTCATCAGGTCCAATCTGCATAATGTCATAAATGTACTAAACTGGTGTGATATCTTGTGGAAAAGAAAGGTGATCAAAATCCCTGAAGACTATACTGTGATAGGAACGGAGAGTTTAATCTACTCCTGACATAAGACAATTGTTAGGGACTGAATTGTATTCTTCCAAATTCTTATGTTGACGTCCTAACCCCTGATCTGACTATGTTTGGAGAGAGGGCCTGTAGGGAGGTAATTAAAATTAAATAAGATCATAAGAGTGGGGCCCTTATCTAATAGAACTGGTGACCTTATAAGAAAAGGAAGAGACAACAGAGATTTCTCTCTACACATAAGCATAGAACAAAGGCTGTGTGAGGACGCAGTGAAAAGGTGGCTGTCTACAAGCCAAGAACAGAGTCTTCAATAGAAATCAAATCTGCCAGCACCTCCATCTGGGACTTTTAGCCTCTGGAATGGTGAAAAAGTAAATTTCTGGGCCTGGTACAGTGGCTCATGCCTGTAATCCTAGCCCTTTGGGAGGCTGAGGTGGGTGGATCATCTGAGGTCAGGAGTTTGAGACCAGCCTGGCCAACTTGGTGAAACCCTGTCTCTACCAAAAATACAAAAATTTGCCAGGCGTGGTGGTGTACACCTGTAATCCCAGCTACTTGGGAGGCTGAGGGAGGAGAATCGCTTGAATGGAGGTGGAGGTTGCAGTGAGCCAAGACTGTGCCCCTGGACTCCAGCCTGGGTGACAGAGCGAGACTCTGTCTCAAAAACAAAAACAAAAAAAGTAAATTTCTGTTGTTTAAACACCCAGTCTGTGGTATTTTGTTATGGCAGCCTGAGCAGACTAATAAAACAGTAAAGATGTATTGCTGGCCTTGCTAGCTGGAAGCAAATTGCTTCTGGTAATCTTTATTAACAGATACTGAGGAAAAAGCATTTGCCAATCAATAGCTGCACACCAAGTACCAGGGCACCAAGGCATGTGTTAATTTACTCAAGCAGTGAAACCACATCTGAAACAGCAGTTGCAATTGGGGTGGCCACCTGGTTAAGTATACAGGTGTCATTCTCCAAGAGCCACCTTTTTTTCTGCACAGGCCAAATAAGCTAATTGAGGGGGATGTGGTAGAAGTCACCATCCCTGCTTTGTTCAAGTCCTTGATGATGACGCTAATCTCTGAAATCCCTCCAGCAATTTGGGATTGTTTTTGGTTTACTATTTTGCCTAGGAAGAGGCAGTTCTAGTGGCTTCCACTTGGCTTTTCCTACCACAATAGCCCTCATTCCACAGGAACCAGTGTGAGGATTCTGCCAGATGCTGAGTAACTGGTCTATACCAGTTATGCATCATGGAACTGCGAAAGTAACCACTGGATGGGTTTAGGGACCTGCTGGCCCAGAGTGAGATGGACCTGCCCTCCATCGACCATTTTACTTCCATAAGCCCCTACTCTGAATGGCCTCCTGGAATTAGTGTGAGTTCAGAGCCAGTTCAGTAATCCCACAAAAGTCTGATTATTTTATTTTTCACAATGTACAATCACCATGGTAAAAGACCGTTGGTCCCGTTGGGGACACCTGAGAGGAAGATTAATAGTATACATTTTTGACAGTGTATCAGGGTCCTTCCTCAAGGCGACCTTGATTTCCCTTCATTCAAGGGATTCTGGGTCTGTAAACTGGTTCAAGTCTGGGAATTGAGTGAAGAGCTGCGACTCTTTGTTTTTATGATTCAAGTTAGGTGTTTGTTCACTTGACCTAGAACTCTTCTAATTATACAGATCAAGTAAGAATTTAATAGGCTGTCCGTCTACTCTCTTCTATGGACACCACGATCAACAGCCAATGCCATAGGTCTCTGCCAGTTAGACTATTATTGCCGCTTTTACTCTACTGCCCATTATGGTGACCATGCTCTCTTTGCTTTTGGCAATTACATGTTGCCACTTGTCCCCTTCTGTCCCAGAAACTAATGATCTGCACTGCACCTAAGGATTCCCAGTTCTGTGACAGTAGATCCCACTGCAATTTCTGACCTACAAGGAAGAGCAACCACAGGAGCTCCTCAAGGATGCAGGGGCTCCCCTCACAAATGTATTTCTCAGTCATGGTGAAAGGTGTGTCCTCTGGATGCTCCTAGGGTGGGTGAGCAGGGGTCACATGTTAAATCTAATATTCCAACCTCCCTATACCTTCCTCTACAGTGCAAAAAGTCAGCTCTGCCATTTCAGCTTTATTTAGTGTGGGCCACCTTTTGGTCCATACTTCAGCTAAACCAAACTGTCAGAGCCCTTTTCTAAGCCCTGGAGGTACAGCACTGAATCCAGATCTGACTAGTGGGCCCATCTCATTAAGTTACCCCCAATCCAACTTCATGTTCCTTGCATCATTATCCCACACATTAATACTCATTCCCAAGATTTTGTCTGTACAAATTGGAACCACCATGCCGTTCTTTTGGATCTCAGTGAACCTCCTGAGTCACACTTTGTATCTCACCTTTTGGGGCCTGTAGGGACTTGAGTCTTGTCATAGTTCTAGAAGCAAAAAGGGGTTCCTAGGGTAGGTCCTGAGGAATCAGCAGCGTCTTCTGAGGCAACTACCTCAGAAGAGGCCACCACAGGCTCCCGCTTGATAGCAGAGTCAATATCCTCAGATGGGGTGGAAGGCTTGCTTCTACTGGCAAAGGAGAATCCACAGAATTTAGGAGCTCAATGTCGCCAGTTTCACCAGGATCTTCCCACAGGTCCCCATTGAAATTTTTAGGTGTACTTCTCATATGAAGGCACCAGGAGAGAGAGAAAAAATTCAGGACCCTGTTCCTTCCCAATTCCTGCCCTTACTTTATTTAACAGCAGAGGTTCCTGTGAGGTTGGGAATTCAATTTGTGTCATAATTCAACGACTTGCAGGATGAGACTCTGGATTTGGCTTTCAGAAACGTCAGCTCTGTGGCTGCAGTAGATGTGTTTTTGTTTTCTTTTCTTTCTTTCTTTTTTTTCAGGGCAGACACAGAAACTTTCCATTCAGTTATGTAATGGTTGAGCTGGGAGTTTGAAACCCTGAGTTCATCCTTCCTTTCCCTATCTTGTCAAGCACAATTAACAGCAACAGCCAATTTCGTTATACTCATTAATTTGATAAAAATGTTCTAAGGTGGCAAATATATGGTCACCCAGAACCTTGCCTGTCATGAATATTTGAGTAGGAGTGTCCAATGGCGGTATTTTGGGTATCTCTACTGCCATATCACACTATAGGTGCTCCCTTTACCACTGAAAGTAGAGTCATTAGTGCACTAAAATCCAACCAGATTAGAGAACCAATTCCAGAAACCACAGAACCAATTCCAAAAACTCATCCTTAAGATTCTGTTCTTCTAGGCTGGGCGTGGTGGCTCACGCCTGTAATCCCAGCACTTTGGGAGGCCAAGGCAGGCGAATCACAAGGTCAGGAGATGGAGATCATCCTGGCTAACACGGTGAAACCCCGTCTCTACTAAAAATAAAAAAGAAATAGCCGGGTGTGGTGGCGGGCGCCTGTAGTCCCAGCTACTCGGGAGGCTGAGGCAGGAGAACGGCGTGAACCCGGGAGGCGGAGATTGCAGTGAGCCGAGATCTCGCTGCTGCACTCCAGCCTGGTGGGAGACAGAGCAAGACTCTGTCTCAAAAAAAAAAAAAAAAAAAAAAAGACTCTGTTCTTCTAGAACCAATCTTTGTATAAAATCTGTAAAATCTGTATCAGTCAGGATTCTCCAGAGAAACAAGACAATATTTACATCTTTCTTTCTTATTTCTAAGAATACAAAAGGGTTTTTTTTAAGCAATTGGCTCATGTGATTGTGCAGGCTGTTAAGTCTAAAATCCTTGGGACAAACTGGTGGGCTGGATATGGGGTAGGAAAGGATGTTGCAGTCTGAGTCTCTCATATGTAGGGTAGGTTAGGAACTCAGGAAGGATTTCTGTGTTACACAGACTTGAGGCAGAATTCTTTTTTTCTTTGGGAAACCTGAGTCTTTTATCTTAAGGCCTTCAACTGGATGGATGAGTCCCAGCTACCTTATCAAGGTTAATCTCCTTTACTTAAAGGCAACTTGTAGGGACAAGAGTGACTTTTTATTTTTATTTTTTATTTTTTTTGAGATGGAGTCTTGCTCTGTCGCCCAGGCTGGAGTGCAGTGGTGTGCTCTCAGCTCACTGCAATGTCAGCCTACCTGGTTCAAGTGATTCCTGTGCCTCAAGCCTCCTGAGTAGCTGAGATTACAGGCGCCTGCCATCGTGCCCGGCTAATTTTTGTATTTTTATTAGAGACGGGGTTCCACCGTGTTGGCCAGGCTGGTCTTTAACTCCTGACCTCACGTGATCTGCCTGCCTCGGCCTCCCAAAGTGTTGGGATTACAGGCGTAAGCCACCGCCCCTGGCCAATTTAAAACGCCAATCTACCATGTAAGTTCCCACTAATCCTGAGTTTGAGAATGCCTCCAAAATGTCTAGTTGATGTATTACTCTTTATGTAGGAACACCTATTTATTGTAAGTTGCCTCCAAAACCACCTTTGTTGTTGCAGAAATCACAGGCTGTGATACCCACAGCCACCTACACATTCCTTGCAGAGCACGTATGCATTTTTCCCAAGCTGTGTGTCTGGGGGGTTGTGGAGTGGACATCTACCTATCTTGCAGCCACTCAAGACTGCAAGACCCAAGACTTCTGTCTGTAAGTTCCCCTAATAAGTCAATAAATATAATCCCCTAATAAATCCCCCAAAATATAATCCCCTAATAAATCATCCAAAACTGACCAACTGGATTTGTCTGCCTCTTTCTTTGGTTTCTCAGCTCCTTCGGCAGTTGGGGGTCGCTTTGTATATATTAATACGACCCTTTCACGGAACACAACTGATTGCAGATGTTAATCCCATCTACAAAATACCTTTATAGCAACATCTAGACTAGTGTTTGAGCAAAGAACTGGGCTTCATAGCCTAACCACGGTGACACATAAAATTAATCATCACACCAACCTATGCTGTTAGGAAGGAGATCGGTAGTTACTGCTCGGGGAGGGGTGTAAAGACCAGAAGGGACCACAGGAGAGCTTTAAGGGTGTGAGTCATGCTCCCTTTTTCGAGGTGATGATGGCTGCACAGATGTGTTCATTTTGTGAAAATCCAGTGAGCTGTGTACACTTGTGATACGTGTACATTTTGGAATCTATATTATACTTCATTAAAAAGTAAAATGTTAAGGACAAAGGCAGTAAGACAAAAAGCAATGGAAATAAGAAAAAAAGCCTTACATCAGTTATGGAGACTTTACAAATTGTAAGACATTAACATATATAACTCTATATTAATAAGTTTAAATATTTCAGTGAAATGGCTGATTATTTATTTATTTGAGACAGGGTCTCACTCTGTTGCCCAGGCTGGAGTGCAGTGGCACGATTTCAGCTCACTGCAACCTCTGCCTCCTGGGCTCAAGTGATCCTCTTCCTGCCTCAGCCTCTTGAGTAGCTGAAATACAGGCGTGCACCACCACACCTGGCTGATTTGTTTTCTGTAGAGACGAGGTCTCACTATGTTGCCCAGGCTGATCTTGAACTCCTGAGCTCAAGCGATGCTTCTACTTCGGCCTCACAAAGTGCTGAGATTACAGGCATGAGCCACCATGCCCAGCACAAAATGGCTGATTTTTTAAAGGAAGTTATAAATGATCAAAATTGTCTTGACAAAAGGTAAAAAATCTGAAGAGGCCATGAATAAAATAATTTTAAAAGGTAGTTAAAATTAACTATACCTATCATCACCCAAGGCATCAGGCTGATAAAATTTTGTGAACGTCATCTACAAAATCTTCACGGAATCTTCTACAAAATCTTCATAGGAATCTTTCAGTTCCTATGCTATTTAAACTGGTGCAGAGCAGGAAAAAATATGTGAAAGCTTCTTAACTCATTGTAGGTTATTTATGTATTTATATTTTTGAGATGGAGTCTCGCTCTGTTGCCCAGGCTGGAGTGCAGCGGTGCAATCTCAGCTCACTGCAACCTCCGCCTCCAGGGTTAGAGTGATTCTCCTGTCTCAGCCTCCTGAGTAGCTGAGATTACAGGTGCTCACCACCACGCCCAGCTAATTTTTGTATTTTTAGTAGAAACGGGGTTTCACCATGTTGGCCAGGCTGGTCTTGAACTCCTGACCTCAAGTGATCTGCCTGCCTCAGCCTCCCAAAATGTTGGGATTACAGGTGTGAGCTGCCATGCCCAGCCTTCATTGTAGGTCGTATTCTTTCCAGAATACGAACTGGAAACCTCCAAACTTGTTTTTCCAGACTCTTACTAGCTCTCTATCTCTAGTTAGGTTCTGCCACTGAGAGACAGTAGGGGATTCAGATGTAGGAGGAAGAAGACCTTTTCTCCAATTTGTGGAGGCAGCTCACATAGCTGAGTAGTGGTGGCAATGGGTGAGCCTGGCTTCCTGCTCAGGGGTGATTTGAACAGCAGCACTCAGCCCTAGCTCCAGCAGTACTAGCAGAGGCTCCAGGAACCTCAGCTGTTCAGAGCTTGTGGGCTCCCATGGCTGTTACTCTGTTGGATGCCTGCAGTGTAAGCTGGAGTATTGGCTCCTGGCTTTCTGCCTGCTGGTGGTAAAGGTGCCAATGTCAGCAGCCTCAGAGTCAATGATGGTAGCACTGGGTAAAACTATTTTCCCTTTCACGCTCCCAGCCCAGAGTTTCCCGTAGTTACTAGTCTCTGGATAATCTCACATGTTCCCTTTTTGCTCTTAATTAACCCCTTGGATATATATGTAACCAGTTTCCTGTGTTAAATTCTCTCTCTTTTTTTTTTTTTTTGAGATAGTGTCTCCCTGTGTTGCCCAGGATGGAGTCCTGTGGCACAATCTCGGCTCCACCACCACTCCTGGGGCATTTTTTTTGTATTTTTAGTAGAGACGGGGGTCTTGCCACGTTGCCCAGGCTGGTCTTGAACTCCTGAGCTCAGATAATCTGCCCGCCTCGGCCTCCCAAAGTGCTGGATTACAGGGTAACTTAGCCACCAGGCCTGGCTGACATGACCACTTTGGAAGACAGTTTGTAAGTTTCTTATAAAACCAGGCCAGGCACAGTGGCTCATGCCTGTAATCCAAGCACTTTGGGAGGCCAAGGCAAGAGGATCGCTTGAGCCCAAGAGTTTGAGACCAGCCTGCTCAACATGGTGAAACCCCATCTCTGCAAAAAATAGAAAAATTAGCTGGGTGTGGTAGCACTGTGCCTGTAGTCCCAGCTGCTCGGGAGGCTGAGGTGGGAGGATCATCTGAACCCAGGCAATTTAAAGCTGCAGTGAGCCATGATTGTCTGCCATGACAGAGTGAGACCCTGTCTCAAAAAACAAAACAAAACCCCAAAAAACAAAACTAAACTTACTCTTACAATATGATCCAGCAATCATGCTTCTTGGTATCTACCCAAAGGAGTTGCGAACATGTCCACACAAAAACCTGTACACAGATGTTTGTAGGAGCTTTATTGATAATTGCCCAAACACAGAAACAACCAGAATGCCCTTTAGTTGGTGAATGAATAAACACTGTTACAGCCTGACAATGGAATATTATTCAGCACTAAAAAGAAATGAACTCTCAAGACAAGACATGGAGAAAGCTTAAATGCATATTACTATAAGGAAGGAAGCCAATCTGAAAAGGCTAGCCACTCCAAGATTCCCATTATATGCCATTCTGGAAAAGTCAAAACCATGCAGTCAGTGGAAAGATCAGCGGTTGCCAGGTGTTGTCGGAAGAAAGGGATGAACAGGAGAACTAAGGATTTTCAGGACAGTCAAACTATTCCGCGTGATACTATAATGGTGGATCCATGTCATTATATATTTGCCAAAACCCATAGAATAAAACACCAAGAGTGAACCCTAATGCAAACTCTGAATTTTGGGTGATAATGATGTGTCAATGTAGGTTCACTGATCATAACGAAGGTACCACTTTGGTATGGGATGTTGACAGTGGAGGATGCTGTGCATGTGTGACAGTAGGGGTACATACGGGAACTCTATTTTCTGCTCAATTTTGCTGTGAACCTGAAAGTGTTCTAAAAACTAAAGTCTATTTTAAAAAATCCACTGTTTCACCTAATTCAACACTTCACTCCCACTCTGATAATCTCTGGCAACCAATGATCTGTTTACTGTCTGTATTTAAATTTAATTAAAATGATTTTTAAACTGTTTTGATATTTTTGTAATAATCAATATATTTGATTGGACTTTTATAGTGAGCACTTTCTTTGGAAATGAGTGTCTTTGACCTTCAGAAAAGTTATAGTTGTTATCAGTTATCATAAGAGGTGGGGCCCACCTCTAAAAGTAGCAATAAAATCTTATTTATGGTTGAAAAAGGTCAGGTCATTGCGCCACTTCTCTTTGCAGGTTTCTGTGCAATCCATCAGGGGACAGCTGGGACTAATCATTTAAAAAACTTTCCAGCCTGCTAATTTTACCATACCTCACATTTTTGTCATTCCTGGCCAAAATCCAAAGGGCAAGTCCCTTCTGCAGCCTCATTTTTTTTTTTCTGTACTTTCGCTCCCCTGACGCAAGCTTCCACTGTCTCCCATCCTAACTTTACCACTACGCCCTCTAGAATGCCTTTTCCTGATAAGCAAAACCCCCCGAGTCGTTGGCGTCTCGGAAGAGGCTCCTCCACTTTCCGGTTTTGGCAGAATCCTTGATCTGAGCCAGGCCTCTTCCCAGGGGCTCTGGCCCTCTTCACTTCCTTTTCCCCGGAGGACTCTGGCTCCCGGCTAGCAGGCAGCCCACTTCCCCGGCCGCTTCCTTCCCCCGGGATGACACGTTTCTACAGGCGGACTCTTCTAACTCATACTATTTCCCTACCCCCGTGGTGGCTCCTAGCACCCCCAGGCCTGTTCTACCTGTAAAATCTTGACACATTTAAACTACTACTTCTGATCCTTTCCTCCCCGTCCAGCCTTCGCTCTTAGGCTGCCGAGCCTGGACTGCTTGTCATCCCCTCAGGCGTCTCCCCGGCCCTCCCTGCTCTTCAGCCGTCCCGGCGGAGCGCGGCTCCTGACCAAACCCACGGTTCGCCTTCTCCACCTGCTCCGCGCGCCTCGCATGTGTCTGGGGGGAAACACATCCAAACGTCGACTTAAATGATTCAGGGCCGGGGACCGTGAGAGGCAGTCTTCACTTTTTCATCTTTCTTCATTTGCACAGTATACCAATAAGCTCTTACTACTTCTCAGCACAGGTAACTCGCCTTTTGCAGAGCAGCCTCCGCCGCCGAAAGGTCAGAGCCTGGAGGAACCCGCACCAGGCTCGTAGGGCATGACGCGCCGGGGGCGGGACGAGGATTGACGAGCCGGGAACAGGGCGGGGCTTGAGGGGGCGGGAGGGTGGGGCGAGGCATGACGGCTCTGGTGGGGGGGTAGGCGGGGCTTGACGGGCCTGGGGGCGGGGCGAGGCTTGAGGGACCGGAAGGTGGGGCGAGTCATGACGGGCCGGGGCGTGGGCAGGGCTTGAGGGGCCAGGGGACTGTGTGGGGCCTGACGGGCCGGTGGGTGGGGCGGGGCTTGAAGGACCGGAGGGTGTGTGGGCGGGGCTTGATGGGCAGGGGCGGTGCGGGGGCGTGGGCAGCACAAGCCGTGCGCTCCCGGGCTGCGAGGTCTGGCTAGGCTGCGGGCCGCGCGCCGCCGCCGCTGCCGCCGCCACTGTCCTCTTCGCAGGCGCGGGCCCGACGGAAACCATGTTTGTGGCTCGCAGCATCGCGGCGGACCACAAGGATCTCATCCACGATGTCTCTTTCGACTTCCACGGGCGGCGGATGGCAACCTGCTCCAGCGATCAGAGCGTTAAGGTGCGCGCGGCGCTTGCGGGCGGGGCCGACCCCGGAAGGAGGGGGAGTGGGTGGGCGGCGCGGGGAACGGGGCTGTGTCTTGGTTTCAGTGACGCCGCTGGAAGCTGTGGGGTGGCGGGCGAGCCCTGGATGGACTGAGCGGAAGCCCTCCCCGCCCGCGTATTGTGGGGTCACGGCGGCCTCGCGGGCCGCCCTCCCGTGCGCCTGCGCAGTTGGTGCCACGTGCGCGCTCCCGCCCGCAGGGTACGCCGGGCCCTCTCACAGGCCGCGCTGCCGGGGCTGCGGGCGGGAACCCAGGGGCATCCCACCGTCAGCCTCGGCGTCGTGGGTCTTGCCCGCGCTGTTCACCCGACGACCTGCAGTGGGACCTGGTGGGAGACTTTGCCTGGCTGGCGCTGCGTCGAGTTCTGTGCCCCGCCGGTGTTCTCTCACCAGGGCACATGGTTTTCTCCGTGGGTTCAGAGCAGAAGCTCACTTTGTCACGCCGAGGAAGAAAAATACAAACCATTTACATCCAATGATTTCCCTGCTTGCTGCCCAGGAATCGGAGGGTTTGTTTCTTGAAGTTCCCGTAAACGTCTGTAGACACTTCCGACAAGCAGAATTTCTTTTCTTTTCTTTTTTTTTTTTTTTTGAGACGGAGTCTCACTCTGTCACCCAGGCTGGAGTGCAATGGCACGATCTCGGCTCACTGCAACGTCCGCCTCCCGCGTTCAGGCGCTTATCCTGCCCCAGCCTGCCAAGTAGCAGGGATTACAGGTGCACGCCACCACCCCCGGCTAATTTTTTTTTTTTGTATTTTTTAGTAGAGACAGAGTTTCACCATGTGGGCCAGGCTGGTCTCGAACTCCTGAGCTCGTGATCCACCCGCCTCGGCGCCTCGGCCTCCCAAAGTGCTGGGATTACAGGCGTGAGCCAGCGCGCCCGGCCGACAAGCAGAATTTCTAATGTGGGGATGCTACATGAGATTTAGGAACCTCCCAGATGTGTTGCAGGATGAATGAAAGCTGGAGTGCGGATTATTTGGTTCTCGACAACTCCAGAGTAACTGGAAATCTAAAGGATAGTTTATCCTTTTTCACATTCGAGTTTGATACCAGTGATCTCTCAAAGATAAACTTTTTATAAAGTTGCAATTTTTAAAAGATGTAGTTTCTTTTTTAAAACAAGTTTATTTTTATTGTAATAAACTACGTTAACTGGTTTTTGTTTTTTTTTTTTTTTGAGACAGAGTCTTGCTCTGTCACCCAGGCTGGAGTGGGGTGGCGCAATCTTGGCTCACTGCAAGCTCCGCCTCCCGGGTTCACGCCATTCTCCTGCCTCAGCCTCCCAAGTAGCTGGGACTACAGGCGCCCGCCACCACGCCCGGGTAATTTTTTGTATTTTTAGTAGAGACGGGGTTTCACCATGTTAGCCAGGATGGTCTCTATCTCCTGACCTCGTGATTCGCCCACCTCGGCCTCCCCAAGTGCTAGGATTACGGGCGTGAGCCACCGCGCCCGGCCCGCGTTAACCGTTTTAAAGTGTAGAATTCAGTGGCATAGAGCACAGCATTCACATTGCTGTGCAGCGTCGCCCCTGCCCATCTCCAGAACCTTTTCATCATCCTAAACTGAAACTCTGTACCCGAGAGCACCCTGTTCCGCCACCCCATCCTCTGGTAACCTCTATTCTACTGCTTTCTATTAATTTTCATATTCTAGGTACCTCAGATAAATAGAATCATAGAATATTCGCCCTTTTATATTTGGTTTATTTCACTTAGTATAATTTTTTTTTTCTTTTTTCTTTTTCCTTTTTTTTGAGGCAGAGTCTGGCTCTGTCACCCAGGCTGGAGTGCAGTGGTGCGATCTTGGCTTGTTGCAGCCTCAACATCCCAGGTTCAAGCCATCCTCCCACCTTAGCCTCTCCAGTAGCTGGGACTACGGGTGCACGCCACCACGCCTGGCCAATTAAAAAATTTTTTTTGTAGAGGCAGGGTCTTGCTGCATTGCCCAGGCTAGTCTCGAACTCCTGAGCTCAAGTGATCCTCTCACCTCAGCCTCCCAGAGTGCTGGGATTACAGGTGTGAGTCACCTTGCCCAGCCCTCTTAGGTCCATTTATTCCAGAGTACTTTTTTTTTAAAAGGAGGAGCCATGTATTTATTTGTATATATTTTTAATTGAGCAAGTAATATATTTTTCTTTTTAGAAAGTGAAAAAATTATAGACTTATTGCTAATATGTGTTAATATTTATTGATTTCCTCTGTTTTTCCTTTAACGTTTTAAGTTGTCATGGTAGAGTGTGTGTATATACGTATATGTCTTGTGAGAAATAGTGTTGCACTGAAATTTTTCATTAGTTTAGCATTTTATGTATTTTGAATGATTTTCTTAGGCTAATTCTAGTAGATAAATTAGTGGATATTTTAAAACCCATTGAAGAGAATTGACAAATTGCTATTTTGCAGGTCGTACCGTTTTATACCGCCAGTGATAGTATTGATTTGATAGTGTTATTGCTTTCGTTACATTTTTAACAGGTGAAATTGGCACCTTCTTATTGTAATCTATATTTTTTCTGGGTAATAAGGTTTAATTTTTTTGTTTTGAGATGGAGTCTTGCCATGTTGCCCAGGCTGGAGTGCAGTGGCTATTCACGGGCGTGATCATAGCCTTAAACTCCTGGGCTCAAGTAATCCCTCCTGCCTCAGCCTCTTGAGTAGCTGGGACTACAGGTGTGCACCACCATGCCTGGTTTCAGTATTTTTGCTTTACCATGTGTTACATGTACAGTTGAACCTGTTGTTTGTAGATTCTGTATTTTTTGAATTTGTCTACTCTGAAATTTACTTGTACCCCAAAAGTCACACTGCTTTTGTAGTCATTTGTGCATGTGTGAGGAGTGGTGAAAAGTTTGAGTCTCAGGACAGACGTTTCCTGTTGAGGTGAAACCAGGCGATACTCTATTTTGGCTCATACTGTAAGCAGGTGTTTTTCATGATTTATTTAGTGCAATGATTATTTGTTCTTTCTATTGGTGATTTTGCTGTTTAAAATGGCCTCCAAGCGTAGTGACTGTAACTAATTGTCTCTGTTACCTAATAGAGCTCCTGAATCCCTTGGTGCTTGGCCCAGTGCTTGACACATTCAAGGTTCTCAATGTAAATTTTTTGAGATGGAGTCTCGCTCTGTCTCCCAGGCTGGAGTGCAGTGGCATGATGTCAGCTCACTGCAACCTCCACCTCGGGGGTTCAAACGATTGTCTTGCCTCAGCCTCCCTAGTAGCTGGGACTATAGGCATGCAGCAGCATGCCTGGCTAATTTTTGTATTTTTAGTAGAAACGGGGTTTCACCACGTTGTCTAGGCTGGTCTCGAACTCCTGACCTCAGGTGATCCGTTTGCCTTGGCCTCCCAGGGTGCTGGGATTACAGGCATGAGCCATCGCACCCAGCCTCTCAATAAATAATTGAATGAATGAATGTTTACTTGCTGGTTGTATTCTTTTGTTAACTATATGTTCACCCCTTTCCTTGTACACTGATTCAGTCTTATAGTTTTTGTATCAATTTGTAGGAATTTTTGTATAAAATATCTGCCTTTTATTTTCTTATAGGTCTGGGATAAAAGTGAAAGTGGTGATTGGCATTGTACTGCTAGCTGGAAGGTTAGTATTTATTTTTACATTTATTAAAAATACAGTAATATTTACTGTTTATTTTATAGTTATCTATGAATTGTTTTGAGAAAATAACATTTATACAGTAGTTCTTTTCCTGGGAAGACATTTTACTGTTTTTCGCTACTAAAGTAACGACTGTGTTTCTCAGAATTTGAGAGTAAGAAAATCTGTAGTTCTGTAGCATTCTAACATAATTATCTTAGTAATTCAGAATATTCCTTTTGCCTTTACATATTTTAATTGTTGTGATGTTTCATACATAGTTTTCTCTTAAAAAAACAAAAAACAAAACCTTTACTCAAGTAGAAATTTTCTTCTTTTTTTTTTTTTTTTGAGATGGAGAGTCTTGCTCTCTTGCCCAGGTGGGAGTGCAGTGGCGTGATCTTGGCTCACTGCAACCTCCGCCTGTTGGGTTCAAGTGATTCTTCTGCCTCAGCCTCCCAAGTAGCTGGGACTGTAGGCGTGCACCACGATGCCTGGCTAATTTTTGTGTTTTTAGCAGAGATGGGGTTTCGTCATGTTGGCCAGGCTGGTCTCAAACTCCTGACCTCAGGTGATCCGCCCTTGGCCTCCCAAAGTGCTGGGTTTATAGGCATGAGCCACTGTGCCCAGCCAAGTAGAAATTTTCATACCTTAAAAGTCATCCATTTTAAATGTACAGTTCAGTGAGTTTTAGTAAACTTACATAGTTGTGTAGTCATCACTGTAATCCAGTTTTAGAATATTTCTCTCAAACTCAGAAATTCCTTTGTATCCTATTCCCACTCCAAGCCCCAGGCAACCACTGATCCATTTTCTGTCTCCATAGGTTTCTTCTCTCCTCTGCCCTCCCTCTCTCCTCCCCTCCCACCCTCTCTTCTCTTCTTTTCTTTTTTTTTTTTGAGCTGGCGTCTTGCTCTGTCGCCCAGGCTGGAGTGCAGTGGTGCGACGTTGGCTCATTGTAACCTCTGCCTCCTGGGTTCAAGCGATTCTCCTGCCTCAGCCTCCTGAGTAGCTGGGATTACAGGCTCATGCCACCACACCCGGCTAATTTTTGTAGTTTTGGTAGAGATAGGGTTTCACTATGTTGACCAGGCTGGTCTCGAACTCCTGACCTCAAGTGATCCGCCCGCCTTGGCCTTCCAAAGTGCTGGGATTACAGGCGTGAGCCACCATGCCTGGCCTGGTTCATCCTTTCTAGAAATTTCATAGAAATGGAATTTTGAAATACATAGTCCTTTGTGTCTGGCCACTTTCCCTTTGCATGTTTTGAGATTCATCCATATTGTGTCATGTGTCAATTTGTTCCTTTGATACTGAGTAGTGCATTGTATGTATATTGCCACGTTTTGTTTGTCTGTTCACCAGTTGACGGACATTTGAGTTGTTGTTTTTGGCTGTTATGCGTAATGTTAAGAACGTGCCATGTAAGTCTGTGTAGACATATATTTTCATTTCTTTTGGATAGATGCGTAGGAGTGGAATTGAGGGGCTATATGTACTTAGCTTTCTAAGAAACTGCGAAACTCTTCCAAAGTGGCTGTGCCCACCAGCCATGTGTGAGGTTCCAGTTTCTCTACATCCTCACCTACACTCGATAATATCTGTCTTTTTTATTATAGCCATTTTAGTAGTTGAGAAGTGACCACAAAAATCATTGGATTTTGATTTGTATTTCCTTAATACCTCATGTTGATTATTTTTTCATATGCTTATTTACCATTCATGTATCTTCTTTTGTGAAAGGTCTATCCAAGGTCCCCTCCCTTTTAAGGTGAGGTTAACTTATAAAATTAATAATTTCAGAGTAAACAATTAATTGGCATTTACTTCATTTACAGTGTTGTGTAACTACCACCTTTTTCTAGTTCTAAAACATTTTTATTATTCCAAAAGGAAACCCCTATCTCTTGCTTTTAAGCCTAACATATTTCATATGTACTTTTCTATATCTTTAAAGGCTTTTTATTAACAGCCAATAAATATACCATTTTGCTTAACTAGTGGATATTTCAGTTTCCATTTTATTGTGATGAGCATCTTTGTGCAAACCTTATTCTTTAGATTGCATTTTACTGTAAATCTAATAAAACTTATGTGCCTTAGTGTGCGTTTTTAACTTTATAGCCCTGTATAAGTAAGAATTAAAGATGATACAGAAAAGACTGGACAAAACAAGGTTAAAAAAAAAGGGTGCAAAATGTACCTTTAGTTGGTGACATTGTTACCATGTAGAAGTTATTGGTTAAACCATTTTTATGTTGTTGAATGTAAAAAATGTTAGCTATACAGTGTGAAACACATTTTCTGAATGTTATTTGTTATTATACAGTATTTTCCCTGAGAAGCACCTAGCAAATTCTTTTGATGGTGAAATTCTTTAAGACCTTTGTATCCCTTCTCCAGCCACCTCCCCTCCCACCCCTTGGCCAACAGGAGGGGTGTAAGGATTTGGGCTTCCCCATATTTGCTCTTCCTACAATAGTCTGTTATCAATAGACTATATTGTCAGTTAAAATCATTTAAGCATTTTATGGCTATAATCTCTATATATTGTTAGACTCTTGAAGCAAATAATTTTTTTTTTGGAGACAAGGTCTTGCTCTGTCACCCAGGCTGGAGTGCAGTGGCACAATCTTGGCTTACTGCAGCCTCAACCTTCCAGGCTGAAGTGATCCTCCCACCTCAGCCTCCCAAGCAGCTGGGACCGTAAGTGCATACCACCACGCCTGACTAATTTTTTGTATTTTTTGTAGTGATGGCATTTTGCCATATTGCCCAGACTGGTCTTGAACCCCTGGGCTCAAGCAGTCTGCCCACCTCAGCCCCCTAAAGGGCTGAGAATACAGGCGTGAGCCACTATGCCTGGTTGAATCAAATGAAAAAAAAAGTATTTTTTTAATTGAGCTATAATTTACATATCATAATGTGCACCCATTTAAAGTGTACAATTTAGTGATTTTAAGTATATTCATTAAATTGGCAACCACCACCACTTCTAATTTCAGAACATTGTTTACCACCTCTAAAGGAAACCCTGTGCTCATTTAGCAGTCACTTCTTGTTTACTCTGCTCCCAGCTGCTGGTAACCACTAATCTACTTTCTGTCTCTATGGATTTTGGAGCAAATAAATCTAATGTTATTTATTTTATTAGGTGGGTATTTTCTGTAGAAAGAATTTGCAAGTAAAATGGTGGACTTGTAGAATCTTTGTTTCAAAGGTTAGTTACGCTAAACTCTGAAGCAACTTTCCAACTATCAGCACTGGAAGTAGTCAAGTTTATCTGGCTAGATTTTTCTTTTATTAGTAAAGTGTCAGAAGAACTGGACTTCAGAAGCATTACAATCCTAAATATAGAATGTCTTCTAAAGGTTAAAACATTCTGGAATTTAACTTTTTATTTACATGTTATGTTGATCAGTTTTCTTCTCTCATAGGAGTAAAACTATATTCTGTTTCCTGATGTAAAACCAGTGTTTATGAAATATGAATAAGTATTTAGGAAAAAAGAAGCCCTGGGATAATGAGTATCTGTTCTTTTCTTTTTTTTTTGATTCCCCAGACACATAGTGGATCTGTATGGCGTGTGACATGGGCCCATCCTGAATTTGGACAGGTTTTGGCTTCCTGTTCTTTTGACCGAACAGCTGCTGTATGGGAAGAAATAGTAGGAGAATCAAATGATAAACTGCGAGGACAGAGCCACTGGGTGAGACATTTATTAGTATTCTGGGGACCGGGAAGACATGAGCAGCCAAGGAGCATTAGTCCGAAGGCTACCTCAGATAATTGGTAAAATATCACCACTCCCCTCTAGTTTTACCAGTTCTAAAGTTCTTTCTTCCATGTTTTTTTCTTCCTTATTTCATTTTAACTTGGGTCTGAAGCAATACTTAGGAGCATGATTGCATTGTTTATAACTTTTATGATGAATCCAGAATATTTGCATTGTATTTGATTTTACCTATTAGTATATTTTATGATAGTAATATATGATTTTAAAGTATTCTGGCTCACTGCAGTCTCAAACTCCTGGCCCCACCTCAGCCTCCTGAGTTGCTGAGATTATAGGCATGAGCCACTGTGCCTAACTCTAAAATTCTTTTTTTTTTTAACTTTAAACTCTTAAGGGTTAATAACATTCTTTTTTTTTTTTTTGAGATGGAGTTTCACTGTGTCACCCAGGCTGGAGTGCAGTGGCACAATCTTGGCTCACTGCAAGCTCCGCCTCCCGGGTTCACGCCATTCTCCTGCCTCAGCCTCCTGAGTAGCTGGGACTACAGGTGCTCGCCACCACGCCCATCTAATTTTTTGCATTTTTAGTAGAGACGGGGTTTCACTGTGCTAGCCAGGATGGTCTCGATATCCTGACCTCGTGATCTGCCTGAGCCACCGCGCCCGGCCAAGGGTTAATAAAATTCTTTAAAGGCCGGGCGTGGTGGCTCAGGCCTGTAATCCCAGCACTTCGGGAGGCCGAGGCGGGCGGATCACGAGGTCAGGGTATCAAGACCATCCTGGCTAACATGGTGAAACCCTGTCTCTACTAAAAATACAAAAAATTAGCCCGGTGTGGTAGTGGGTGCCTGTAGTCCCAGCTACTGTGGAGGCTGAGGCAGGAGAATGGTGTGAACCCGGGAGGCGGAGCTTGCAGTGAGCCGAGATCACGCCACTGCACTCCAGCCTGGGCGACGGAGCGAGACTCCTCTCAAAAAAAAAAAAAAAAATTCTATAAAAATTGTTTCTTCTGTTTTGTGGTTACTTTTGTTTTCTTAGGAAATATACTGTCCTCGGCTGGGTGCGGTGGCTCACGCCTATAATCCCAGCACTTTAGGAGGCCAAAGTGGACAGATCACCTGAGGTCAGGAGTTTGAGACCAGCCTGACCAACATGGGGAAACTCCATCTCTACTAAAAATACAAAAATTAGCTGAGCATGGTGGCGCATGCCTGTAATCCCAGCTACTCAGGAGGCTGAGGCAGGAGAATCGCTTGAACCCGGGAGGCGGAGGTTGTGATGAGCCGAGATCGTGCCATTGCACTCCAGCCTGGGGGACAAGAGCGAGACTTCGTCTCAAAAAAAAAAAAAAAATACACTCTCCTTTATCTACTTCTGCTTTTATCGCTGTCTTTGCCTTATTGGATGTTTGAATTTGGGCAAGAACATAATATAATCTGTGTGCTGTTGAAGTTCCTCATCTATAAAGTGAAAACATTGAACTAGATTGTATTTAAGACTCTTTCCAGCATTTTCATATGAAGGTATTATCATCTGCATGCTTTTTTTCCCCCTTTATGATTTGTTTTTTGTAATAGATAATCATGCACGTGGTGTAAAATTCAAAAGAAACAAAAGGAAGTGTGTAGTGGGAGTGTCCTGCTATTACCCCTCACCTGCCCTCCCTAATGGCATGATACTACATTAGAGCCAGTCACAGCTCATTGCAGTCTCAACCTCCTGGGCTCAAGTGATCTTCCCACCTTAGCCCCACAAGTAGCTGGGATCACAGGCATGCACCACAGGCTGATTTTTTTATTTTGTAGAGATGGGGTTTCACCATGTTGCCCAGGCTGGTCTTGAACTCCTGGACTGAAGCAATCCTCTCACCTCGGCCTCCCAAAGTGCCGTGATTATAGGTGTGAGCCACTATGAGGGCCATGATGCAATTTTTTATTGTGGTAAAATATGTATAACATAATATTCCTCATTTTAACTTTTTTTTTTTTTTTTTTTTTTTTGAGACAGAGTCTTGTTCTGTCACCCAGGCTGGAGTGCAGTGGTGGGATCTTGGCTCACTGCATTCCCCGCCTCCTGGGTTCAAGCGATTCTCCTGCCTCAGTCTCCTGAGTAGCTGGGACTACAGGCATGTGCCACCATGCCTGGCTAATTTTTTTGTGTTTTTAGAAGAGACAGGGTTTCACCATGTTGGTCAGGCTGGTCACGAACTCCTGATCTCAAATGATTCGCCTGCCTTGGCCTCCCGAAGTGCTGGGATTACAGGCGTGAGCCACCATGCCTGGCCCATTTTAACTATTTGTAAATGGTATAATTCAGTAGAATTAATTACGTTCACAGTGCTGTGTACCCATCACTGTTATCTGTACTCAAAACTGTTCATCATTGCCAACATAAACTCCATATTGTTAAAGAATGCCTCCCCCTTCCTCCTCCCTCTACCCCCTATTCAACTGTCTGTCTATAAATTTGACTAGGTACTGCATGTAAGTGGAATCACAGTATTTGTCCATTTGCAACTGGCTTATTTCACTAAGTAAAATGTTTTCATGGTCTGTCCATTTTGTAGCATATATTAACTTTATTCCTTTTTATGGCTGAGTAATATTCCATTGTGTGTGTATACCACATTTTGTTTATCCATTCATTTGTAGATGGACCCTTGGGTTGTTTCTACTTCGTGGCTATTGTGAATACTACTACTATGAGCATTGTTGTACAGATAAATGTTTGAGACCGTGCTTTCGATTCTTTTGGAAATATACCTAGGAGTAGAATTGCTGGCTCATATGGTAGTTCTATGTTTCACGTTTTTAGGAACTGTCAGACTTTTCCATAGCAGCTACACCATTTTACATTCCTACCAGCAATGCTCAAGGGTTCCAATTTTTCCAAATCTTCATCAGCACTTGTTGTGGTGCTATTTATTGTAGCCATCCTAGTGACTGTGTTGTGAAGTGGTATCTCCATTGTGGTTCTGATTTGCATTTCTCTAATAATTACTGATGTTGACCATATTTTCATGTGCTCATTGGTCAATTGTATGTCTTCCTTGGGAAAATACTATTCATGTCCTTTGCCCATTTTTTTAAATTGGGTTTTTTGTTGTTATAGGAGTTCTTTATATATTCTGGATATTAATCCCTTATCTGTTATAGGTTGAGTATTCCTTATCCGTAATGCCAGGATCCAGAACTGTTTTGGATTTTGGATTTTGCAATGTTTGCATTTATACTTACCAGTTAAGCATTCGCCTACTTATTTATTTACTGAATACAGTTGCCCAGGCTGGTCTTGAACTCCTGGGTTCAAGCGATCCTCCACCTTGGCCCCCCAGAGTGCTGTGATTACAGGTGTGAGCCACCGTGGCCAGCCCCAGTTAAGCATTCTAAATCCAAAAATTTGAAATTCAGTATGCTTCAATAAGCATTTTCTTTGAGCATCATGCCAATGCTCAAAAAGTTTTGGAGTTTGGAGCATTTCAGATTTCAGATTTTTGGATTTGATATGCACAACCTGTAAATGATTTGCAAATATTTTCTCCCATTCTGTGGGTTGCCTTTTTCACTCTTGATGGTTTCCTTTGATGCACAAAATTTTAAAATTTTGAAGTCTAGTTTATCTAAATTTTTTTCTTTTGTTTCCCATGCTTTTGGTGTTATATCCAGGGAAGCATTGCCAAATCCAGTGTCATGAAGACTTTCCCCAATGTTTTCTTCTAAGATTGTTATAGAATCCTCAATTCAGGCTTGTATCCCCAATGTGGAGCTGAGAGCAAACACTGAGTCACCGGTACTTGGAGACAGAGAAAGGTTTATTCGATTTGGCTAAAGCAAGAAGATGGGAGGGCAAGATCTCTCGAACCCATCTAAACAAAAGGAAGCATTGGGTAGATTTTATGTGACTATATCTAGTAAGGGAGGGGGAGTTTCACAGAATCCAGTGGAAAAGTCTGTGTTTCTTTGGTCTCAGGTAACGCCTTGAGCAACCAGATGTCTGGTTGTTAGCAGCTGGTCACAGTGTCCTTAAAGGCATTCATTTCTTCTGGCAACATTTTTCTTTACATGACGCTGAAGTTATCTTCTCTTGATTGACAAAGAAGCAGTACATCAACAGTTTATCATTATATTGTGGCAACAAGAGATATTCAGCAAAAAGTGAGTGGTTAACATGTGCAAGCAAGCAAGGGCCTGATAAAAATTATTTATTTCAGTCATTAAAAAATGTTAGGGTGCTGAAATCTAGTTTTCCCAGCACCATTTATTGAAAAGACCATTCTTTCCCCTGTTGAATGGTCTTGACACCTTTGTTGAAAATAATGGCTATATATATGGAGGATTGCATTCTGGGCTCTCTTGTGGACCATTGGTCTGTATGTCTCCTTGTCCTAATAGCACACTGTTTTAGTTCCGGTAGCTTTGTAGCTTGAGTGGCTACTCAGACTGTTTTACAGCTCTTCTCAGGGGAGGAGTATGTCTGATTGCCTTTGCACTAGGGCTTCCCTAAGCCAAACAGCTGCTTATGGGGAGGAAGGAATAGAAATTTATAGAATTATAAAAGTTTTTTTGGCGTTAAGTCTGAGGTGTGTCAGTTCAGTATACTATAGATTGGATTTGGGAGTGGTGGCATAAGAGGGACTTTTCTTCGAATTTCAAGATACTTATTTGTATTTAGTTTAGTCACCTTTCATTAATATATTAGCAGTGGCAAATCCATATGGGTCTGCAGCAGCCTCATTTCTTGCCTCTTCAAAAGAAAGAATTCCACCTAGGGGCATAAGGCAGAGTGAGAGACTAAGATAAGTTTTAGAGCCAGAGTGGAAATTTGTTAAAAAATTTTACAGCAGAAATGAAGTAAAATACATTTGGAAGAGGGCCAAGTGGGTGACTTGAGAGAGTCAAATGCATGGTTTGATCTTGGACTTGGGTTGTTACACGTTGGCATGCTTCCCAGGGGTTGCATCTCTTCTCTGATTCTTCCCTTGGGGTGGGCAGTCCGCATGTGCAGTGGCCCACTAGTGCCTGGGAGGGGCTGTGTGTGCAGTGTGTTTACTGGAGTTGCGCAGATGCTCACTTGAGGCGTTTTTCCCTTAACAGAATGTTCCTAGAAGGTCATAGATCAGTTAAGCTCCGCCATTTTTCCTCTTAGTGCACATGCTTGAGCCCAGTCATCCAACTCCTCAGATCTTATCAGGAAGCTGCTGATCACCAGTTTCAGGTGTTTCTATCTGTTGGGAGACTGCCTTTCCCTGGCACTGGCTGCAACCAATGATTAGTTTAGAGAGAAAGTTTAACAACTGCCTGACCATCACCTGATGGTTGCTTGACATTCCTGGTGGGGTGGGGTCCTCTGCTGCCCTGCTCATGTCTGACTACCTACTGTAACAAATGCATTTATTTTCTCAACATTTGTGTTTATATTAATTATTCAGTGGTGTCTGTAGAGAAAAGTTTGCTAAGATGTTATCTTTGAAGTTTATGTAATATTATCCTTTTAATGTTGAGACTCTTTAAGAAGGATTTTGGTAACCATAGACAGTAATCTGTTGATTGCTAAACTTTATTGACTTAGTTTTTTTTTTTGAGACAAAGTCTCGCACCATCACCCAGCCTGGTATGCAATGGCATGATCTCGGCTCAGTGCCTCCGCCGACCACACTCAAGCGATTCTCCTGCCTTAGCCTCTCTAGTAGCTGGGGTTGCAGGCGCCCGCCACAATGTCTGGCTAATTTGAATATTTTTAGTAGAGATGGGGTTTCACCATGTTGGACAGGCTGGTCTTGAACTCCTGACCTCAAGTGATCACCTGCCTCAGTCTCCCAAAGTGCTGGGATTACAGGCGTGAGCCACTGCACCTGAGCTTATTGATGTTTTTAGTAAAGTTTCATCTTATCTATGTGCCAGAAGATAACTTTTAAATGTGATGTTGGAATTTTACAGTGATCATAAAGCTTGCTTTCTGCCATTTTTTGGTCCCTGTTAAAAGCCTTCACTTAAAAGTGCATGGTAGCTGGGTGCAGTGGCTCACACCTGTAATCCTAGCAACTCGGGAGGCTGAGGTGGAAAGATCACTTGAGGCCAGGAGTTTGAGACCCATCTGGGCAACACAGTGAGACCCCCATCTCTATAAAAATAAGAAAAATTAGCTGGGCGTGGTGTCAGGTGCCTGTCATCCCAGCTACTGGGAAGGCTGAGTCAAAAGGATCACTTGAGCCATGATCATGGTACTGTACTCCAGCCTGGGTGACAGAGCAAGACCCTGTCCCTAAGAAAAAAAAAAAAAAGAATAATAGTGGTCCAAATGGGATTAACAGAAAATTATTCTTGAGAGAAGAAATTGCATGCCTTTCTTAGTGTTATTTTTTTTTGAGAGAGGGTCTTACTCTGTCACCCAGGCTGGAGTGCAGTGGTGCGATCTTTGTTCACTGTACCTTCTGCCCCACTGGCTCAAGCGATCCACCCGCCTCAGCCTCTGGAATAGCTGGGGCCACAGGCATGCACCACCACACCTGGCTTTTTTTTTTTTTTTTTTAGTTTTTAGTAGAGACGGTGTCTTGCCATGTTGCCCAGGCTGGTCTTGAACTCCTGAGCTCAAGCAGTCTGCCTGCCTCGGCTTCCCAAAGTTTTGGGATTACAGGTGTAAGCCATCACGCCCAACTCATTTACAGTTAAAGGGTCTAATGCTTGCAGCATGCTTTGTATGACGAAACTACTTGTCTGAAAATTCTAACATTTTCTTTTTTTGTGTGATCAGTTTGCTTAAGAGAGATTACTTATATAACAAAGGTAGGCTTTTGGAGGTAGACTTTTTTTTCATTAAAGGGAGTAATTAATTATAGCTCACTAATTTGTTAGTGATTCCGAGCTATATATGTGGTATTTTGCCATGTACTTGTAGGAACTTGTGGCCCAGAGATGTATCCAAGCTTATATACCTAGTGAATGACAGAGGAGTTTCTGTGTGATTCCAGAGTCTGTGTGTCTTTTCCACTCTACCATGCTTTCTTTTTGTATATAATTTAAATTGTTTTTTTTTTTTTTTTTAGGTTAAAAGGACAACTCTGGTGGATAGCAGAACATCTGTTACTGATGTGAAGTTTGCTCCCAAGCACATGGGTCTTATGTTAGCAACCTGTTCGGCAGATGGTATAGTAAGAATCTATGAGGCACCGGATGTTATGAATCTCAGCCAGTGGTCTTTGCAGCATGAGATCTCATGTAAGCTAAGCTGTAGTTGTATTTCTTGGAACCCTTCAAGGTAAGTTTACATATTAAACCTCTGATAACATCCTAGTAAAATAAACTAGTAATTTTTAAGCTAACAATTTGATAATTCATTCTCTCAAAGGTACTTCTTCTCAAGATATATAGAGTATATGTTCTCCATTTTTCACCCAGGCATGTCATTTGTCCCTGTTTTCACTCAACAGAGGAAGCCAGCATTGTAAATATTTTCATGTGAACCTTTTGGATGTTTTCTATGCATATGCAAATAACTATTTAATGTTGTCATAAACACATATATGCAAACAAGCCCAGATATTTACTAGCACAAGTAGACACAGAACACCAGATATTGAAACCCATACATTTGATTGATTGATTGATTGGTTGATTGAGACAGAGTGTTGCTCATTTGCCCAGGCTGGAGTGCAGTGGCACCATCTTGGCTCACAGTAGCCTCCACCTCCTGAGTTCAAGCAATTCTCCTGCCTCAGCCTCCCAAGTAGCTAGAATTACAGGCATGTGCCACCAAGTCTGCCTAATTTTTGCATTTTTAGTAGAGATGGGGTTTTACCGTGTTGGCCAGACTGGTCTTGAACTTCTAACCTCAGGTGATCTGCCTGCCTCGGCCTCCAAGAGTGCTGGGATGACAGGCGTGAGCCGCTGCACCCAGCCAGAAACCCTTACATTTTCCTTCCTTGCAATTAGCTTTTTTCACTTAAAGATACATTGTGGGCATTTTTCCATATATTAATATATCTAGTCCTACCTCATTTCTTTTTAACTGCTGCATAGAGCATGACTACATGAATATTACCATAGTTGCTTTTTATTAAACTGTTCTTAAACAATTATAAGAATCACTTGGTGAAGAAAAAAATGGAAATAATCCATAAGAATACAAAAAGAAAGGTAAAGTTCCTTTACCCCCTAAAAACAAATGCTGTCAATAGTTCTGTTTTCAGACTTTAATTCTGGTAGTCACTAGTATATTTTTAAAGGATTTACTTATACCTCTGGTTCTTGCTATGTTATCTTTTTTTTTTTAATTTTTATTCTGCTATTTTTCCACATGTTCTTGCTATGTTATCATTAAAGAATATCCAAACTGATAGAAAAGATGAATAGAGCACATTTATACAACTTCCACATCCCAAGGTATGACTAGATAGATATCTTATTTGTGGTGATGTTGATAGTTCTTGGAGTTATATTGGTAATTATTATAATTTCAAATAATATATATATCTGTACACATATTTATCAATTTTTAGACTATATATTTACTCCCCTCTCTTTTTTTTTTTTTTTTTTGAGATGAAGTCTTGCCCTGTTGCCCGGGCTAGAGTGTAGTGGCATGATCTCGGCTCACTGCAAGCTCCACCTCCTGGGTTCAAACGATTCTCCTGTGTCAGCCTCCCGAGTAGCTGGAATCACAGGCGCCCGCCACCACATCTGGCTAGTTTTTTTTGTATTTTTAGTAGAGACGGGGTTTGTACATGTTAGCCAGGCTGGTCTTGAACTCCTGACCTCAGGTGATCTGCCCGCCTTGGCCTCCCAAAGTTCTAGGATTACAGGTGTGAGCCACTGTGCCTGGCTTCCCCTCTCTTAAAAAAGAGGGAATTAGTTTATTGCTTCCCCCTCACATTGCCCCTTCCATTTCCTCATTCTTTTTTTTTTTTTTTTTTTTTTTTTTTTTTTGAGACGGAGTCTCGCTCTGTCACCCAGGCTGGAGTGCAGTGGCGCAATCTAGGCTCACTGCAAGCTCCGCCTCCTGGGTTCAAGTGATTCCCCTGCCTCAGACACCCGAGTAGCTGGGACTACAGGTGCCTGCCACCACGCCTGGCTAATTTTTTGTATTTTTAGTAGAGACGGGGTTTCACCGTATTAGCCAGGATGGTCTCGATCTCCTGACCTTGTGATCTGCCCACCTCGGCCTCCCAAACTGCTGGGATTACAGGCGTGAGCCACCTCGCCCAGTCCATTTCCTAATTATATTGCTTGTATACTGGCAAGATTTATAATATTTACATTCTGTAAACATTTAACACATGTGTAAGTATTTTGTCTTTTGACTACAAATTGATTCTAAAAATTAAGTGGCAGCCAGCTTTACAATCTAGATTATGTAAGTATTCATTTGAGATGCCAATATGGAGATGGAATGGATGGCAAACTCTTCAAATACCTGAAAATGTCTTAATTTTACTCCATGCTTAATTGATAGTTTGGCTAGTTTTAGAGTTCCGAATGTAAGAATTTCAAAAGATACTGTTCTTGCATATTTTTAACTAGGTTTTATTAATGAGCTGTCGTCAGTCTGATGCTGGTTCTTTTGTAGGTAGCTTTTTCTTTTTGGAAGGTTTTAGGATTTTGCCTTATTATTCTGAGCTCTCTTGCACATATATTTTGACATTTTTTATGATGGATTTTGATAGCCAATGGAAATGAGTTTTAATGTAATCACATTTGTCAGGCTTTATTGTTGGAGTGCTTTTTGTGTTTTATTTGAGCAGTTTTTCCCACCTTGGGGTTGTCTAGTGTATTCATTAGAGAAAATTTCAGATACACCAGAAGTAACAGAAGTACAGTAGACAGACCCTTCCGTACTCATCTCCCAGCTACAGTAACCCAAAGCTGCTGCTGTAGTTTCCTCATTCCCCTTCTCCAGGAAAAACCCCAACCTGGATTATTATGTGTTGGCCTTTGTTGATTAATCTTACTTAGCACTTACGATTTGTTTTTCATTTTTATTTTTATGGTTCTTTTTTTTTTTTTGGAGACAGAGTCTTGCTCTGTCACCCAGGCTGGAGTGCAGTGGTGTGATCTTGGCTCACTGCAAGCTCCGCCTCCTGGGTTTAAGAGATTCTCCTGCCTCAGCCTCCTGAGTAGCTGAGATTACAGGCATGCGCCACCATGCCCGTCTAATTTTATATTTTTAGTGGAGATGGGGTTTCTCCATATTGGTCAGGCTGGTCTCGAACTCCTGAGCTCAGGTGATTTGCCGGCCTCGGCCTCCCAAAGTGTTGGGATTACAGGCGTGAGCCACCGCACCCAGCCACCATTTATTATTTATTATTTTTTATGTATTTGTTTTCGAGACAGGTGTCACTATGTCACCCAGGCTGGAGTGCAGTGGCACTCCCTGGACCTCCCTGGGCTCAGGTGATCCTCCCACCACACACAGCCTCCCAAGTAACTGGGACTACAGGCATTCACCACCATGCCTAGCTAATTTTTTGTTATTTTTTGTGGATATGGGGTTTCGCCTTGTTGCCCAGAATGGTGTTGAACTCCTGGACTCAAGCAGTTTTCTTGGCTTGGCCTCCGAAAGTGCTGAGATTACAGGCATGAGCCACTGCACTTGGCCAATCCTGCTTGACACTCAGTGGTCCCTTTAAAAATAAATGTTATTGTCTCAAATTGGGGATATCTTATGATCCTTTGATAATTTCTTTTTATTCTCTTGTCTCTGTTCTGTCTTTCTGGCACTCCTATTTGATTATTCCAGGATTTACTCTCCATTTAAAACAAAATTGTTTGGAGATTTAGTACTCTATCTCCCAGATCTCCACTTTGTTCTCCAGGTATACATTTTTTCCCGTCATTGAATTTTTGTATGAATGGCAATCATTTTTAATTGTTCAGAGTTTCTTTTTCTCTGATTACTTCTTTTTTATACCAGTCAGTTTTTGTTACATGTATTACACTATTTCCCTGTGGTTTCTAGTGAAGATTTTTTAAAATTTGCATTTGTTTGCTGAATTACAGTCAATTATCATTTGCACTGGCAATGTTCTATAAAGTTGCCATGAACACTGAATTAGCTAATACTGAATACCGAATTGCTCCTTGGGGAAATACAGGGTTTCCACAAGTCTCTCACTACATTTTTGTCAAGTGATCAGTGTATAACCTTTTTTGTGTGTCTTTCTTTTTAAAGACAACTTATGGGCCGGGCGCGGTGGCTCACCCCTGTAATCCCAGCACTTTGGGAGGCCGAGGCGAGTGGATCACAAGGTCAGGAGATCGAGACCATCCTGGCTAACACGGTGAAACCCCGTCTCTACTAAAAATACTAAAAATTAGCCGGGCGTGGTGGCGGGCGCCTGTAGTCCCAGCTACTCGGGAGGCTGAGGCAGGAGAATGGCGTGAACCCAGGAGGCGGAGCTTGCAGTGAGCCGAGATCGCGCCACTGCACTCCAGCCTGGGCGACAGAGCGAGACTCCGTCTCAAAAAAAAAAAAAAAAAAAAAAAAAAGACAACTTATATGTTGTTGATTCATTAACATTGAACTCATAGCCAACAACACAAACTACTCAGACCTGAATAAAGCATTTTGAATACACCTATTTTCTCCATAAGGCACATCCCAGCCTTCCTATGTTTAGGAACACCAGACAGCACTTCAGCAGCATCCACGGGGTTTTAAACTGTGAAATCACTTTTAAAAAACACAAAAATGTGAAAAACGTGAGGCGAACTGACTAAACTGCGTAAAGGACGTTCGTTTACCAATGACAGCCAAAGGAAGAAGGCACTTCTGCTGGGAAACTGCATCAGGCAACTGGATTTTTTTGCAGAGCTGCTCTGCACCTGCCGATGAATGACCATGAAAGCCTGGGCCGGGCACAGTGGCTCACGCCTGTTATCCCAGCACTTTGCGAGGCTGAGGCGGGCAGATCACTTGAAGTCAGGAGTTTGAGACTAGCCTGGCCAACACAGCGAAACTCTGTTTCTACTAAAAATACAAAAATTAGGTGGTCGTGGTGGTGTGTGCCTGTACTCCTAGCTACTCAGGAGGCTGAGGCAGGAGAATCGCTTGAACTTGGGAGATGAAGGTTGCAGTGAGCCGAGATCATGCCACTGCACTCCAGCCTGGGCAACAGAGCGAGACTGTCTCAAAAAAGAGAAAAAAAAGAAAAAAAAAAAAAAAGAAAGCCTGAGAGAATTGGGTTTTATGGTTACAAATAAATTTTAGGCCAGTTTACAAGTGCAGAATCTCTAAATAGTGAGGATTGGCTATATGTGTTTTCTCAAATATCAGTTCTTTTCGTGTGCCTTGGTCTTTATCTTCTGCGCCACTTGTTTTTCTTGGGTGTCTGCTGATCTTTGCTTATTTATATTTATGAGTGAGTGACTGTTACTGCTATTAGAGCAAACTGGTATTGACATTTTTCTCCTGCTGGGTGCTCTGTTGTGTTAACAACTTACTCTCTCAACTAGGGAGGCTGACTGAATTTTGTGGAATGGGTGGAGTGGGTTGACAGGGTTTCCTAAGGATGTGTGAGCCAAGAGCAGGCTGGGGCACCCTCAAACTGACAAAGCAAGAAAGATTTTCCATTGAGCATGATGAACCATTTGAGCGTATTTTCTTCCTCCCTGCCCTTTTCCCTGTTGGTTTTGGAGTACTCCTTTATTTCCAGCTCTTACCTTTTCTTTTTCAAGTTCTAATTGTCTCACTAAGACAATGTTTTTTGATCAAATCACTCCATGATTGTCCGTGACTCATTTATATTCTTTGCATTTATTAATTGGAGATTGGACCTTCTGGAATTTTCTACTTACTGATGGTGATACGGACTCTTTTTTCCTTTGTATTTTCTTTCTCAGTCTGATCTGCTTCCTGACTTCCTGGAAACCCTCCAAATTTCTTGATTTCTAATGGCACTCTTTCTAGATTTCTAGCCCTGTACGATAATATTCTTTCATCATTTCAGTGGGCTTTTGGAGGGAGGCGGAGATCCAGGTGAGCTGTCTACACTATTCAGTCAGAAAGCTGGATGGTTTTTCTCACTGTTTAGCTGTGACTCATACTTAGAAAGTGGTTTAAATGTGAATATCTTATTTCTGGTTGTACAGTTGAGGTAATCCTCAATTCAGGTTGCTGTCTGGACATTTCATGACTGGATTTAAAAATATTTTTAAGGCCAGGTGGGGTGGCTCACGTAATTCCAGCACTTTGAAAGGCTGAGGCGGGCAGATCACCTAAGGTCGGGAGTTCGAGACCAGTCTGACCAACATGGAGAAAACCCCTCTCTACTAAAAGTACAAAATTAGCTGGGTTTGGTGGCACATGCCTGTAATGCTAGCTACTCAGGAGGCTGAGGCAGGAGAATCATTGAACCTGGGAGGTAGAGGTTGTGGTGAGCTGAAATCACGCTATTGCACTCCAGCCTGGGCATCAAGAGCAAAACTCTGTACCCGCCCCCCCCCCCCCCCCCCCACTCACCAAAAAGAAAAAACAACAAAGAATTTTTAAAATCTCACATTTTTTTTAGCTGGGTGTTGTGGTGCACACCTGGAGTCCCAGCTACTTGGGAGGAGGATTGCTTGAGCCCAGAAGTTCAAGTACAGCCTGGGCAACATAGTGAGACTCCAGTCTCAATTAAAAAAAAAAATCTTGGCCAGGCATGGTTGTTTACGCCTGTAATCCCAGCACTTTGGGAGGCCGAGGTGGGCGGATCATGAGGTCAGGAGATCAAGACCATCCTGGCCAACATGGTGAAACCTCATCTTTACTAAAGATACAAAAATTAGCTGGGCGTGGTGGCGCGTGCCTGTAATCCCAGCCACTTGGGAGGCCGAGGCACGAGAATCGCTTGAATCCAGGAGATGGAGGTTGCAGTAAACCAAGATCATGCCACTGCACTCCAGCCTGGCGACAGAGTGAGACTCCATCTCAAAAAAAAAAAAAAAAAATCAAAACCAAGTATTTGTAGAACACTGAAAAAGGAAGTTTGTGGCCAGGTGTGGTGGTTCACGCCTGTAATCCCAGCTACTCAGGAGACTGAGACAGGAGAATCACTTGAACCCAGGAGGCGGAGGTTGCAGTGATCAGAGATCGCCACTGCACTCCAGCCTGGGTGACAGAGCAAGGCTCTGTCTCAAAAAAACAGGAAAAAAACGCAAAAGGAAGTTTGTGAGATACAGAAATTGCTGTGGAATTTACATCTATTTGAATGGCCAAAAATTATTATAAATAACTTATAATTTTATTTTATTACTGTAGCATTTTGTAGTTTGCCTGGTACTTTTCTTAATTAGATAATTTGATCTAATTACCTGAAGCTTTAGTAATAAAGAACTAAATTTTTTTGTCAGTTACCACATTTTGTTTTTAGCTTTAAGAGGTTAGTAGTGCACAATACTGAGGCGGAAGGTTAAGCAAGGGTGCCAGGTTTACAGAGATATTAATTAATCTGGATGAGGGAGGCAAAGGAAATTATGTTAATTAGGCATAGAAATTAAAAAGTCATTCAACTTATAGTTCAGGAGAGCCATTCTTTCATTGCTCATCTTTTGCCTTTTTCAAAATGAGGTTGACCACAGATGAGTCTAGGGAGGGGAATGACGTGGGGATCGTGACTTCTGCAGGGGTAGTCTTTTCCACTTTTCCCCTGTCCATCTGTTTTTTCTTCTTCTTTTCTTTTTTTCTGAAAGAGAATCTCACTTTGTTGCCCAGGCTAGAGTGTAGTGGCACGATCATAGCTCACTGCAGCCTCCAACTCCTGGGCTCAAGTGATCCTCCTGCCTCAGCTCCTGAGTAGCTGAGACAAACGGCACATGCCACCACACCAGGCTAATTAAACAAATTTTTTTTTGTAGAGATAGAGTCTTATTATGTGGCCCAGGTTCTTCTTGAACTCCTGGCCTCAAATGATCCTCTCTCCTGAGTCTCTCAAAATGCTCGGATTACAGGCGTGAGCCACCCTGCCCCAGTGTTTCTTCTTTTTGTTAAAGCACTTAAGATCTTTTTGTCATGAAGTTAGTCACAGTAGGGTTACTTTTTGTTTCATAGTTAATGACCAAAAATTTCAGGAGGAAAAATTACTAAGACCTCTTAAGTATCTTTTAAAAATATGTTGAATGCTTGAAAGCTTTTTTTCAGGCAAAGAGCTCCTTTCTATCTGAGCCATAAGAATATGCTAAAAACAGTTCATAAGGATGGAATCTTCAGTTCCCATGTGTGACATTCTCAGGTGCATATTTGCAGTGTGGCCATGTCAGCTATGTGGCAGAGACCTAGATGTCACTAGTAGTGACAGGCTAACTGTAAGCTGGTTGTCTGCTTGCCTCCAGTGTGTTCATTCTGTGAATGAAATGTGTATTTCTTTTGTTATCTAAAATGTTCTTTCTCCCTGTTTCTAGCTCTCGTGCTCATTCCCCCATGATCGCCGTAGGAAGTGATGACAGTAGCCCCAACGCAATGGCCAAGGTTCAGATTTTTGAATATAATGAAAACACCAGGTCAGTCTTGCTTTGGTTTTAATAATTGTTCAGAATTGCATTTAATTTTTTAAAATGTTATTTCTTTATTCATTTACAGAATTATGTGTGATTCATCATATGTTTGCTGATTTACTATAATATACCAAGTTCTGTGCTAGGCTGTGATAGCACAGGCATGAGTGATAAAGAGGAGAAAGTAGACCAGCCTGGCCAATATGGTGAAACCCCGTCTCTACTAAAAGTACAAAAAATTAGCTGGGTGTAGTGGCAGGTGCCTGTAATCCCAGCTACTCGGGAGGCTGAGGCAGGAGAATCGCTTGAACCCAGGAGGCGGAGGTTGCAGTGAGCTGAGATTGCGCTATTGCACTCCAGGCTGGGCAACAAGAGCGAAACCCTGCCTCAAAAAAAAAAAAAAAAAAAAAAAAAGAGGAGAAGGTAATTGATCTCCCAGTATGATGTACCATCTTGCAGTGAAACAAAAAATAATAGTAAAAAAGGGTGATGAATCTTATGAAGTGGAAGAATTAGGGTGCTAAAGAGCTTATACTTGGGGAACCTAATCTGGTTTAGGGGCTAGGAAGGTTCACCTAGAAGATGACCTATAGGGTGAGTAGAAGTTAGCCAGACAAAGAGGGCAGAAGCACTCCTGGTGGAGAAAACTGCATGTGGTAAGGCCGTGAGGAAGAGAGAGGGAGTATATTTATACTGTGGTTGGAACATGCTGGGCAAAAATGAGTGTGGAGAGAAATAGGTGAGACTTGTATCTATAAGAAGTAATGTCCATTGTTTCAGTTTTATCTTACAGGTGATGTGAATAGGGAATAATGGGATCAGATGGATCTTCTATAGGTGTGACAAGTGTTTTGGAGGGAAACATGGTGGATTCACGGCTAGGATGCTATGAAGACAGTCCAGGTGGGAGAGTACGTGGCTTTGGGATAGTAGTAGCAGTGGCATGGAGATAAGTGGACAACTTGAGAATAATTGAGAAGTGGTATCAATAGGATCTGGTGATTGATTGGATTTGAGAATTGAGGGAGAAGGGGGAAGGTGTTAAGATGATTTCCAAGGTTCTGGCTTAAGAGTTCAGTGTGTAATTTCAATGTGTGTAATTTCTTGAGATAAGGAACTCTGGAAACAAGGCAGATTTGGGTAGAGTGTGGCAGCATGTGAAGGTAAGGTAATTTTGGTCATGCCGAGATACAAGTGTCTGCAAAGCTTCTGAGAGCCAAAAGCAGTGTCTCAGAGGCACACTACTCAGTCTTACAGGAGAAGAGAGCACCTGTCAGGTGATCAGATGGGCTTCGCAGGTACTAGACAAAATTCTTGGGTCTAATAGTCAGATCTTAGGCAGGGCCAGCATTAGAGAAGGAACTAGTGTTACTCCCGTAGGCTCTGCAATTCCAAATGTTACCATCTGGGTTACCAAGGGGATCTTACACCTTCTACCTTCCTAGATTGTTGGTGTCTGCAGAGAGGCTCAGTCTTCAACAGTGCTGTCCAGTAGAACGTGCTGCAGTGATGGGAAATGGTCTTAGAGATTTTCATGGTGTTTTAAGCTGTAAAAACTATGAGCCCTATTAATAGCACATTTTATAGAGGCTTCATGAAGTGTTGGGCTTGTTAAAGTAAATTTCAACCTGAGCTGAGCAGAATGAATATGTAGACATAAGCCCAAAACGTAAAAGGTGTATCATTGGCCACGCGAGGTGACTCATGCCTGCCATCTCAGCACTTTGGGAGGCTGAGGTAGGTGGATCACTTGAGTCTAGGAATTCAAGACCAGCCTGGACAACATGGTGAAACCCTTTCGCTACAAAAAGTACAAAAATTAGCTGTGGGGATGGTGGCGCATGCCTGTAGTTCCAGCTACTTGGGAGACTGAGGTGGGATGATCACCTGAGCCTGGGAGGTCGAGGCTGCAGTAAGTCAAAATTGCACCACTTCACTCCAGCAGTGTCAAAAAAAGATTTTTTTCTAAAACATAGGAAAGGAAAATATTTCATAAATAAGATTTGAGTAAAAAGATAAATAACTTGCAGTTAGTTCTGAAAGAAAATACAGGCAAATAGAAATTACCTATTTTTTTTTTTTTTGAGAGTCTCACTCTGTCACCCAAGCTGGAGTGCAGTGATGCAATCTCAGCTCACTGCAACCTCTACCTCCCGAGTTCAAGTGATTCTCCTGCCTTAGCCTCCTGAATAGCTGGGATTACAAGTGCGTGCCACCACGCCTGGCTAATTTTTGTATTTTTAGTAGAGACGGGATTTCACTATGTTGGCCAGGCTTGTCTTGAACTCCTGACCTCAGGTGATCCACCCACCTCGGCCTCCCAAAGTGCTGGGATTACAGGTGTGAGCCACCACAGCCGGCCTAGAAATTACCTACGTATTTCTAAATTACCTAAATAATCCAATGTTAAAAATAATCTGAGATTGCATTTGAGTCTAGTCTCTTAGCTAACAGAATAAATCTAGACTGGGGCTGGATTCCCTCTATTATGTCATGTGACAAGGAGCCTGAGGGTGGAGCAGTTCTGGGGTTAGGTAGTGACTCCGTTGCTCAATGATGACATCAAGGACCTACCTAAATATTTTCCACTTTTTTCTTGCTGTCATGCTTAGTACATTGGTGACAGCTCCCTCTTATGATCACAAAAGAGCTGCACAATGTCAGGTTTTACATGCTAATACGAAGAAGGGTATTCTAGAAAAAAACACCTTTCCTAGAAGTATCTTAGCAGGCTTCTTATCAGGTGCTGGCGGCTGGAGTTTGGTCATCCAGCCATGCCTTAGCTGCAAGGGAGTGAGACAGCAAGTGTCTGGCATTTTCAGCATCAAAAACGAGGGGAAGTGGTATTGGGGAAAGAATGTCTGCAGGTGGGGGTGTGTGCTATTGACTTGGGAAGTAATCAAAACTATTAAGTTCAGCACTTTTTGGAGTTCTGTTGCTGGTTCTTTGAGGTAAGCATTGTTTGAAGGTTCTTATTTAGATTGAACGTGGAGGAGATGTGATAGTGGACTATGTAGTATTGTTATTAATACCTGCTTATCTTTTTCTTTCTTTTTTTTTCTTTGAGATGGAGTCTCGCTCTGTTTCCAGGCTAGAGTGCAGTGGCGCAACCTTGGCTCGCTTCAACCTTTGCCTCCCGGGTTCAAGCGATTCTCCTGCCTCAGCCTCCCCGGTAGCTGGGACTACAGGCTCCCGCCACCATGGCCAGCTAACTTTTGTATTTTTAGTAGAGATGGGGTTTCACCATTTTGGCCAGGATGGTCTCGATCTCTTGATCTTGTGATCCGCCCACCTCAGCCTTCCAAAATGCTGGGATTACAGGTGTGAGCCACCACGCCCGGCCTGTTTATCTTTTTCTAAGTAGTATCACCATTTAGTAGACAGGAGACATTTGCCAAATTAACCAGTGTTGGATATATTTGTTTTTATTTGTGAGTGAAAATACTAAAACAGATCTAGGATTGATAGTGATAATAGAAGTGCCATGTGTTTATATGGGTTACAGGGCATTTTTATGTGTGTTATGAAGTTTGAATCCTACCAACCACCTTGTAAGTAGGGGAGACAGCTTTTATTAACACTGTTTTACAAATGAGAAAACTGAGACCAACAGAGTGAATGACTAGTCTAAGGTCCAGAGTCAGGACCAGAAACGAAGTCTTTTTTGTTCATTCCCTTCATTTACACTCTCATTGAGGATCTTATTTTGGCTCCTTCTGATAGGAGAAGCTTTAGATAACCTTAATTATTTTTATTTTTATTTTTTTTTTGAGATGAAGTTTCACTCTTGTTTCCCAGGTTGGAGTGCAATGGTGTGATCTCAGCTCACCGTAACCTCCGCCCCCTGGGTTCAAGCAGTTCTCCTGCCTCAGCCTCCCAAGTAGCTGGGATCACAGGCATGTGCCACCACACCCAGCTAATTTTGTAGTTTTAGTAGAGATGGGGTTTCTCCATGTTGGTCAGGCTGGTCTCGAACTGTCGACCTCAGGTGATCTGCCTGCTTCGGCCTCCCAAAGTGTTGGGATTACAGGCGTGAGCCACCTTGCCCAGCCACCTTAATTAATTACAATATATAGCTTGCCTCAGGTAAGAAAAAAAAAATCTCACTTTTTCAACATTTCATAAGCAGCATGGACTGTACTAAGAGCTGAAGGAGCTTACAGCGCCTAGGATATGGATGAGGATGGTCACCTGCTAGAGATGGCAGCACATACCTGCCTGGTAGGGCGAGAAGTTTCAGCTGATGATGTTTGAGCATGAATCTTGAAAGACAGAGGGTGTTCTGCAAGCAGAGAGGAGGCAGGAGCAAAGACAAGGGCGTGGGGTCGAGGCGGTGGGTGGGGAGGCTAATGCAGGAGAGAGACAGGGGAGGGGCAGGCCAACAGGCCAGGCAGATTTTGGAGAGTGGTGCTTGCCAAGTCTGATCTCTATCCTGGCAGCATTTGGACTTTTGCAGGGTCCAGTAGAGTTACAAGGTTGTATTTACCTTTTAGGGAGATGACTTTGGCAGCTGTGTGGACTGGGAGCAGGAACTCAGGGATGAATGCAGTAGCCCACTATGATGTGGAATGAGGACATGCACTGTGGCGTGGGATGAAGAGGGACCGGGGAGACTTGTCTAGGAGGCACCAGCTGTAGGTCACGTGAGTCTTGGTTTCTGACCTAGCTGATGGTAGTGCCACTTGTTGAGATGGGGACTGAGCAAAGAGGAGTGAATGTGGTAAGCACAATTTATTTCAGACATACGTTTGAGGTACGTTTGGAACATCCAGGTGGGGATGTAAAGGCAGATGGATAGAATAGCTGAGATTAGTTGTCTATTGCTGCATGACAGCATTATCACTCAGTGGCTGAAACAGTACAGATTCGGTGTTTCAATGTCTGTGGGTCAAGAGTCAGGTCAGACTGGGAAAGACTCCACTTCGGAGCTCACCTGGTTGTTGGCAGCACTCGTGTTCCTGCCACAAGACCCTCCCTTGTGTCCTCACAGCATGGTAGCTGCTTCTGCAAGGCCTGAAAGCAGGAGAGTCTTCTCATGAGGCAGGCATCACAGGCTTGTGCGTTGTAGTCACACAGGTGTTGTCCCACCACCTTGCCATGTTCCGTCCCCTGGGTAGAAAACAAGCCACGGGCCCCACTCACACTCATGGGGAGGAGCCTCCACAGGGGCGGGACCACCAGGAGGTGCGGGTCATGGGGGCACTTAGAATCTCTCTGCCACAGTACTGGTGTTCCTCCCACTTTACGGAGAACTTGCTGAAGGTCGTTACAGCCTGGATTCAAACACGTTCTGGCTGCAGCATGTGTGCTCTTAGCTCCGCCTGTCCTATTTCTGGCCTTTGGTAGAAGGCCAGAATCTATCCCCTGAATTGCAGGGGATAGATTTAGGAATTATTGGTTTATAGGTACTGAAACCATGGGTGTAGAAACCATGCATATTCTGGCTGGGCGCAGTGGCTCACGCCTGAATCCCAGCACTTTGGGAGGCCGAGGTGGGCAGATCACGAGGTCAGAAGATCGAGACCATCCTGGCTAACATGGTGAAATCCTGTCTCTACTAAAAAATACAAAAAAAAAAAACAAAAAAAAAACAAAAAACATTGGCCGGGTGTGGTGGCGGGCCCCTGTAGTCCCAGCTACTCCGGAGGCTGAGGCAGGAGAATGGCATGAACCTGGGAGGCGGAGCTTGCAGTGAGCTGAGATCACACCACTGCACTCCAGCCTGGGCGACAGAGCCAGACTCTGTCTCAAAAAAAAAAAAAAAAAGCATATTCTGATTGTGTAGGCCCCAGGAGGGGGCTGAGATTCTGAATTTCCCAGAAGCTCCCAGGCTGCTGCAGACCACACAGTAGAAGCAAGGATGTGGATGAGATTGCTTAGGGTGATTGGATGGGTGAGAAAGATCAAGGAGAGAACCTTGAGGTGTGTACCAGCTTGGTAGAGATTTTAGGAAGAATGTTGGGATAAAAAGAAGGTCAAGTGCAGAATGCTGTAGAAAGGTGGGATGGGGAGATCTCTCCACCCAGTCTCCTACATGCAGGGGGATTAGGTGCTGCCGTTCTGTCCAGGATATTCAATCTTAGAAGAACCTAGTAGAAAACTCTGATCTACCACTGCCTTCATTATCCTCTTATTCTGTATTTATAGATAAAGAAATAGAATTGCGAGGATGAAATAGCCTTTGCATAGTTTCCTTTTATTATCACTTAACTCAATTCCTGCTGGGCGCAGTGGCTCACACCTGTAATCCTAGCACTTTGGGAGGCAGAGGCGGGTGGATCACCTGAGGTCAGGAGTTCAAGGCCAGCCTGACCAACATGGTGAAACCCTGTCTCTACTAAAAATACAAAATTAGCCAGGCGTAGTGGTGCACGCTTGTAATCCCAGCTACTCAGGAGGCTGAGGCAGGAGAATCACTTGAACCCGGGAGGCAGAGGTTTCCGTGAGCCAAGATTGCGCCATTGCACTCCAGCACAAGAGTGAAACTGTCTCAAAAAACCCTCAATTCCTGTTACCAGCTTTACTTTTTTATTTACATTCAAATACTTAGGCAATGTGTTACTCTTTTCCTAAGAAAGATGTTAGTGGCTAATAAATCAAGCCCTTTTTTATTTTTTATTTTTTATTTTTGCAATTGAGTCTTACTGTGTTGCCCAGGCTGGAGTGCAGTGGCGTAATCTCAGCTCACTGCAACCTCCGCCTCCTGGGCTCAAGCCATCCTCCCACCTCAGCCTCCTGAGTAGCTGGGACAATGGGTGTGCACCACCATGCCCAGCTATTTTTGTATTTTTTGTAAAGATGGGGTCTTGCTGTGTTGCGCAGGCTGGTCTCGAACTGCTGGGTTCAAGCAATTCTCCCACCTCAGCCTCTCAAAATGCTGGGATTACAGGTGTGAGCCACTGTGGCCAGCCAAGACCTTATTGTAATTAAATTTTTATTAAAGCGTTTCGAGCTAAATGTACATGATCAAAGGAGGAAACGTGGGAGGTTGTATTAATTTCCTAGGGCTGCCATAACAAATTACCACAAATCAGGTGGCTTAACACAGAAATGTATTCACTCACAGTTCTGGAGGTCGGAAGTCTGAAATCAAGGTGTTGGGGCTGTGCTTCCTCTAGAATCCTTCCTGGTCTAGTCCAGCTCCTGCTGGCTCCGGGAGTTCCTTGGCTTGTGGCAGCATAACTCCAATCTCTGCCTCTGTGTTCACATGGCTGCCTCCTCTCTGTCTCTGCGTTTCTTCTCTTCTTTTTAAAGAATACTTACTGCACATTGGATTTAGGACCCACCCTAAATCTCGGATGTCGTTCTGAGGTCCTTAATTACATTTTCAAAGACGCTTTTTTTGAATAAGGTCACATTCACAGGGTCTGGGGGTCAGGACTTGGACATATTCTTTTGGGGGCCGCTGTTGAGCCCACTACAGAGGTGAGCACTACATGATTGTGAGCAGTGTGAAAAAAAGGTGAGATGCAGTGATGTGTGGATTTTTGCACATTTTATTTCTAAAATGTTAATGTAAATTGTTTGTTTTTCCATTAGGAAATATGCAAAAGCTGAAACTCTTATGACAGTCACTGATCCTGTTCATGATATTGCATTCGCTCCAAATTTGGGAAGATCTTTCCATATTCTAGCAATAGCGACCAAAGATGTGAGAATTTTTACATTAAAGCCTGTGAGGTGAGTTTTAGAAGCATTTATGAATTTGAAAATACTCTTGCCTTCTGATTACCTTTGTTTGTGGAGGAGAGAGTAGAGGTAACTATGATTTGGTTTATATTTCTGCTCTGGAAGTTTTACTTAAAAATGTAAACTTTGAAATATTTTTAAAAAATGGTCTTTTACAGTTACTTTTAAATTAATGTCATTTTTGAAGAATGGATTATTTAATGAACATTTTATATATAAATATATGTCTTTTTGGAAAGGGGAGTTGAGTCAAGAGCAGATTTATATTCTCTTAACTGTGCTTTATTTAGGCTAATACTAACAGTTCTCCAAATATAACTGATAATCTATAAATATTTAATGACAAGTGGCAGTCTATTTAGGGAAAACTAAATTAGTATTGAGACAGTCTTGTGAATAACATATTTAACTTTAATTTTGAATTGTGAATTTCAGTTCTTTTCTTTCCATTCTTTCATTCTTTCCTACTTGCTGCCCTGCCCTTTTTTTTTTTTTTTTTTGAGGCAAGGTCTCACTCCGTTGCCCAGGCTGGAGGGCAGTGGCTTGATCTTGGCTCACTGCAACCTCCACCTCCCAGGTTCAAGCAATTCTCGTGCCTCAGCCTCCTGAGTAGCTGGGACTACAGGCGCCCGCCACCATGCCTGGCTAATTTTTTATTTTGTATTTTCAGTAGGGATGGGGTTTCGCCATGTTGGCCAGGCTGGTCTTGAACTCCTGGCCTCAAGTGATCTGTCCACCTTGGCCTCCCAAAGTGCTGGGATTACAGGTGTGAGCAACTGCACCTGGCCTTGCCCTGCCTTTTTAAATTAATTATTGTCATCTATTTTATTCTTCGGCCTTGTGTGGGAGAATAAAATCATCCTGTTTTGTTGTTTCTTTCTTCCATGAAACAGTCACTGAGTATCATTTATGTGCTGGGATCACTCCAGGTCTTGGCGAGTTAAATGAAAATGACATTGGCCCAGCTCAAGGGCCAAGGTGTGGGGTTTGTGCAGATGTGCACATTATTATAAAGTGATGTGGTGGTGAGACCACTTGTATTAATTTATAATTTTATGTGTGTATATATATATATGTGTATATATATATATTTTAAAACTTTGTTTGGAATGCCTCAGAAAATGTTTTTTATTAACAGGAAAGAACTGACTTCCTCTGGTGGGCCAACAAAGTTTGAAATCCATATAGTGGCTCAGTTTGATAATCATAATTCTCAGGTCTGGCGAGTGAGTTGGAATATAACAGGAACGGTGCTAGCATCTTCAGGAGATGATGGGTGTGTAAGATTGTGGAAAGGTAAGATTTCAGTGAAGGGGTTTCTGCTTTGCAATTTTTACTTAAAATGTAAACTCTGAAATATTTTTTAAAAATGGTCTTTTACAGTTACTTTTAATGTCATATTAATTTATGTTATTTTGAACATCTGTTTACCTAGTTCATAGCAGTTAATGACTGAATTGTTTTTTAAGTTATGTGGAACAGAGCAGCTTTCAAAACTAAAGTAATTACAACAGAATATGCAATATGTCCAATAAAAAGATACCAGTTGTCATATATGTACCTTACATGACTGCTCTACAAACTCAGGCTAGGACTGTAGTCGCTCCTATTTTATCAAATAAATTGCTTTAGACAATCCGTCCTTAATAGGAGAAAATCCAGTATCTTCCCTGCTTCTTCTCTGCAGCTCCCATAAGTTAAGAGCCTTGGGGGCCCTGATTGTAAGTTTCTTACAAGTGCCAGGCTGAGTGAGAAGGTCTGGTCAGTTGACACTGACTGTGGTCTCTGTAGCTTGGTTCTGCACTTCTCCTTGGATGATTATCCGTTAGGCAGAGATGTCTGTGATTTGTGCACCACCATAGAATGGTGTCCCATACTTAGCATTCAAAATTATAGCTATCTTCGTTTATTTACCATTTAGCAGTTATTGTTTCCCAAAGTGCAGTTTGGGTAAGCTTGAGGGCCTCCCATGTTCAATTTTGGGCTTTGGTAAAACCAGCCCAGACCTTTCTTTCCTCAGTGTAATTTGATTTTAGAGGCTTTGCTGTCCTTTTCTGCCTTTAGGCTTTATTCAGGACCACCTTGCCATGCTCCCCAGCAGGGTGCCTAACTTGATTTTCTTGGGCTCATTGTCTTCAGAGACCAATTTTTCATTCAAACTAATAAGGCCATTTTGGATAAGCCACTGAAGCTCCAAAGGTTTTGTTACCTACATCCATTTCAGAAGACATTAGGTACCCTTATAACTTATACTTGCATAATTAAGAAGACAACTTCATTACCTTACATACATATGTAAGTGAACTTCATTATAATGAAGACTTTAATATTATACTGAAGATTTTAATATTAACTTCATAATGTGGTAGCTCAGATAATTGTCTTCACTAATATCTGTAAGATGGGTGGTGAAAGCTTTATATTTTTAAAATTAGTGATACTTTGAAAACTTCTAAAAAGTTGTTAAAACTAAGATAATATGTCTTTCATTTAAAAAGTGTCTTTAATGTTTATCCTGAAAGAAATGTAGCTCATAGCCTCTGTCTCGTTTCTTTAATTGTAGTTTAAGGACATGAGTACAGATTTGTGCCCTTAGGCATTGGTATTAATCATGTTAATGTATTTGATTATTTTCCTTTCAGCTAATTATATGGACAATTGGAAGTGTACTGGTATTTTGAAAGGTAATGGGAGCCCAGTCAATGGGAGTTCTCAGCAGGGAACCTCAAATCCTTCCCTAGGTTCAAATATTCCAAGTCTTCAGAATTCATTAAATGGATCTTCTGCTGGCAGGTAGGCTGCTTCATGGGAAAACTGGAAATCATCTTTGTTTTAAATCGTTCTGGTAGCCATACTTAAGGTGGATTATTTCATGGATTATAAGATGGAGTGGAAATGTTCACATGTGCTTATATTAGCATTTAAGAATTCATTTTGTTAGCTCTGTATTTGGCTTACTTGGTCATAATATTTGCAGGTAGGTTATGAAGTCATTACATTATATTCTGAAGCTTTAGTCGTCTATTGGTAGCAATGTTTACAGGTTTAAGATTCAACTTTGCTTCTGCAACAGTGAGAGGAAGGTTATCTGGTTTAATGGTGAGAGTTTTAGTCCAAATGAACATTAGTGTTTTTTAGTGCTTGTAGTGTGGTCTTTGCATTAGGTCAAACTGAAATTTTAAATAAAATACATTTCTTAAGGCTTTTTAGAAGAGGGTACATTAAGTTATTTGGCTTTTGTGTTTAAAACTTTAATAGAAATAAGAGGAAATAATAAAACCCGAGATTTTTAGAATATTTAGCATAAGTTACATTCTTGTATATCATAATAAGGAATATTTGATGTCATCTAGAGTCTGTTTCCATGTTCAAATTTTAAATATGTGAATTTGTAAGATAAAATTATTTTAATATGCCTTTGTGAATAATTTGGAATAGAATTCAGGAAACGTCAAAACACAGCCTAATGAATTGTCCTGTGGTTATATCCTCTTGTTATCCTATATAAAAGAAGAAAATTGTATTTAAAATTTCAACTATTTTTATATTGTTATGTTTTCATAAAGAAGTTCTGCTTTTGATTTTGAGGTTTTAAGTACGTGCATCAAAACAATTTCAGGTTACCGTGGAAGATACCAGATTATAAAGATTATTTCATGAAACAAATAATATTAGAGTTGATTTTTTAAAGTCTGGTTTTTGGTCACTGCCTGTACTGCATATTTTCTTTTGTAAATAGCTTCTATTTTTTGATCTGTATTCTTATTGTGCCAATAACCATCTGTGTTAGATCTGTGATGCATTTTCCCTTTTCCATTTGTATTATGTCCTTTAACAGAAAGCACAGCTGAGTACAAGCTAACTGGAGTAACTTTGCTGTTTTGCTGCTTGTTGCATGCACACAGGAATGGAAAGCGAGCTCCTTTTCCCCTTCCCCAGCGCCGTTTGACCTCTCCCAAGATACACCAGCAGCCTGCTTACTACTAAACGCAATCCAAAAGGCCTTTAAAAATACAGTGTATATTTTTTTGTACTAGTCAGTTTATTGACACTATTTGAAACTTTTGAAATATAAACGGAGAGGCTTTCTGTTGAGACATTGTCACCAAAACAATTTTTTGAAATGTTCCTGAAACTAATTTGGGTTTAAAGATTAAAAGGGTTGTTACCATTCTTATCTGAGTAGTTGGGAGGAGGGGAATACCACTTCAGTTCATTTGGAAAATATAGACATATTTCTTTTGCTTTCTTAAAACAGCTTAAAATGATGAACTTTTATAATTTGAAGATTGAATAAATATTTTTTATAAAGATTGTTTTGAGTGCTGATTTGTTTACTTTTTGTAGATTTGCTTTATCCATGATATTCAGTACAACTGTGTCATTTCTTTGTAATATTTAAAAAATATTAGTAAAGGAGTGAATTAATAAAGTAGTAATAGTAAAATGAAAGGAACTTGACTGTACAGTTTGTAGCCAGGTTAAGCATTTGGTATTGTTTCATTTACAATTTGGGACTAAGATGGAAACACTTTTTTATAAGTTTTTAATTCATAGTCACTAAAGAGATAAATGTTTCTTATATACATTTGTATATTTTTATGGTGTTATTTATTCCATGGCTTAGTTTCCTTCAAATCAAAATTTGGACACACACTATTAAGAGAAGCCATTAAAATTTTACTAAAATTGTGCATGTAAATTAATGTCAGCATTCCATGTCTCAAGATTTTCTTAATTTAGTTCGCTGTTTAAATTAATTCATATCCTGTAAAGTTCTGACCTTGATAACAAAGCTATAAATATTTAAGTTTGCTAAGATGCGTAAGTATTATCGGTAAGTTACAAGATGGAAGAAGAATAACAGTAGGGCACAGTCATTCTGTGAATCCTTTTACTTATCAAAATTTGGTAGCTATTCTAAGGCTTTTGCAGAAAAATAAGTGTTCAATGTTTGTAGTTCTTCAAAAGCATGTTGCAGTAGCCAGCCATACTATGTGTATTCCCAGTATCATGTATGCACTAAAAAAAATGTGTGCTTGCTGCTGCTGTGAGTGAACCATTGCTTAAGATAAAAAACTTAACTAGATTTGTAAATGTACAGAATAGCATCAGATGTTTCTGAGAGATTAGAAAATGTTTTGAATTTATAAAATTAATGTTTTTCTTTGTAACATTTATATATATTTTTTGACATTTTAAGTTTAACAGATTGTATTCCTTTTAAGTTTCTATACTTGCTTAAGCAATCTTGATTTGAGTAAGGGTCTTGATTTGTGCTATTATGTTCTGTTAGTTTTGGCATGAATATACTAAAGCTTTTTTTTTTTTTTTCTAGCATGTGTTTTCTCCTCTTTGGTTCTCTTTGTATTTACTACTTTTCTCTTTTTCTTGTGTTTTTTTTTTTTCCTGTTTTTGTTTTGTTTGGTGTTTTGTTCCTGTCTTCATTGTTTCAGGTATTTCTTTCCCCCTCTGGATTCCCCACGGGCTGGATCGAGATGGTCCAGTTATGCCCAGCTCCTTCCTCCTCCTCCTCCTCCTCTGGTAGAGCACTCTTGCGATGCTGACACTGCCAACCTCCAGTATCCTCACCCTCGCAGACGATATCTCTCTCGGCCTCTTAATCCCTTACCTGAGAATGAAGGGGTTTAAAACACTGATTTAACATTGAAAGGCCTTATTCAAGTGCTTGTAAATGCTTTCATTTCTGGCTGCTTTTTGTTTTTCTTCATTTTCTTTCAGAAGATATTTCTAACTTAGGGTCTGTCTTGCATGTATTACAACCAGAATACAGTGTTTAGAACCTAAATCTGTTTGTGCGTCTGCATCAAAGGAACATTTGCTTCACTGGGTGATAACCTTTGATGAAATGAGATATGTCCAAGTAACGTTAACTGTGAAGTTACACACAGTAGCTGACTTCAAAGTGCCTGTTCTGTAAATTTTATTTTAAACTGTTACCATAGTCTTAAGTTGTTTATGCTTTATCAGACTGGCTAATGTGAAAGCATATTATTATGAAGTTTATTCTGCCTTTGAGACCTTAAAAAATGGATTTCATTTTACAGGCTAATGTTGTAACTGACTAGTATGTAAAATAAATCATTCCTGTGTATAAAGCAGCAAAACCTAATGTGGACTTTTTGGTCTTTTTTTTTTTTTTAAAGGAAATTGCCTTTCACTACTTGGAATTACTGTTTAAAGCTTTTGTAATTATTATCCAAGTAGGTTATGTAATAAAATATATTTAAAAATATACGAATCTCTTGCCTTATAAAAACAGAATGTATTTTATTTAAGATAATTGCTAAGGCTTACTCTTCTTTCACTATCTCACAAAAAACCCAAACAAAAATTAGGAGATGTGAGCAAATATTACATTTATTTAAAAGGTAGAAAGTCAGTATGTAGACTACTAACATTTAGAATGGACAGATGTTGACTTTCAATCTAATTAGTCAACATTAGAATATTTTCTAAAATATTTTAAAATGACAATGTACTTGATTATAATTGTGGTAAAATGGTTAAAACTAGTAATATGCTTGTTGGTTCAGTTTTGTCAGGAATTGTCAAGGGTTTAACCTCTTATCAGGGCTAGAGAGAGAGGTGTTTTGAACAGTATTTCATGTAACAGATTACATGAAATATCAGGTAATCACATAGGTGACATAATTATTATAACTATTCTAATTTTCAAAGACGCCTTTCTTTGAATAGTGTCATAGCTCTAGTACTTCTTAATATGCAAAGGATTAAGAGCTGATAGATTCTATTCATTTTATTTTATTTTTTATTTTTTAAGACAGTGTCTCACCCTGTTGCCCAGGCTAGAGTGTAGTGGCATGATCATGGCTCACTGCAGCCTTGAACTTCCGGGCTCAAGCGATCCCCCCACCTCAGTCTCTTGAGTAGCTGGGACTGCTGGTGCACGCCACCATGCCCTGGCTATTTTTTCAAAAATTTTTTTTTGGGAGGGGTCTCACTTTTTGCCCAGGCTGGTCTCAAACTCCTAGGCTCAATCCATCATCCCACCTTGGCCTCCCAAAGTGCTGGGATTACAGGCATGAGTCACCTCACCTAGCCTATTCATTTTAGTTTAAGGAACATTTGAGTTTTATTGTCTAATAATCAAAGTGTTTTGTCTCTAAAGTTAGCATTTCAATGTAAATATCTTTTTCAAATAATTCTCAAAGGTCTTCCTCTGGTTAAATGACTTGCTAGGCTTGTAGCCTTACGGAGGATCAAACAAGAAGTCTTAATGCTAAATCTAACTCAGAATTAAGAAGCCATGTCTTTGACCTTTCAGACATAGAGGTACCTTGGGTAAGAATGGAATAATGAAATTGAGACCATTCTCCAATTTAATTTAGTGAATCCTGAGCATCTACCATGTGCAAGATACTGTGCCAAACACAGGGGTATGTAGAAAAATAGGTAGTCTGCACACAAACTTACACTCGTGGGAGAAGGCATTTTTAGAATTTACAAAAGGTAATGGGTTCAGCTTTGTAATAATGGTAGAAATTGTATAGTAGGCATAAAAGAGACATGTTATTTGAGCTGGCAGAATTTGGAAGGGATGTCTGATTTCAATAGGTAAAAGAGGGCCGGGGTGTGTTTACGGAATAGGATATAAGTAACAGTCTGATGAAAGAGTAGGGTTCATTTAGGGAACTACTGGGACATTAACCTGAAATCATACCTTGTGGTTACATTGTAGAAGGTTTTGAGTGTTGGTGGCTGAGGCATACCACTTTAAGCAGTTGGTAAAAGGGGAGCTGAGAGATGTCTGAACTTAAAACTGGATGGGCCTCACTTCTAATTCCCTGGGAGGCACCCTGGTCATGGGGCCTCTGCAGGCTCTACTCAGTGTCTAAAGAGATTTGGAAATCACAGTGGGAGTTCTGTTCCTCCTTTCCAGTTGGCAAGTGAGGTGAGATACTGAGGTATAAGATAATAGCTAATGTTTGTTGAATATTTCCATGGGCCATTATTTTTCTAGATACCTTACAGAAGTAGCTTTAAATCCTCACAGTAAGCCTCTGAGGCAAGCGCTTTAATTATCCCCACTTTACAGACAAGGAAACCGGCTGGTTAAAGCTACTTGCCCAAGGCTACACAGTTTGGAAGAGGGAGGTAGAGCCAGGATTCAGATCCAGGCAGCCTGGCGTCAGAGTCCAGGCTCTCCTGCTGCCGAGACTCTGAATCAGAGATCTCTGTTAATAGAGTCCTATCAGGTTACTGAGTGTTGTGGGGAGTGCTGTGGTGACTTGAGGATATTTATGGAGGAAGGACATTTATTAACAAGGATCTGGTGTGAGTGACAGTCCGGAACCTGTAGACACATTTAAGCAGTTCACCTCCAATGTGTGACCGCTTTGTAGAAAAAGAGGTTAAGAGAGGTCAGCTCTAGGGCTAAGCATTTGGCTTACTTTTTTGGGATTCAGAAAATCTTGAGATTTTCTGCATTTATCTTTGCTCACTGAGTGTGGACAAAGGTAGAATAAAGGTAATTACTCTTTGCAAATACCAAGGCTGCAGGGTTCCAAGAAGAGGTGTAAAACTGTGGAGATATCACTGAGTTTGACAATTAGGAGTCTATTCCTGATAAAGTTTTAAGGACCCAGCTAGACACCATGAAATGCGTCAAAATAAGGGGTAAAAAGTGGAAGCCTGGCTTCCTCTATGGAAAAAAAAGTGGAGACCATTAAGGGAAGGAAACAAGAATGGTCATTAGGTGATGAAACAGAATCAAGGAAGGGGTGTGTGTGGGTGTGTGGTTTGAGTGGTGTTTGTGTGTGGAGGGTGTGTGTGGTGTGTGGGTGTATTTGTGTGTGGGTGATGTGTATGTGGGTGTGTGTTGTGTATGGATGTGTGTATACGTGTGTGTGGTGCATATGTGGGTGTGTGGGGTTGTGTGTGGTTTGTGGTGTGAGTGGTGTGTGTGTGGTGTATGGGTGTGTGGTGTGTGTGTTTGGATAGAGGTGCTGCATTTTTGTAGGCAGAGAGAAGGAAACCAGTGGAGAGGATATCCAAGAATGACAGGTGAGCCATGTTTGCAGGAGGTAGAAAGTGGTCAAGTAAACAGAGTAACCTCAGGTCTAGGGACTTCTAAACTTTGCGTTTTCCCTCTTCTTTCCTCCAAGGTGCGCAGGACATCTTTCAGTAACTTGAACGAAGTTAAGGAGTTAGCTTTGGAAAAGAGGGACTCTTTTCCCTCTGTGACTATATGGAATAAATTTTGAGATAAGGGACCTTACTGAAAAAGACTGAGATACATTTTGAGTGAAAGGCATGGTCTCAGTGAAGTAGTTAAGGGCCTGTGCCAAGCAGATGGCGGTGATGGGTTTTGTGGCCTAAGAAGGATGGGGAAAAGTAGGAAGCAATCGAGACAAAGCCTACTCTGTCACAAAGAGGCGACTAGATGTGGTGAAATGTCATGAAACTTGGATCCCGAGGAATTAGCTGATTGAAGGTGAAACCTGACGCCTTTCAGCGCCTACCAACAGGAAACGTCTGCATCTGCCCACGGAAGGACGAAACCTATCGGGGGGGATTTGTTGGCGGGGGATACTTCTTTGCGCATAGAGTGACTGGCGGTGCCCTGGAGACCCAAACTGAATAAAGTAAGCATTATTTTCAAATTCGCCAAGACCTTGAAGGCGGCGCCAACGGGAGCCGTTCCCCGGGTCCCAGGCAGCGCAGAGCTCCATTTCCTCCTCCGGACTCGCAGGGCGCGCGGCTTCCTCGCTTCAAATCCAGGAACGCGCTGTTCCCACCAATCACCGGGCTTCTTCCCGCCCCATGTCTTCGTGCTGTCCAATCAAAAGCCGGCTCAGTCTCCTCCCCTTGCCTGGTGCCGCGAACAGACGTAAACCAGAGGCGGGCGCGGTACGGCCGTTCCGGGCTCCAGCCGGTGCGGGGGCCACGCGCACGCGCACTTGCAGCGCCCTGGGACACTTCTTCAGTCCGTGGACCTTCCCGCTGCACACTGCCCTCGGAAGTCGGGGACGCGGGCTCGGTGAGGGGGGACGCTGGTGCCTCGGCCTGCGCCTAGGCGGGAGGCAGACGCATGCACCTTTGGTCTACGTTTCGGCTGCCGGACCGACGGGACAGTGACGGTTGGGCCGGGCAGGGGCGCAGGCTGTGGGGCGGCCTCAGGGCGCGAGCGGGGGGACTGCCGCGCTTCCCGCGCATCTGCGCCTGGCTCAGCCTCTGAGCTGAGCTCCGCCTGGTTGGGATTAATTGCACGCCTCTGTGTCATTGGGCTTTGGCCGGGCGTGATGAGACAGACTGTTAGGGGATCACGTCCTTCTTTCTTCCCCTGTTGTCTGGGGACTTCCACCTCTTGAGGGACAGGCCCTCTCCGTGCTACCCTCTGGAGTTTCTTGCAATGTGCTGGTGAAGTGACCGGTGGTGTTTCCTTTATGTGCACTGTGATGGGCGGTTCTGTTCCTCCTTTTTGTTTAAAATTCTGGCCCAGGAAGTAACCTTGTTAACTTAATGCTTAATGCCCTTGTCTTCCGTTTACTCACTTGATTTGGTTTCTGCTAGGTTGCGTTCATTTATTCCTAATAGTTTACCTAGATTCCTTGCCTGTGATTTCATTATCAACAGAACGTGAAATGAGACGAATGTTAATACACTCTACTTTTACTTTGCTGTTACTTTCAGAGTTTGTTTAGTAAAACATGAGGACCTCTTCAAGTCAGTCGTTTGGAGAACAGCTGTTTATATGACCATATTTCCATTTGCTGTTACTATTTTGAGGTCATTCGACTGGCGTTTTTACTGCTCCAAAATCAACTTTTTTCTCCAAATTTCAGTTTTCTAGGCAAAAACGGTAAGCCTTGAACAATAATATACCAAATGTCTACCTAGTTTTAAAGTATATCTTAAAGTGCCTAGAGTAAATGATGAGTTTTGGGGAAGTTTGACTCGGCCTTGGGTTCCACGGCGTGTGCTTTTAAATGTGTTTAATTGTATACATAGACCTACGATTAATGACTATAGTCAGTAATCTTTTATGTACCTAGGAATGTAATTAGTGAGTCCAGATGTGAAATTTGAGGTCACTACTTTAAGGAAATAGCAAGAGAAATTGCAAATATAGCCACTCAGTTCAAATAGGATAGAAGAAAAATATTGTCTTCACTTGAGATGATGGAGGAGGGGTGGGTAATGCAATAATGTGAGAAATTAAAGGAAATTTCCTTTAGGAATGTGTTATGTCCATGAATGGTTTACAAGTGTAATCTTTTCTGGAGAAGAGACTAGGTATTAGGTTACATCTTGAGGAATCTTCCCGTGAGTTTTGTTATCTTTGCACCCTTAGCAAAGCTCTGTTGAAGCACTAAACACTATCGTAGTTGACAGGGATTGTCAGCTCCCTGAGGGGGAGCGGCCTTATTTATTTTTGCATTCTTGGTGCCAAGTAGAGGGTTCTTCATGGTTTGTGTTTGATAATGAATGTTGCATGAATGATCTTTGCATAATTTCTGAGTTTTCTTTGGATTAGGACCTTCTAAATAGGGACAACTGTTGAAGAGTTTTCTATAAATTTTAATAGTTTACATGTCTGTATATGAATGAATAACTTAGTAATTACAAGGCTAGACTTGGGGAGGCTAGTTGGGAGACTTGTGTGATAGTTCAGAATAAAAAGTGATGGGCAACGGGTATTAGGAATATAGAAGTGGGTCTCGGCAGAAGTGTATTTGACGTTAGAAGCATTAGAATTTGGTGAGAGAGCAGGAGGGATCAGGATGGTCCTAGGTGTCTGGCTTGCATTGCCAGTTCATAGGGATGGATTTGGGTGAAGACTAAAGATAACGGCAGGAATGAATGGAGGAAAGGTAACAAGTTTGGTTTTGTATTTTGTATTGCATTCGGGGGGTAAGGTAGATGTCAGAGAGCCATTTGGAAGTATGGTCGTTCCCTCAAGTTATCCATGGGATTGGTTCCAGTACCTGCCCCTGCCCCAGGATGCCAAAATCCTCTGGATGCTCAAGTTCCTTACATAGATTGGTGTAGTATTTACATATAACTAATGCATATGCTCCTGTATATTTATTTAAGACAGGGTCTCACTTTGTTGCCTAGGCTGGATTGCAGTGGTTATTCACATGCGTGGTCATAGCTCACTGCAGCCTCAAACTTTTGGGCTCAAGCTGTCCTTCCACCGTGGCCTCCTGAGTAGCTGGGACTCCAAGGCATGCACCACCAGGAGGTGGAATTAGTGCAGAGGAAAGAATACCCTGGGGCCAGACTTGCCTAGGTGGGAATCCTCTGGCCTCATTTGTGCTGTGTGGACTGGAAACGTCTCTTAATTCTCTCTTTCAGCCTCAGTTTCCTCAATAATAGGGATGATGGCTACCTTACAAATTTGACATGGGGATTAGAAAAATGTATGTGAAATAATTAGCACATTACCTAATAATAGACACAGTATCAGCAAACTAGGGGTTATAGATTCTTTCTTACAACTCGTTTTTTTAATTGTGTTCCCAGTTCTCTGTCAGGTATTGGGAATATGTGGATGAACAAGATAGACATTTCCCCAAGAAGCTGCTCTTCTAAATTTATAGGGGTTAAAGTTAAAGTTGAGTTTACCCACTGACTGAGAATGTTGTCATTCATTCGTTTCACAGATACTTACTGAGTACCTGCTGTGTGCTAGGCATTGTTCTAAGTGTTAAGGAAATAGTGATGGACAGATAGGCAAGGCCCCTGCTCTTAGGGAGAAATTATTTCATTGGAAGAAGACAGATAAATACAAGACTAAATAGTGATAAATGCTGAAGAAATTTAAATGGATGTGATTGACTGTGGCGCTGTTTGACTTAATAATTAGAGATGGCCGGGCGCGGTGGCTCACGCCTGTAATCCCAGCACTTTGGGAGGCCGAGGCGGGCGGATCACGAGGTCAGGAGATCGAGACCATCCTGGCTAACATGGTGAAACCCCGTCTCTACTAAAAATACAAAAAATTAGCCGGGCGTGGTGGCGGGCGCCTGTAGTCCCAGCTACTCGGGAGGCTGAGGCAGGAGAATGGCGTGAACCTGGGAGGCGGAGCTTGCAGTGAGCTGAGATTGCGCCACTGCACTCCAGCCTGGGCGACAGAGCGAGACTCCGTCTCAAAAAAAAAAAAAAAAAAATAATTAGAGATAAACTTCTCTTAGAAGGTAACATATAAATTGAGGTGAACGTCAGGAAGGAAGGAGCTAGCTAGGCAAAGATCTGGGAGAAGAATATTCTAGACCCTGTGGTAGGGGTGGGCTTTGGGGGTATTACAAGAATAGAAAATCTAGTATGTGGTGAATGAGCCTGAGAGGGTGGGAGAGAGTGACAGGCCTCATAGAGTTTTCAGAAGAGGCACGGCACTTGATTCATAGTTAATGGTCTTTTTGCTTGCTTCTTGGATAATTAATTGTAGGGTGGCAAGAATAAAAACATGGAAAAGGGTGAGGAGGCTTTTCAGTAGGGTAAGGTGGTAGTAATGGAGATAGGAAGATATAAACTATTTCAGGGTGTGTTTGGAACATAGACATGTTTTGCCCTCAGGAATGGACTACACCAGTAGATGTGTTTTGTTTGACAACAGTGTATTGAATTTAACTAGTTTTAGATAAAGCCTGTAATTTCCAGCTGACCTCAGTCCTTATAATTCTGTTTTCTAACAATATTTGTTCCTGAAGACATTTGAGTTGAGATCCCTAGTGTGTAAGAAGTAAATTGCATGATGCAAAGTCTGAGGTCAGAATCCTGGGTAACCCTAACATATGAGGAGCAAATAAAGGAAGAGGATGTCAGATGAGTTGTGAAAGTATGGATTATGGAATATTCTTCTAAGATGCCTGGCCGTGAAGGGAAGGTGAGATGGTGGTGGCAGGACATGCAAATGAAAAATCAGGGCAGGTTGTTTCCTGCCTCCTCCATCCTAACATGGGAGGAATTTTTTTTTTTTTTTTTTTGAGACGGAGTCTTGCTCTGTCGCCCAGGCTGGAGTGCAGTGGCGCGATCTCGGCTCCCTGCAAGCTCTGCCTCTCGGATTCACGCCATTCTCCTGCCTCAGCCTCCCGAGTAGCTGGGACTACAGGCACCCGCCACCTCGCCCGGCTAATTTTTTTTTTGTATTTTAGTAGAGACGGGGTTTCACTGTGTTAGCCAGGATGGTCTTAGCCAGGATGGTCTCGATCTCCTGACCTTGTGATCCGCCCGCCTCGGCCTCCCAAAGTGCTGGGATTACAGGCGTGAGCCACCACGCCCAGCCTCATGGGAGGATTTTGAACATGTTTATGGAAATCAAGAAGAGAGAATAGTTGGAAATATCAAAGAGAAGAAAATGCTGGGGCATGATCTGAGAGCAGAGTGCTTATATGATGGTGATGAATTTGCTGTATATTGACATAATTTGAAAATTTTTATTCATTCATTCACTCAAGTTTATTGAGCGTCTCGTGCCAGCACTGTTCTAGCTGGGAATGCAGTGGCAAACCAAATGGGCAAAGTTCCTGCCCTCATAGAGCTTACATTCTAATGTGGGGAGAAAAAGAGATAACAAGTGAGTTACATAGCATGCAGGTGGTGGTCAGTACTATAGAACAGAGAAAGCAGGGAAAGGAGGTTGGGAAGTGCCCTGTTCAAATCTGTAGGTTGAGGAGGCAAGGCCTGACAGCTAAGTGAACATTTGCACAAAGAACTGAAAGAAGTGAAGGTACAAAATGTGTGAATAGCTGGAGCATCAGAGGCGGGGCAGAGGTCAGAGCTAGGGTGGAGGTCCTGGAGCGGAGCTGGCTTAGCATGTTTCAGGAACAGGGAGGTTAGGATGACTGGAATGGAGTGAGCAAGGGAGAAGAGTAGAGGAGACGAAGTCACAGATTATCTGGGCCCTGGTTGGCCATCGTAAAGACTGCCTTTTACTCTGAATAAGATGGGGAACCAGTGGAGGGAGGGTTTGAGCTAAGGAGTGAGGACGTTTCAGTAATGTTATAGGGTGACTTTCGTGTGTGGAGAGTAGACTAGGGGAGGCAGGGAGGAGGCCTGGAGACCAAAGGCTATTGCAGTGAGTGTCCAGGCAGGAAGTGGTGGTGGCCTGACCAAGGTCATAGCAGGGTTGGGGGGTAGGTTGGGGGGATGCAGCAAGGTCCTGGGCAGGTTGTTAATGTATAACTCTAGAGATTTGCATAGGGATTGCACGTGATGGGGTGTGAGAGGGATCTCAGAGATGACTACGGTTTTTGGCCTAAGCATCTAGGTGTTGGAGTTGTCATTTTCGCTGGTGGGGAAGGCTGAAGGGCAGGCATTTCTTGAGGGGATGGGAATGAATTGGAATCAAGATTCAAATGTAGGTGCTTGTTAGACATCTAAGTGGAAGTGTTGTGTAGGTGGTTGAATATCTGAGGTTCGGGGAAAGGCCCAAGATGGAGGTGTACATTTCACATGATATTTTAAGCTTTGAAATTGAAGGCAATCACCCAGAGAGGGTGAGTTGATGGAAGAAGTTGAAGATCAAGCCCTGGAGGCTTCCGCTCTGTGGAGGTCTAGGAGATAAGGAGGAACTGGCCAAGGAGAAGGGAAAGCAGCAGCTGGTGGAGTTGGAGGAGAACCAGACAGCTGTGTCTGAGAAATGAAGCCAAGAAAGTATTTCCCCAAGGAAGGAGTAATCACCTGAATGTTAGGCTACAGAAGAAGGACCGGAGGTAGATTGTAGTATGCTACGGCTTGGCAGCAGGGAGATCAGGGCTGATGCTGACAAGCATTTTTTTGGTGGTGTGGTGGGATGAAGGCCAGAGTGGGGTGCGTTCAGGAGAGGATGGGAGTGGAACTGGATGCCGGTCATGATTCCTCTGGAAACCTGTGATAAAGGGAGCATGGATAGGTGTGGTGGCAGTTCAGGGGGATAATGGGGGTGTGAGGTAGAGGAAGGCTTTTTTTAAAAGGTGGGAGAAATAACAGCATGCCCAGCGTGGGAGGGCTTGCACAGACAGAAGACTTGATCATGTTAAGGAAGGGGGCCGATTGGTAGAGTGGTTGTCAGTGCAGTGAGGGGTTGGGATCGAGTGCAAAGTGAAGAGGGGGGCTTCAGACAGGGGCATGGACACTTCATAAACTGTTGTGGGATAATTTAGGAATCAGACCGAGGGGTTGAGGAGGATATATTATTTAGGTGCACCGGCCCAGTCGGATTAACATCCAAAAAATCTGAGCCCTGAACAAAGAGTTAAGTTACCTTTTAAGGATTTTGTGGGGTGGCGGGGGGAATCTGTGCAGGAGGAAGCATGTTACAGAAGCAAGAAACAAAGACAATTATTCAATTAATTGAGACATGCATTATATCATTTCTTACTTTCCAAGGAAAAATGTGTTTTATGGCTTGAGTTTATCTGTCTAGTGACCTTGCAGCTGCACAGCTAGAGAAACAGGGTCTTCACAATGCCTGGGAAAGGAGGAGAGATAAGGCTTACTAGCCACAGAAAAACAGGCGGATAATTTTTAAAGGGCTCCAGCTCTTTCTCTTTCTCAGGGGGAATTGGATTTTCTTACATAGAACGGAGTTTCTGCTTACACATTCTTTAATTTCTTTTAACTCCTATTCCAAAACAAGTAAGTTCTTCTTATTTTTGGGGGGGATAGAGTCTCGCTTCGTCACCCAGGCTGGAGTGCAGGGGCACAATCTCGGCTCACTGCAACCTCCACCTCCCAGATTTAGGTGATTCTCCTGCCTTAGCCTCCCAAGTAGCTGGGATTACAGGTGCCCGCCATGATGCCCAGCTAGTTTTTGTATTTTTAGTAGAGACGAGGTTTTACCACGTTGGCCAGGCTGGTCTTGAACTCCTGAACTCAAGTGATTCGCCTGCCTCAGCCTCCCAAAATGCTGGGATTACAGACATGAGCCATCGCACCTGGCCTCATAATCTCTTTAGTGGTCATAAAACTTCTTCTTTTTCTTTTTATATTTTATAATTAGTCCATACTGTCTAAAATCTATGCTTTAATCCAATTTGTCATTGATCCTAGTATACTCCTTTATTACTGAAGTAGCTCTTTGAATAGTCTTCCAGGTTTTGAAGTCCTCTCCCTTCCTGTATGATAGGTTGATTGTGTCAGTACTTTGTTGGTTGCAGAATACAGTTCAAACTTTCCAACACACCATTTCAGACTTTTAGAATCTGGCTCCATTCTGTTATTCTAGCTTCGTTTACTGTGTTATTTTGTTCACCTGCTGCCAAAATGCATTGGAGTATTTGCTACTGCCAGCATAGACCTAGCACTTAGAGTGGATTTTCGAGTCAGACCTGGGTTTGAATCTTACTAATTGTAACTTTGGGAAAATTGAGCTAATTTAGTCTCTCAGTTTGTTTCTTCACCTGTAAAATGGGATAATACCTACATTGTAAGATTTTCTGTGGATTCACTGAGCTAAGTTAGTAGATATGCAATAAAATTTAATTCTTTTCCTTCTTGGCTCATGTTTGTCATCCTAAATAAACTCTCTCATCCCATACTCAGCCTGTTAAAGTTCTTCTCAGTCTTCAAGGCGCATTGCCAATATCCTCTCATTTTTTTAGCTTTTCCTGATTATTTATCTTTTTATCCTTCTGTCATTATTTCCTTTACTGATTTCCATGCAGTATGTATATGATACGTACTCTGAAAAATTGTTGAGACTAGCTAACATCTTCAGAGCACCGTGGTCAGGTTCTCTAGTAATAGCATAGGTTTTGTGCTGGTGTTTTCCAGATTTAGTCATTTGGGTACCCCTTTTACCACTTTTACCTTGTCCATGTGCCAACTATACTTTAACTGAAAATTTTTCTTTGAATGGGTTCACTTTTTAATTCAGTCTTAACAACACTGAGATCCGGGCTAGATTTTTGCTAGTTGTACTTTTTCTGTTCCGTATTAGAATGAGTATGTAACTACCAAACTTTTAAATATGTCCTCAAATCATTTGTATATACCATCAGTGTTATGCCATCTTTGCTTTCTTTACTAGATAAGTTTGTAGTAATTCATTTTCCTAGCTACACCAAGCAAAGGGCAAATTAAAATGTGTTGTATTGCATTATTATGTTAATTATAAGAAAGTAAGTTTAATGTTTAAGGTTTCTATTCTCATCTATAAAGTAGCAAAGTATTCTGAGATTTATTTTACCTCAGACTATTTGCCTATTTCCCCCTTACTGATGCTAAAAAAAGGATTTTTTTCCTAAGATTTATTAGTTTTCTAAGACAATGCTTTTAATCATTTAAAAACATTTTATAGTAATATGTGACCTATAGAAATACTTTTGTTATTGCAGTGAGATGGAAGATTTTCGAGGTATAGCAGAAGAATCATTTCCAAGCTTTCTCACCAATTCATTATTTGGTAACAGTGGGATTTTGGAAAATGTCACTCTTTCTTCAAATCTTGGCTTGCCTGTTGCTGTTTCCACACTTGCTAGGAATAGATCCAGCACTGATAACAGGTAAGATTTGTTTGAGCAGATTTTTTTCCAGGTCCATAAAGCCTATAGCATGCTGATATTTATGTTCTATTTCTCAGTCAAGCTTGAGCTTTTTGTTTTATCTGTGAGGGGGATGGCAAATATGTGAAATGAATATAGAAAAGACAGAATTTACTGTCTCTTTCCCCATTGCTTTGCCTTTTCAGTGGGTGGGTTTGGGTGGGTTTGGGATTTGAGCACCAGTTACCTATTTTGGTCTTTTTTTTTTTTTTTTTTTTTGTCTATAGTGTTTTGGATTTGTATTAGTTCAGTCACACTAATGGCTAGTAATGTAAAACAAGTTGTGTTAGCGAAGTTCAAAGGCAAATTAATCATAAGGTTATAGGAGTACCTCTTGGCATCAAGGGGAGGAGTACAGAGCTTTGCTGCAAGAAGGGACAGGAATTGAGATTTAGGAAGCCATCAGGACTTGGGTTTTTGTCATCCCACTCTATGTCTCTCTGTATAACTCATTCTCTTCTCTCTCTCTCTTTTTTTTTTTTTTTTGCTAATTAAAAACATATTTTATAGAGATAGGGTCTTGCTGTGTTAGCTAGGCTGTTCTTGAACTCTTGGGCTCAAGTGATCCTCCTGCCTCAGCTTCCCAAAGTGTTGGTATTACAGGTGTGAGCTACCATACCTGGCCTCTGCTCTTTTTTAATACACTGGTTTTATTTGCTTTTCTGTTCATTTTACAGAATATGGCAACACAGATTCTCAAAAGACATCTATGAATTACATTTCTAGCTACACAAGGAGACTACTGAACTGTCTCTTGATATCTCATGAGTTTCTGGTCCATCTTAGGTTAGGTGTCTGTTCCAAATCCAGTCACCTGTGACTAGAGTTTTGGGTCATTGGATCTATTTAGAGGTATGACAGAGCCTCACTTATTAATTCATTTCAGCCAGGTTTACTCTTTACTGGACTTGTATGGCTGTCTTTCTCTTTCTCTTTCTCTTCCTCTTCCAGCTTTCAATCTGTCCTAGGTTTCTGAGGTAACTTGGCTCTTGTCATTCTAGTAACTTTCAGCTCCTGAAGTCAAGTTTCTCTTTCTTAGAAACTCAACCAGGCTGGGCGTGGTGGCTCATGCCTGTAATCCCAGCACTTTGGGAGGCCAGGGCGGGCAGATCACTTGAGTTCAGGAGTTCGAGACCAGCCTGGCCAACATGGCGAAACCCTGTTTACTAAAAATACAAACATTAGCCAGGCGTGATGGCGCACGCCTCTAATCCCAGCTACCCGGGAGGCTGAGACAGGAGGATCGCTTGAACCCGGAAGGCAGAGATTGCAGTGAGCTGAGATTGGGCCACTGCACTCCAGCCTGGACGACAGAGGGAGACTCTGTCTCTCGAAAAACCCCCAAAACTCAACCAGCTTTTATTTTCTTTACTTTTAAAATTTCTGTTGTATTACCAGATTGATGTTTGGTTAAATACACCTTGTTTTGTATCTTCAACTGGATTGTGTATAGTTTACACATCCATTACATGTAGGGTCTTGCATAATATATAAAGTTTGCCTATGCTTAAACTGGCCACTTTCTTATCTTCTCTCAACCTAAACATTTAGTGAGGAGCACCATCTTGACCTTTGGGCTGAAGGGGTTGTATTAACACTCTCAGCTCTTTTAGCTTAAAGATTTTTGTGACTGTATTGTTGAATACAGATAAACTACCTATTGCCGAGCCACAGGTTTCCATGCTTTGTACAGAGGATGATGGTATGAAATACAGGGGCCCTATTTGTTTTTACCCCGGTGGTTGGTTTTACTGTCACGCAGCCCTATGTCATGATGACATTTAAATATGTGTAATTTAATTCTTAACAATTAAAACATATTTTTTTTGTATAGGTATCCTGATATCCAGGCATCTTACTTAGTAGAAGGGAGATTTTCAGTTCCATCCGGGTCATCTCCCGGAAGCCAGAGTGATGCTGAACCAAGAGAGAGGTTACAGCTTAGCTTCCAGGATGATGAGTAAGTTCATACCTTCATTTGCTTGTACTGTGTTAAAAGTGGGTCTTACGCAGTCTTGTGGAAAATGACAATGTGATTGTGTATGTAATTAATTCTGATTAATTCTAAGAATCTTGAAGAGTTTTCTTTTCTTTTATTTTGAGGTGGAGTTTCACTCACTCTGTTGCCCAGGCTATAGTGCAATGGTGTGATCTCAGCTCACTGCAACCTCTGCCTCCCTGGTTCAAGCGATTCTCCTGCCTCAGCCTCCTGAGTAGCTGGGATTACAGGCAGGTGCCACCAAGCCCAGCTAATTGTTTTTGTATTTTTAGTAGAGATGGGGTTTCACCACGTTGGCCAGGCTGGTCTCAAACTCCTGACCTCAAGTGAACCGCCCCACCCGCGTTGGCCTCCCAAAGTGCTGGGATTAGAATTGTAGGCGTGAGCCACCGCGCCCAGCCAAGAGTTTTCTTTATGCATTTTAATCACGTTTAATCTTTCAAAACATTTTTTTTTAGATTCTAAAAGTAACGTGCTTTTGAAAAAATACAGAATATAGAAAATTATTTGGAAGACAGTAAAGGTCTGTAATCCCACTAACTAGAGAACAGCCATTGAGTACATTTTTATTTGTAGTCTTCCATACTATTTTGTATGTGCATTTATGCCTTTAAATCTTCTTTTTACTTCTAATATGAGGCTATAGAAAAAGAAAAATGAAAATAAATTTTTTTTTTTACAAAATAAGATTAAACTCTTATTCTGTTTATTACACAAAAAATTAGATGCGGTATTATGTTCAGCTTTCAATTACAAGTAATATGAATCTGTGTCATAATGTTAATGACTATACTCGGGTCTATGTTGGTCATTTAGATTATTGCAGTTTTGCTATTATAAATGTAATGAACTTCCCTACATGTACATTTATATATACATTTTTCACACCTAGGATATTATTAAGATTTCTAGGGTTTAAATTGCTGAGGTAAAAATAGTTTATTTTAAAGACCATTACAAATTAACACATTGCTCTTTAGAAAACTTGTACCAGTTTATTCTGAATGCCGACTTCTGCCAGCCCTGCCCAACATTTGATGGTGCTATTTTTAATCTTTGATTTTTAGAGGTAAAAATAATTTATATAATACACATGTATATATGCATGAAAGAAAGTCTGGAAGTCTAAAAAACCAAAATGGTAATAGTGGTATTATAGACAATCTTGTTTTCTGTGTTTAAATTTGTATTTGCGTATTTATGGGATTGAACCTACTTTAATGTCTATTCATTACTTATATTTATGTTGTGAATTGCCTCTTGATAGCCTTTATATATAAGTGCTTTCTTTATATTAAAGATGTTAACCCTTGTGTATTCATTCCTTCAGTGTGTAATTTTGACTGAGTGCCTACTGTGTGCCACACACTTTTCCAGGTGGTTAGGAAATACCAGTGACTAAAACAGATGTTAAATAAGACACTAAAATATGCTAATTTTATAGTATATTGAAAGGGAAAAGTGCTAGAAAAAAATAGAATATAATAAGGAGGGTTATTAGGTAGGCTGAAGGCAGTGGTCAGTATGGGTCTCATTGTGGACATAAGATATGAGCCAAGGGCACGATGGCTCTTGCCTGTAATCCCAACACTTTGGAAGGCTAAGGCGGGTAGATCGCCTGAGGTCAGGAGTTCGAGACCAGTCTGGCCAACATTGTGAAATCCCATCTCTACCAAAAACACAAAAATTAGCCAAGCATAATGGCATGTGGCTGTAATCCTAGCTACTTGGGAGGCTGCAGCAGGAGAATTGCTTGAACCTGGGAGGTGGAGGTTGCAATGAGCTGAGATCACGCCACTGCACTCCAGCCTGGGCAACAGAGTGAGACTCTGTCTCAAAAAAAAAAAAAAAAAGATATGAGCCAAGACTTGAGGGAGGGAGTTAACTATGTGGACGCCAGGTGGAAGCAGACTTCAGGCCAAAGGTGTGGCCAGCCTGAAGGAACTAAGGCAGGAGCGTAGCCCATGTGGTTCACAGAGCACTAGGGAGGCTGGGGAGGTGGTGAGCAGGACCTTGACTCTGACTCAGAGATACGGGAAGCCACTAGAGGGCTCCATCTGAATTGTGTTTTAAAAGTCCCACCCTGAGAATCACTTGAGCCCAGGAGATCCAGGCTGCAGTGTGCCGTAATTGCACCACTGCACTCTAGCCTGGGTGACAGAGTGAGACCCTATCTCAAAAAAAGGCCCACTCTGGCAGTTATGTGGAAAAGAGACTGTAGGAGGCGAGAGTGGGAGCAGCATGGGCACAGAGCCTTGATTGTCTGGGAGTGAGGCAGATGGAAGAGGGCGACCAGGCGTGGTCCTCAGGATGCTTCACAGTGAGAAGCTGGGGACAGGAGGAATCAACAGCGAGATTAAGAGTTAGTGATCAGAGGAAGGAGAAAACAAGCATCCTGGAAGCCATGTCAAGAGCATGTATAAAAGAAGAGTTACCTAACTATGTCAAATAAAATGAGGGCAAAGAATTGACCCTTGGAATTAGCATAGATTAGGTCATTGGTAACCCCAATAAGTAGTTTGGTGTAAGTAGGGACAGGCACCATGGCCTACTCAGAATGAGTTTCAGAGAGAACGGGAGTTACTGTTTGAGGCAGTAGACAGCTTGTGGAGTTTTGCTGTGAAAGGGAGCAGAGAAACGAGGTTATGACAGCTGGATGGTTGTAGTGGGTGAAGAGAAGTTTCACTTTTTTTTTTGTGGTGGGAGAAGTTGCTGCATGTTTACGTGATAGTAGGAATAATCTCCTGGAAAGGGTAAAACTTGCTGATGTAGAAAGGGAAGAGAATTGCTGCAGCAACGTCTGTGTCAGTAAGAGAGGGTAGGCCACAATGTGTAGTGCGGGGAGTGGCTTTAGCTGGGTAGGACTGCGGACAGTTCCTCTGCGGGAACAGGTGGGAGGACGGCCTGGGTGGGTGCATGTAGTGGTAAGAATCTGTGGAAGTTACCTTTTCAGTGCTTCAGGCTGAAAGTAGGGTTAGTGAAGTAGGAAGCATAGTCATCAAGTCAGAGTGAGGGTGGTGGAGGAGGAGTTGGTGGTTTAAAAAAAAGATGTAAAATTATCACATGGGAGCACAGGAAAATGAATGGACAGAGTTGAAATGTTAGGATTCCTGGACAACATCAAGGGCCCAACTTGAGGGCCGTGGGCATGACTGTTCAGGGTGATTGTGATGTTTCCCCAGCCACATTGAGCTGTAGGAGTGCAGGTGAAGAGGAGGCAGAGAATTGGATTTAACCAGGGTTGTAGTTTATAAACGGAGTGAGGGACAAGGTTGCTGAGGATGTAAGACTGGCCATGTAAGATTGGCTTTAGGTTAAGGAGGAGGAGAGGGTATGGACAGGGGGAGGGAGAGTGATGTGGTAGTACAGATGGGTTGGAGGTGCAGGTGGGGTTAGCATCATATAGTTGTGGTACTAGAGGCAAGAGGGGTAGTAGGTGATTCAAAGCTGTGAGGCTCTAGGGAGAGCGACCTGGAAGTGGCACTGAGGGCAAGAAGGGCGTATATATTCCATCTCCACACCAGGTGATGATGCCACAGCTGTGGGAGAGATGAGGGTCCCCACTTGTCAGAGCTTGGGGGTAGCAATGTCCTCACAGGCTATTCAGGCTTTCATTAAAGTAGTAAGGTGAAAGGAATGTTCAGAGAAGAGATTCAGGAATGGCAGATCTTGTCAACCCAGGTCTGTAAATTATAGAAGGCACAGTAGAAGGATTTTGTTTGTTGGGGAGTAGAAGGGCTGTGCAGTCTTAAGGGGCTTGGAGTGCCCCAGTGAGGCCTCCTGGGCTGGTTTTAGGAGCTGAAAATCAGTAAAGGGCATTGTGAAGTTAGTCCGACTCACCTGTTGCTGTGAGGAAACCGCAAATGTCAGGGATGGGAGGGCATCTTGAGGGTATCCTCTTGACTCTTGCTGGAGGCCAGGAGCTCTGGAAACTGGTCTTGTTGGTCCTTGTTGATGGAAGACAGGAGGCTTGGCGAGGTGGAGTCTTAGACTCAGTGCCTGGGGAGAGGTAAGTGCTTAGAGCTAGCTCTTGACTCTTGAACAGTCTGAAGCCCTGAGTTGCTGGTCTGAGTATAGGGCTTCCTTGGACACTATACTGGAGGGTCAGCAACCTGGAGAGGCATGGCCTCAGTCTCCTGGTGAGGGATGGCTTCTTTGACCCCTTCTTGGGGAGGAGGGAATTTGTGTTTCAGAATGTCTTTATTCTAATCTTGGAATAAATTAATACTTTAGCTGAGTACAGAATTTTAGGATGAAAATAAGTTTTCACACAATTTTGAAGATATTGCTACATTGTACATGAAGTCTGGTATAATCTTGATAGTTGGTTTTTTATCTGAACTATGTTTTCTCTGGAAATTTTAGAATCCCGTCTGAGTCCCTTGTGGGTGGGGCTATTTTCCCCCATTCACTGAATTCTAATTGGCATTGGTTTGGAGATCAGTTCTGGATAATTATGGTTTTTCTTCTAGTTTTTCCTTTTCTTTTTCCAGAACTACTGTTTTGGATTGCCTGGGTTGTTCTATATCTACTTTTTTTTCCCTTTTTTTTCTGTTTTAGTGCAAAAAGACATTGTTCTAGGTAAGTTTCTTTTTTTCTCATGCTCATTAAATCATTTGGCAATCAATAATTTTAATCATGAGAGCTCTTTTTTGACCTTTTTTTTTAGTGGGCCCTTTTTGTGGATGTACACTTGACCCTTGAACAACCCGAGTTTGGACTGTGTGGTTCCACTTATAAGCAGATTTCTTTCAACCAAACGTGGATGGAAAATACAGTATTCGTGGATGTGAAACCCGAGTGTAGTCAGTGCTAACTGTAGGACTTGAATATTGCATATTTTGGTACACGCGGGGGTCCTGGAACCAGTCCCCCATGTATACTGAGGGTTGACTGTAACAGCTACATGGATACTTCTGAAGATTCTGATTAGAAATTTTGAAAGTTTTGTAAACTGTTCCTTTTCTCTGGGGCTGCTTGCGTAGTTTGTTCATTTGTATTTTTGTCTCTTGAACTACTCCTTTTTTTCTTGTCTGATTTGTGGCTGTCTTCTAGGCTGCCTAGTGTGGGCATCCTTATCTGTTGTGTATGTAGCTCTTATTTCTCATTGGCTTCCACACAAGAGGGACGTTGTTCCTGGCCGTTTACTGTAGAGTGTGCAGGTTGGAGTCTTCAATTTTATACCAGATGTTTAATGCTTTCTTCTGGGCCGCTGTAACTGCCATCGCTTCGTTCTCCACAGGCATTTTCTGTGCCTTGATTGCAGGCAAGCCCTTCCCTCCCCATTGTCAGGTGTTCACTGTCGTGTGTGCATGGCTGTTGTCTCTGGAGTGGGAAAGAAGGGTGGGTGCTCCTGCCATGCTTCATGCTGGGCTTTCTGTCACCGCTCTCCTGCCCTCCCCGACTCCCTTCTGCCCTCTTTCTGACTGTAGTCACGGAACATTTTTGTGTTTCTCCCTGGCAGATTTGTTTCCTTTTCTGCTTCTGGGCCCTTCTGTTCTTGGATTGTGGCTTTCTTTCCCCCTGCACACCCCATCTGCTTTTCAGATTCCAGAATCTGGGGTAAGCGTGGGTTAGGACTGGTAGTTCTTATCCAGATTGCTTCACTTTTATAGATTTCCTTACTGTCATTTTATTGGACACTTGGAAGTTGCTCTTGCCTCTTTAACTTGAAACTTATGACTTAGTTTGAAAATTTTTTTTGAGCTAATAAAAATATGGGATAGCTGTAGTTTTGAGGAAGTAGCATTTTTAGAGAGATGGTGGTGAATGTCGAGTGCCCTGCTCTCAACTGTCCCTGTCACTCTAAAGTTCTGGTGGTCATACTACATGCTTTTCTCAGGGAGGGCTTTAAACATGGAAATGGACCTAACTGTCCTGACTTGTTTATTTATTTCCTATCACCATCTTGCTCCCCCACCTCTTTTCCTTTCTGTCCTTGCTACCCCTTGACTTTGTAACTATGTGTAGTCTTTCCACCTATGCCTTTCCTTTCCTGTACTCAATGAAATTTTCCTGTACCTACCCATGAGTGCACCTTTGGCTTAAGCTAGTGACTTTTTATGTACTACAGCCCCAGTAAAGAGATGGAGAAACTGGGGAGTAAATTGTAGTTAGGGTTGGAGAGTTGCCTCAGGCATGAAAGGTTGGGATTTGAGAAATATGGAAGGACTTTTAAAAAAAAAATCCATCCTGGCCAAATTTGAGTCTGGCTCTAGGTATCAGTTTGTCATGTAATGAATTTGTTGCATTTAGAGGCTTTTTCCTGAAGTTCCGTTCCCACCCCTCTCTTTCTGTGGTGAGCTGCTCTAGACCCAAGAGCTTTTGGAGTAGGGTGGGAGGAAAATTGCATGTAAGAAAAATACTTTCATCCACACAGAAAACAGCAGAGGTAGAAAGAAAGATAAGGACAAGAACTAGGACTAGGGATAAAAGTAAAAACAATTGAAACCTTTATTAATTCAGAGATTTGCTATTTTGGCAAATATGCCAATATCCTTTAAGTCTGCAGATTTTAGAAAGCTGAATTATGTAGATTGGTAGTTTCAAGGATACTTATTTTGGAAGTAAAAAAACCACTTTTTGCTGCTTGAAAGAGTAGCAGTATGACGTTCTCTTTGATTTTGGTAGACTGTGTATCACTGGACCCAAAATGTTGGTTCAGTCCCCAGAATACAGTGCAGTGGTAGCAGTTGTAGTTTTCTGGCTAGGCTCAAATGTTTCTTTTTATTGCTTCCATTTTTTCTTTTTAAGAGGTGAAATACATAACTGATTAATAAATATTTTGTAGATTTACCCAAGGTAACTAACATTTTATCATTCTTCTGTTTCCTAATAAAAAAGTTCTATCTCTAGGAAAAAGAGCTATGTGGAAAGTCAGCGTTTGTCAAATGCTCTCAGCAAACAGTCAGCTTTACAAATGGAGATAGCAGGACCAGAAGAGGAGCCAGCCGGAGCTACAGAATCCTTGCAGGGCCAAGATCTCTTCAACAGGGCTTCACCACTGGAACAAGCACAAGGTACTGAACTATTTGAAACTATTTCTTAATGCATATGTTTTAATTTCCTTTTTCATTTCCTTATCTTTGGATTTTTTTTTTTTTTTTGAGGCAGGGTCTTACTCCTGTCGCCCAGGCTGGAGTGCAGTGGCGTGATCACAGCTCACTGCAGCCTCAACTTCCTGCGCTGCTCAACCTATCTTCCCATCTCAGCCTCCTTAGTAGCTGGGTCTACAGGCACACACCACCATGCTAGGCTAACTTTTTGTGTTTTTAATAGAGACAGGGTTTCGCCATGTTGCCCAGGCTGGGCTCGAACGCCTGGACTCAAGTGATCTGCTGCTGTGCCTTGGCCTGCCAGAATGCTGGGGTTATAGGCCTAAGCCACTGTGCCTGGCCTTTTTTTTTGCTTAATTTTGAGATGGGTTCTAGCTGTGTTGCCCAGGCTGGTCATGAACTCCTGGGCTCAAGCAATTCTCTCTCCTCAGCCTCTCGAGTAGCTGGGACTGGACGCATGCATCGTCACTCCTGGCTTCGATGTATTCATCTTGTACTATCATACCATGAACTGAAAATGCTTTGGTTTGCATTGTACCTATTAATATCATATTTACAGTACTTTTATAGGAAAGGTCTCCTCTTAACCTTGTTGACTCATTTAAGCTGAAATTCTCTTTGCTTTGAAAACCATGCTGTCGGATGGCCACAGCATACTTTATATTCAAGACAAGCCTATTTTTAGTGCATCTTCCACTTTTCTCCCACTAATTAATTTATATTCTTATCGAGAGTCAATTTTGTTTCTAAGCCTATTTTTTTATAAAACTGGTGAATTGTAAGTTCTGAAAGAAATTACTGTTTCTGAGAAAACTAGGTTGAATGCATTGGAAATATTCAAGGGTAAGTCATTTGAAAAATTGCCCTCATGCCAGGCATGGTGGCTTATGCCTGTAATCTCAACACTTTGGGAGGCTGAGGTGGGCAGATCACCTGAGGTCAGAAGTTCAAGACTAGCCTGGCCAACATGGCGAAACCCTGTCTCTCCTAAAAATACAAAAATTAGCCAGGCATCGTGGTGGCTACCTGTAATCCCAGCTACCCGGGAGGCTGAGGCAGGAGAATCGCTTGAACCCGGGAGGCGGAGATTGCAGTGAGCCGAGATCGTGCCACTGCACTCCAGCCTGGGTGACAGTGTAAGACTTCGTCTCAAAAAGAAAAATTGCTCTCAAATTAGATGTGGAGAAGAAACTACAAAAATATGGGGGGTCAGGCACTGTGGCTCATGCCTGTAATTCCAGCTGAGGTGGGTGAATGGCTTGAGCCCAGGAGTTCAATATCAGCCTGGGCAACAAGGTGAAACTCTGTCTGTACAAAAAATACAAAAATTAGCAGGGTATAGTGCTGTGCACCTTAAGTCCCAGCTACTTGGGAGGCTGAGGTGGAGTTGCTTAAGCCCAGACGGTCAAGGTGATCATGCCATTGCACTCCAGCCTGGGAGACAGACCCAGGCCCTATCTCAAAAATAAATAAATAAATAAAAATATAGGAAAAGTTGTTTAAAAAAATCATAGGCTTCTGCTGTCTGATTCCTCTTAAGTACTCCACATTCACTTTCTTTCATCAAAGAAATCAAAGCTGGAAATTGAAAAGTACATTCTATGCACTTATATAGTGTGATATTCTGTAACTCCAAACTAGTTCAGTACTCAAAAGGACTTGCCTGATTGTATGTTGTAAGATTGATGAATGAGTACACATTGTATGTTAGAAAAATTTTAAGGGAGGTTTGTATTTCTCTTGATGAAAAATGTTATATATATGAAAGAAAAGAGTGGTATTATCATTCAAATAAGCAATAAAAGAAAAAAATAGATGAATTGGATTTCAGAATTAAAAACTTTTATGCTTCAAAAGACACTATCAAGAAAGGAAAAAGACTGGGCCGGGCACGGTGGCTCACGCCGGTAATCTCAGCACTTTGGGTGGCCAAGGCGGGCGGATCACCTGAGGCTGGGAGTTCAAGACCAGCCTGACCAACATGGAGAAACCCCGTCTCTACTAAAAATACAAAATTAGCGGGGCATGGTGGCACATGCCTTTAATCCCAGCTACGCAGGAGGCTGAGGCAGGAGAATCGCTTGAACCTGGTAGGTGGAGGTTGCGGTGAGCCGAGATCGCGCCATTGCACTCCAGGTAATGCAATAATAAGAGCGAAACTCCATCTCAAAAAGAAAAAAAAAGAAGTTGTACAAATGGCCAGTAAACACATGAAAATATACCCAGTATCATTAGACATCCAGGAAATGCAATTCAAAACCACAATGAGACTGGGCGCAATGGTTCATGCCTGTAATCCCAGCACTTTGGGAGGCCAAGGTGAGTGGATCATTTGAGGTCAGGAGTTCGAGACCAGCCTGGCCAACATGGTGAACCCCTGCCTCTACTAAAACTACAAAAATTAGCTGGGCGTGGTGGCGGGCGCCTGTAGTCCCAGCTACTTGGGGGGCTGAGGCAGGAGAATCACTTGAACCTGGGAGGTGGAGGTTGCAGTGAGCCGAGATTGCGCCACTGCATTCCAGCCTGGGTGACAGAGAGAGACTCTGTCTCAAAAAAAAAAAGAAACAATAAAAACAGAACCACAATGAGATGCTGCTTCACACTCACTAGGATAACTATAATAATAAAAAAAAGGAAAATAACGTCTTTGTGAGGATATGGAGAAATTGAAATCCTCATACATTATTGGTAGAAATGTAAAGTGGCATAGCCACTTTGGAAAGCAGTTTGACAGTTCCACAAAATGTTAAACATTGTGTTACCATGTGACTCCGCATTTGCACTCCTAGGTATATACCCAAGAGAAAGGAAACCATATGTCCACACAGAAACTTGTTTTTGTTTTGTTTTGTTTTGCTTTGTTTTGTTTGAGACAGAGTCTTGCTCTGTCACACCCAGTGCGTGGTGTGATCTTGGCTCAGTGCAGCCTCTGCCTCTTGAGATCCAGTGATTCTCCTGCCTCAGCCTTGCAAGTAGCTGGGATTACAGGCATGCACCACTACACCCAGCTAATTTTTGTATATTTAGTAGAGACGGGGTTTAGCCATATTGGCTAGGTTGGTCTCGAACTCCTGACCTCAAGTAATCCATCCACCTGCCTCGGCCTCCCAGAGTGCTGGGATTACAGGCATGAGCCACTGTGTCCGACCTCACAGAAAACCTTGTACATGAATGTTCATAGCAGCATTACTCACAACAGCCAAAAAGTGGAAGTAATTCAGATGTTAATCAACTGATGAATGGACAAAGAAAATGTAGTATGGCCACATGAGTGGAGTATTACTCATCCACAAAAAGGAGCAAAGTACTGATACGTGCTTTAATACAGGTGAGCCTTGAAAACATGCCAAGTGAGAGAAGAAAGACACAGAAGGCCACAAAATGTATGGTTCTGTTTATCCATAGGGAAATCTATAGATACAGAATGGCAAATAACAGAAAGTAAATTATTGGTTGTCAGAGGCTGGAAGGTAGCGGGAATGGGGAGTGATTGCTAATGGGTATAGTGTTTCATTTTGGAATAATGAAAATAGTGGTGATGGCTGCACAACCTAGTGAACATACTAAAAGCCACTGAACTATATACCTTTTTTTTTTTTTTTTTTTTTTTTTTTTGAGACGGAGTCTTGCTTTGTCGCCCAGGCTGGAGTGCAGTGGCGCGATCTCGGCTCACTGCAAGCTCCACCTCCCGGGTTCACGCCATTCTCCTGCCTCAGCCTCCCGAGTAGCTGGGACTACAGGCGCCCACTACCACGCCTGGCTAATTTTTTGTGTTTTTAGTAGAGACGGGGTTTCACCGTGTTAGCCAGGATGGTCTCGATCTCCTGACCTCGTGATCCGCCCGCCTCGGCCTCCCAAAGTGCTGGGATTACAGGCGTGAGCCACCGCGCCCGGCCCTGAACTATATACCTTAAAAGAGTGAATTAATGATATATTAATTGTATGTATCAATTAAAAAAACTTCCCATGTACCTATCCATTGGTATAAGATTTTGTCATACTTGCATCATCTCTCCTTTTCACTACTTTTTTCTGATATTTTAAAATTTTTAGATGCCATTTGTGCATATTTCAGTATGCATCTCCAAAAGTGTGGACATTTTCTTACATAACCACAGTGCTATTAACACAGCTAACGAACTTAGTGATTCTTTTTTTATTATCTGATACAGTTGTTCATATTGATTTGTGTGAATGGGGGGGTCTGAGAGAGGTTTTGTTATGCTGCAGCACCGTTGTCGCGTCTCGTGTGTTAGTGCCTTGTTGAAATACTCTAGGTCAGTCACACTGTAGTTTGTCCCACTATTTGGGTTTGTCCCTTTGCTTACTCAAGGTGCCATTTCTCTTGTTTCTCTCTCCACATCTCCTTCAAAGCAAAAGTTAGCTGTAAAGTCTTGATTAGATACATATTCAAGTTCTTTGGTACAATTTTTTTTTATGAATTCCCCACCCTAACATTTAAAAACATGTAACTGACCTATGATGGATTCATATACATCATTTAAAAGTGCTTTTATTCTATTTCAAGAGAAAAATATTTCTTGCTATTTTTAGGTATCGTTGGGTATTTGGTTGATAAAATAACCTGGTCTCTCAGTTTGTTTTTGTTTTCTTATACAGACTCACCTATTGATTTTCATTTACAGTCATGGATGAATAATAAGGAACCCAAGGTAACCTTTTATATATTTGTTATCATTTTCTGGAGTATTATAGGAAAGTAAAATTTCATATTTCACATATATAACTGTTAATATTAGTTAGATGCCATCTACTTTTTTCTAGTAGAGCTCTAACTTATCCAGCTTCAGTAAAAATGGGAGTTTCTCTCAAGTAATGAGAAGGTTCAGGGGTAGTGCTGGTGCCTGGGACTGTATTCTTGGGCTTGGTGATGTCAGAGCTGAGTCCATCTGTTTGCTCTGCTTCACTCTGTACTGGCTTCATCTAGAATGTTAGCTCCATGAGGGCAAGCATTTCTTTGTGTGTGTGTGTATATGTTTCATTGTATCCTGAGTGCCTGAGTGTCTGGAATGGTTCTCGGCCCTTAGTTGTCACTTAATAATTTGTTAAATGATAGAGAAGCTGTCTCATTTGTTGGCAACACAAGCCTATACTCTTAACACTTGTGATCAGAAAAGAGAAAAAAGACAGGTCTAATGAGCTCACTTGGCTCATATGTCCTCCCCTCTGCAAATCACTGTGCCAAGGGGTGGGTTGGGATGAGCCTGGATCTTATGTCCACTTCTGTGTGTGTGCTTGTGCATGAGTGTGTATACATGCGCAGATAGAGGAATGCAAGTGACAACGCCACTGGACTACCTGAAGTATAAAGGATGAGCTCTTCAGAGGAGAGATGCTGAGAAGATAAACTGTTTATGCCCAACATTACCACCAAACCTGGATTTCAGGCATGCAGTCATGAATTTATGAGACTTACTTACAAAATATAAACTAAACACTGTTAAAACTTATAAAAAGGAGGTACACCTTTTGTAAGAGTTGTAAAGTTTATTTTTATAGAATGATTGCAAAAGGGTCTAAAGTAAAAGTGATTTCCCTGTGCCAGCGATTGGCAAACCATAGCTTATGGCCTGCATCCAGTCTGCTGGCTGTTTTTGTAAAGTTTTATTGGAATACGGTTGTGCCCGTTTGTGTATGTTTTGTTTATGGCTGTTATTTGTGCTACAACAGCAGAATTGAGATGTGACAGAGATTGTACTGCTCATAAAGCCTGAAGTATTTATTATCTGGCCCTTACACAAAATGTTTGTTGACCCTGCCCTATGCACTCACCCTGTATGTGACCCCTAGTAAGTTTCAAGTGCGAGAGATGCTTTTTAGAGGAAGTTAGGTGTAGTGAAGTTGAAATTAATTAATTTTTGAAATTAATAATATAAGGGACCTTAAAACTGGAAAGCAACAAAAGTATAGAAACATGAGATGCTTGATTAAAAAGAGGAAGAAATGAGAATGGGGAAAATAAATGTGTTAGAAAACAGACTGAAGGGAGCTGCTACTATGTGTAGGTCTCATCTCATCTGTGGAGCTATGCCACTTTATCAGAATGGAGACATTTTCCAGGGACCAAGCATGGCAGAGTACACGGTGTTCTCAGTAGCCAACATGACCAAAAAGACAGGGGTGTTTTACATATTGTGCTTTCCCATACAGATTTTTTCCCAATTTTTATATTATAAAAACTTTCAAAGCTCAGAGCTTATATTGCACAGCTGTTAACATTTGCCATGTTTTAAGTGATCGTCTATTTTAAATAACAGTAGATTATAGTAGTCCTTGATGCCCCTGGTGCTTAGATATTTGTGAGAATAGCTCAGCACTGTCCTCTCTAAATGTAAAATTGGATTAAGATTCCACGTTTCTGTCTTAAAAATCAGTGCGCATTTTCCAATATAATTCCTATGCTGGTGTTATTTACATATATATATGTAATATATATGAAATATAATCACACTTAGAGGGAAATGTTACATTTTCATTCTGGGCCTTGAGTATCATTAAATGGCTGCGTGCCCTTTAGGGTTACATGTTCCCTGGTTGAGGAGCAGAGAAATTGATTTTTCCAATGTAATGGTGCAAAGAGTTCCTTAGATACAGGCTGCCGGGTCTAGCTTTGCTGTTATCTTCACTTTCTCGTAAGCCTTGTGTTGCTCAAGTTCAGTTATGTATTTGTATACTTACTATATTACGAGCCTCTCTGAGCATGTGCACAGTTTGAGGGAAGCCTTAAGTTTTAAGGATGTTCTATTGGGCAGGTCAGGTGAGGGAGGTGGCGTGGGGGAAAGGGAAGTTATTAATACATGTACAATTGCTAGCCCTTTATTGCCTGAGCTGTGATTTACAGATACTGAACACATTGGAGGTTGAGAACATACTTGGTCCTTTTTGTAGCCTTGTACTATGCTCTTCAGAGCCCTGAATGTGCTTCTCTTACTTGCCATTTTGTTTCTTATAGATTGTTGTGCTTGATGCTGGAAAACATTTTGAAGACAAGACTCTAAACAGTGACCTAAGCCACACTAGCTTATTAGAAAATGAGAAACTTATGTTACCGAGAAGCTTGGAAGATTCTTCTGGTACTGCAGAGTAACCTGTGTTTCCCTGGTCTTCACCTTGCCACTCCACTTTATTCTTTTTTGTTGCAGTAGTTATGATGCCAACTTTTTGGGTTTTTTGTCCTTACCTTTTCTTCCTACCTGCCGGCACTCAAATGGCCACTTCTATTAAGTGATGGAATTGAAGAATTTATTTCTATATATCTATCCTGATATGATTATACTCATCCTCAGTTTAACATAGTTAGGGTACAAAGTAGTCACCTGGAGGTGCCCTTCGGTGTATAGCACTGTGTTTAGAAATTAGGGGAACCATGAAATTTTTTTTTTTTTGAGATGGAATCTCGCTCTGTCACCTGGGCTGGAGTGCAGTGGTGTGATCTCGGCTCACCACAACCTCCGCCTCCTGGGTTCAAGTGATTCTTCTGCCTCAACCTCCTGAGTAGCTGGGATTACAGCTGCCCACCACCATGTCTGGCTAATTTTTGGATTTTTAGTAGAGACAGGGTTTCACCAGGTTGGCCAGGCTCGCCTGGAACTCGTGACTTAAAGTGATCTGCCCACCTCGGCCTCCCAAAGTGTTGGGATTACAGGCGTGAGCCATCGCACCTGGCCGGAACCATGAAATATTTGGCCTCTGCTCTCGGACACCTTAGTCAGGTGCAGAGAAGAGATGCAGAGCCAATTGTCAGATTGGTTTTCATAAACCCAACAGGCCCCAAATGTGCCTGGGAATTATAGGGGGTGAGAAATTAACTCTGATTGAGGCAGGTACTGAAGCTTTCTAGAAAAAGGATGGAGCCTGTGCCAGGCCTTAGATATGGGAGGAGGAGGAGGACATGTCAGGAAGCAGGAACAGCATCAGCAAAGGCCCTGCTGTAAGCACGTGGGTTGTGTTTTGGGAAACAGCCAGGGGTTTTGTGTGGCAAGTTTACAGCACCTATAGGAGGCCACATTGGTAAATAAGCCCAGAAAAGTAGACTAGGGCCACATTATGCATGACTTTGAAAGCCAGGCTGATGAGCGGAGTGAGCATCACATCCATGGAGAGCAGGTTTTGCTATCAAAGGAGTTTTCAGACTTTTTTGGATTTTGGAATAGTGGATAAATAATCATTGATCTGAATGTATCCAATCTTTGATTGCTTTAGTATGCTGGATTCTTGTAGACAGAATTGCTAAGACATAGGTGATGAGTGTTGTTGAGACTCTTAATGTTGATTGCAAAATTGACCTCTAAAGTGACATTGCCAACTTAGAAGACCATGACTGACTGAGGGGTCATGTTTTATTTTGTGCTTGCTGAGCTGGGTGTTACAGTGTTGAAAACCCCTGCAGTGGCCTTTCTCCTTCCCTCCCTCCTCCCTCCTTCCTCCCTTTCTTTTACTTCTCCTGTGATAGGCTCATCTATACTTTTTTGATAGAGGTAACCATTTGCCACACCATTTTCTGGAAAGTCTGCTTTCTTCTCATTGATTTGTGATGCCACATTTATTGTACTCTGACTTTTGATAACATGCCAGGGTCTGTTTCTGTCCTGTCTTCTCAAAGAGGTTAAATATTTATCTTGTATTAAAATGTTCATAATGGTTTAGTTACAATAGTTTTCTCATGTCAAAAAAAAAAAAACACCAAAATCTTAGTCCATTGACTCATTTATGTCTTATCAGCCTTTTTAATTACAAATTATTGCTTAGTCACTACTTTAAAGCATGTCCTATTTTTTCTCGATTTTATCAATAGATGATGATATTGATGATGAAATGTTTTATGATGATCATTTGGAGGCTTATTTTGAACAACTGGCAATTCCAGGAATGATATATGAAGACCTAGAAGGACCAGAACCTCCAGAAAAAGGTTTTAAGTTACCTACAAATGGTCTTAGTCAGGTGTGTTCCAGTCTTTATGATTTTTCAGAAATTTGACATTAGAAAATTACTATTGGTGTCCTTGGATGTTCACATGAAATGTAAGCCTTTGGACTTTGGACTTTTCTTTGGACTCTGTGTTTCCGAGGTATGAATTGATAAGAAATGCCTACCCTTTCTTCCTTCTTGGTACCTTTCCCTCACCTACAGAAAATTAAAGGAGTAACACAATGGACATCTACACCCTCTTCCTCCAGTTAACCAATTGCTAAAGTTTGCCACCTTTGCATTTTCTTTCTCTCTCCATAAATACTTTCTTCTCTGAATCATTTGAAAGTAAGTCGCAGAGAGTATGACATTTCACTCGAATACTTCAGCATTTATCTTTTGTAGATAAGGACATTTCCACAATTCTGTTACCTAACTTTGATATAATAATTTAAATTACTGTACAGTCCATATTCACATTTACCCAATAATACCCAGAATATCCTTTATTCTTACTATTTTTTATCTACAATTTAATCAAAGATTAACCTTGCCTTTGGTTGTCCTGTCTCTTTATTCTCTTTTAATTTGGAGTAGTTCTTTCATGACGTGATCTATTTTGTAAAATCTAGGCCCTTTGTTTTGTAGAGTGAACCGTAATCTAGTCAGGAGGGAAAAATAACCATAATCTATTTTCCCTCCTGACTAGATTAGATTAAACATTTTGGCAAGAATACAGATTAAACGGTTTCTCATGAGTGGATTCATAGTAAACCAGGCAGTGTTGTGTACTTCTCATTGCCCTACACCGGGAGACGTTTATCTCTCCCGCAATTGGTGATACTGTTTTTGATAATTTTGGCTAAGGTGATGTCAGCTGGATTCCTCCTTGTGAAGGTAGCTTTTCCCCTTCATTATTAATAAGTCATCTGTGGGATGAGATATCAGCCCTTTGATCATCTTATTCCCCGGCAACTCTTCACTAGCTGGTTTCAGTGTCCTTGCTGACTCTTGGAAATATTGATTACTCGCGTGGTGACAGTGGCGATTTTTCTAATTCCTTCTACACTTATTTTCTGGCATCCTTCAGTAAAGCCACATTTTCTCCCTCAAAATATTTCATTTTAATTTAAAAGATTAATACAGCTAAGATATTCTTTCAACAGGCAAATGAAAACGGTAGCTTAAACTGCAAGTTTCAATCAGAAAATAACAGCTCTCTGATTTCCCTCGACTCACACTCTTCTGAAACAGCTCACAAAGAGTCTGAGGAAAGCCAAGTTATTTGTCTACCTGGGACTAGTAAGTATAGAAATATGATTCTTTTGTTCTTAAGTTCTAGTTTTGACTTTACCTTTTTTTAAAAAAAAATATTTCTCTGGTATGATTTAGCATATATTAACTCTTCTAGTCCCTCAGGTCTTTAGACAGTCTAAAACTTTTCAAAAGAGCTTTTAATAATAGCTGAGTAAATTAGTGTTACTAGAAATACCGTAGTATATATTTCTTGGATTGAATATTACAAATAATTGTATTCTATCCAGACATTGATAATTAAATATGAATTCTTTGGGTATGGTAGCAGTTTATCATGTTTATTATTGCCTCTTACTGTTGCTTATTTTCTCTCTATGAAAATGGCTAAATTTGTCATAGGAGTGCTAAGTATTAGGGTTACATAAAATAATTTCACTGGCAAGAATCAGTTATTATGTTAGATTACTCAGATTTGATGTGGCTCCGTTAACATTTTTCTTTATTTTTTCAGGTAATTCTATAGGTACTGGAGATAGTAGAAGGCACACAGATGGTATGTTACCATTTTCCTCTGGTACTTGGGGAACTGAGAAAGAAATAGAAAATTTGAAGGGTATTGTTCCAGATCTTAACAGCGTAAGTTACGCATTTTTCTTAGATTTCCTATAAAAAAAGGAATAAGGGGTCTTTTGTGTTTATATGATATCAGTTTTTTTCAAAGAAACAGTAACTGTTGACTTCTGAAAAATACAGAAAAAGTAAAGAACTCACTACTGATAAATTTTCGATATGTTTATAAGTATCTTTCATACAATTATATACATTTTCTTGTATTTAAATATTTATTGACTTGCATTTAGATTAGTCATTTGGAAAGTTCTTTAGCCCAGTGTCCAGTCATTACATGAAAAAGCAAATGGGTCTTTTACCTTGCTCAAACATATTTGTTTTTCATTGTTTCAGTTTTTTCTGTTTGTTAATAGTACCCCGTTTCTCCTGTGCCTGAAGCTTGGTAGTCATTTCTGACTCATACCTATTCATTATGCCCTTTTTAAATAGTGTTATTATAGTTTTATAAACTGTGATTTGAATTTTGCATGTAGGTTAATTTTTTCGCGCTTAGACCCACTTGTCCAGTATTGATTAAAATAATGCTTGCTTTTTTGCTTTATTCTGTGCATCTCTATTTTGTACATGTTAAATATATTTTTAATTTAAATTTTAACTTGTAAAATACATATAACATAAAATTTACTATCTTAATCTTTTTTTTTTTTCTTTTTGAGACAGTCTCACTCTGTCACCCAGGCTGGAGTGCAATGGCGTGATCTCAGCTCACTGCAACTTCTGCCTCCCAGGTTCAAGCAATTCTCCTGTCTCAGCCTCCCAAGTAGCTGGGATTACAGGTGCACATCACCACCTGGTTAATTTTTGTATTTTTAGTAGAGATGGAGTTTCACCGTGTTGGTCAGGCAGGTCTGAAACTCCTGGCCTCAAGTGATCTGCCCACCTTGGCTTCCCAAATTGCTGGGATTACAGGAGTCAGCCACCACACCCAGCTACTATCTTAATCATTTTTAAGTGTACAGTTCAATAATGTTAAGTACATTTACATTGTGCAGCCAATCTTCAGGACTCTTCATCTTGTAAAACAAACTCTACCCATTAAACAACAAACCTCAGTTCCCTCCTGCCTTCCAACTCATGGCAGCTACCATTCTACTTTCTGTCTCTATGAATTTGCCCACTCTGGGTAACCTCATATAAGTGAAATCATACAATATTTGGCCTTCTGTGTCTGGCTTATTTTATTAAGCATGTTTTCAAGGTCTGTTCATGTCGTAGCATATATCAACATTTCATTTTTTCTTGTGGCCGAATAATGTTCTATTATATATACCACATTATATTTATCCCCTCATCCTTCTGTGGACACTTGGGTGTTTCTGTCTTTTGGCTTTTGAGTGTAATGCTGCCGTGAACGTCAGTATACAAATTACCTGTTCGAGTCCTAGCTTTCAGTTTGTTTGGATATATATGTAGGAGTGAAATTGTTGGGTCATATGGTAATTCTGTGTTTAATGTTTTGAGGAACTGCCATAGTGTTTTTCACAGCAGCTGCACCAGTACATCCACCAGCAAAACACTAGGATTCCAATTTTTCCACATCCTATTTGACACTCTTTACTTTTTTCCCTTTTTAAATTATAGTTATCCTAATGAGTATGAAGTAATATCTCATTGTGGTTTTCATTTGCATTTCCTTGATGACAGTCATATTGAACATCTTTTTATGTGCTTCTTTTCATGTATGTCTTCCTTGGGGAAATATTCATTTAAGGCCTTTGCCCACTTTTTAATTGAGTTTTTTTGTTGTTGTTGAATTGTAGAGTTCTTTATGTCATCTGGATATTAAGTCCTTACCAAATGTATGAATTGCAAATTTTCCTCCCATTCTGTAGGTTGTCTTTTACTTTCTTGATATTGTCCTTTCACGTGCAAAAATTTTAAATTACGATGTAATGTGATCTATTTTTATATTGCTACCTGTGCTTTTGTTGTTATAGCTATGAAATTGTTGTCAAATTCAATGTCATGAAGATTTTCCTGTTTTATTCTAAGAGTTTTATAGAGTTAGCTTTTACATTTAGATTGTTAATCTGACTTTGTGAAAGAAAAAGAAAAAAGGGAAAAAGAAAACGATTGTTGATTTCTTTTGAGTTTATTTTTATATATGGTGTTAGGTAAGGGTCTAACTAACATCATTCTTTTGCATGTGGATATTAAATTTTCTCAGCACCATTTATTAAAAAGGCTGTTCTTTCTCCATTGAATGGTCTTGGCACTTTTGTCAGAAATCAATTTATCATGTATGTGAGGGTTTACTTCTGGCTTCTCTAGCCCATTGGTCTATTTGTCTGTCTTTTTGACAGTGCCACACTGCTTTAATCACTATATCTTTGTAGGACGTTGGGAAGTGTTAGTCCTTCATCCTTCAACTTAATTCTTCTTTTTCAAGATTTTTTTGGCTGAGGCCCTTTGCAATTCCATATGAATTTGAGGATCAGCTTTTCCATTTCTTTAGAAAAGGCTGTTGAAATTTTGAGAGGGATTTTGTTGAATCTACAGGTCACTTTGGGTAGTATTGATACCTTTGCAGTGTTAAGTCTTCATATTCATGAAGACACAGGATGTCTGTCCATTTAGGTCTTTAGGTCTTCTTTCTTTAAACAGTGTTTTGTAGCTTTCAGTATGTCTTTCACTTCCTTGATTAGATTTATTCCCAAGTACTTTTGTCTTTTAGATGCTATTGTAAATGGAATTGCTTTCTTCATTTACATTTTGGATTGTTTATTGCTGGTGTTTAGAAACATCTGATTTTTGTGTACTGATCTTGTACCTTCTAGATTTTTCTCCATTGTTATCTTCTAGGAGTTTTATAGTTTTGCATTTTACATTTAGGTCTGTCATCCATTTTCAGTTAATTTTTGTGAAAGGTGTAATGTCTTTTTTGAGATTCATTTTTTTGCATATAAATATCCAATTGTTCCAGCACCATTTGTGAAAAGACTATCTTTGCTTCATCGTGTTGCCATTGTTCCTTTGTCAAAGATTAGTTTGACTATATTTATGTGGGTCAGTTTTTAGAATCTCTATTCTGCTGATCTGTTTGTCTGTTCTTTCACCAATACATCACTGTCTTGATTACTGCAGCTTTATTAAGTAATGAAATTGGACAGTGTCTTCTCACTTTATTCTTATTTTTCAAGATTGAGTTGGTTATTCTGGGTCTTTTGCCTCTTTGTGTAAACTTTATTTTTTTTTTTAATTTTTCTTTTTATTGTTTGAGATGGAATGTCTCTCTGTCACCCAGGCTGGAGGGCAGTGGCATGATTATGGCTCACTGCAACCTCCGCCTTCCGGGTTCAAGCAATCCTCTCTCCTCAGCCTGCCAGGTAGCTGGGATTAGAAGTGTACGCCACCGTGCCCAGCTAATTTTTGTATTTTTAGTAGAGATGAGGTTTCACCATGTTGGCCAGACTGGTCTCAAACTTCTGATTTCAAACGATCCACCTGCCTCTGCCTCCCAAAGTGCTGGGATTACGGCATGAGCCACCATGCCCAGCCTGTGTAATCTTTAGAATCAGTTTGTCAGTATCCAAATTCAGAACTTGGCTGGGATTTTGATTGGTATTAAATTGAATGTATAGGTGAGGTTGGGAAGAACTGACATTTTGACAGTGTTGAGTCTTCCTATCCATGAACATTGAATATCTCTATCTCTCTGTTTATTTGGTTTTCTTTTATTTCTTTCTCAGAGTTTTGTAGTTTTCTCGCACATAGATGTTATATATATTTTGTTAGATTTATACCTATTTCATATGTGGGGATGTTAATGTAGATAGTATTGTTTTAAAGTTCAAATTCTACTTGTTCATTGCTAGTGTACAGGAAAGCAGTTAACTTTTATATAATAAACATGTATGCTGTCATCTTTTATTAGTTCCAGGAATTTTTTTGTCAGTTCTTTTGGATTTTCTGCATAGATAATCATGTCATCTACAAACAAAGACAGTTTTTATTTCTTCCCAATCTGTATACATTTTATTTCCTTTTCTTGTCTTATTGCATTAGATAGGACTTAAAGACAGCTTTTTTTCCTCCCAATCTATATACACTTTATTTCCTTTTCGTGTCTTAATTGCATTAGCTAGGACTTATAGTATGATGTTGAAAAGTAGTGGTGAGAGGAGACATCTTTGCCTTATTTCTGATCTTAGTGGAAAGGCTTCTAGCTTCTTACTATTAAGTATGATGCTAGCTATAGGTTTTTTTTAAGGTTTTTTAACTTATTTTATTTTTATCAAGTTGAGAATGTTTCTCTTTCTAGTTTACTGGGAATTTTTATCATGAATGGGTGTTAGATTTTTGTCAATTTTTTTTTTTTTGCAGCTATTGATATGATCACGTGATTTTGTTTTTTTTATAGTCTGTAAATTGATTTTTGATTGTTGAACCAGGCTTGCATACCTGGGATCTCCTTGGTTATGACGTATAATTCTTTTTATATAATATTTGATTTGATTTTCTAATATTTTGTAGAGGGGCTTTGAATCTGTGTTTATGGGAGAAATTGGTCAGTAGTTTTATTTTTTTGTGATGTTTTTAGTTTGGGTATTAGGTTGATGCTGACTTCATAGAATCTGTTAGTAAGTATTCCCTCTGCTATTTTCTGAAAAAGGTTGTAGAGAATTAGTATAATGTTTTCCTTAATTGTTTGGTGGAATTCACTGTTGAACCTATCTGGGCATGGTGCATTCTATTTTGGAAGGTTATTCATTATTGCCTTAATTTCTTTATCAGATAGGGGCCTACTCAAATTGTATATCCATTGCGTGAGTTTTTTTCTGATAAGAAGAATGTGTATTCTGCAGTTTTTGGGTGAAGTATTCCATAGATGTCCATTATATCTAGTTGATTGTTAGTGTTGAGTTCAACTGTGTTGTTATTGAATTTCTTCTCGCTGGATCTGTTTCTGATAGAGGAGTGTTGAGGTCACCAGTTATGATAGTTGGTTCATCTATTTCTCTTTGTAGTTCTATTAGTTTTTACTACCTGTATTTTGATGCTCTCTTGTAAGGTGTATACACGTTAAGGATGGTTATGTCTTCCTAGAGAATTGATTCCTCTATATCATTATGTAGTACCCTGCCTTATCTCTGATAACTTTCCCTACTTTGAAGTCTGCTCTGTCTGAAAGTAATATAGCTATTCCTGCTTTCTTTTGATTAGTGTTTTAATGGTATATCTTTCTCCATCCATTTACTTTTAATCTACATGTTGGTTTCTTGTAGACGTCACATACTTAGGTCTTGTTTTTTGATTCTCCTCTGAAAATCTGTTTCAGTTGGTATGTTTGTTTGTTTATTTATTTATTTATTTTTTGAGGTGGAGTCTTGCTCTGTTGCCAGGCTGGAATGCAGTGGTGCAATCTCAGCTCACTGCAACCTCTGACTCCCTGGTTCAATTGATTCTCCTGCTTCAGCCTCCCGAGTAGCTAGAATTACAGGCATGCACCACCACGCCCAGCTGATTTTTGTATTTTTAGTGGAGATGGGGTTTCACCATGTTGGCCAGGATGGTCTTGATCTCCTGACCTCATGATCCACCCGCCTTGGCCTCCCAAAGTGCTGGGATTACAGGCGTGAGCCACCGTGCCTGGCCTATTTATTTTTATTCATTTATTTTTTTGAGACTGAGTCTAGCACTGTTGCCCAGGCTCTAGTGCAGTGGTGCGATCTCAGCTATCTGCGACCTCCACCTCCTGAATTCAAGCAATTCTCCTGCCTCAGCCTCCCGAGTAGCTGGGATTACAATTGTGTGCCACCCCACCTGGCTAATTTTTTTGTGTTTTTAGTAGAGATGGAGTTTCACCACGTTGGCCAGGCTGGTCTCGAACTCCTGACCTCAAGTGATCCACCCGCCTTCGCCTCCCAAAGTGCTGGAATTACAGGCGTGACCCACTGCCCCCAGCCAGTTGGTGTATTTAGACCATTGACTTTGAAAGTGATTAATTGATATAGTTGGATTAATGTCTGCCATGTTGTTCTTTTTTTTTTTCCCTATTTTTTTCTTTCAGTCTTATTCTTCTCTTTGTGGTTTTATTTTAAGAATATTATTATTATTATTATTACTATTTTGAGACAGGGTCTCTATGTTGCCCAGACTGGAGTGCAGTGGCAGGATTATAGCTCACTACAGCCTCGAACTGCTAGGCTCAAGCGATCCTCCTGCCTCAGCCTTCTGAGTAGTTGGGACAACAGGCACATGTCACTACACCTGGCTAACTTTTAAATTCTTTGTAGAGCTAGGGTCTTGCTGTGTTGCCCAGTCTGGTCTTGAGCTCCTGGCCTCAAGTGATTCTCCCACCTTGGCCTCCTGAAGTGCTGGGATTACAGGGGCCAGCCACTGTGCCTGGTCTCTTTGTGGTCTTAATTCAGCATTTTATATGATTCCATTTTCTCTTTGTTAGCATATCAGATATAATTCTTTTTTGTCCCACTTTTTTTAGTGGTTGCTCTAGAGTTTGCAGTATATATTTAAAATTAATCCATATTCACTTTCAGATAACATTATACTGCTTAACAGGTAGTTTGAGTAATGATAATAACAAAATATTCCTAATTCCTCCCTCCCATTCCTTGTATCATTGCTATCATTCATTTCACTTACATATAAGTATATATAAGCATATATGTGTGTCTGTATATAGACACACACCCTCACCTGTGTATGCTCATACATACACGTAAGCATACATAATTGAATACATTGTTGCCATTATTTTTCTGAACAATGTTATTAGACCAATTAAAAATTAGAAAAATAAAATGTTTGTTTTACCTTTACTTATTCTGTCTTTGATGCTCTTCCTTTCTTTGTAGATTTAAGATTCTGACCTATATATTTTTCTTCTCTCAAAATAACTTTTTAAAAAATTTCTTGCAAGGCAGGTCTGCTGGCAACAAATGCCTTCAATTTTTGCTTGTCTGAGAAAGTATTTCCCTTTCATGTTTGAAGGATAATTTCTCAGGGTACAGAATTAGAAATTGATGGTTTCTTTCTTTCAACTCTTTAAAGTAGTTTACTTCACTGCCTTCTTGCTTGGCATGGTTTCTGAGGAGATGCCAAATGTTGCTCTTTGTTCTCTGTGAGTAAGGTGATTTTTTTCCTCTCTGGTTTCTTTAGGATTTTTTCTTTATCTTTGATTTTCTGTAGTTTGAAATGATATGCTTAGGTGAACTATTGGTTTTGGTTTTTATTTATTTTTTTCCAAGTACAGCCCTATTGCAGTATGCCTTTATCTTGTTTGGAGTTCTGTGAGCTTCCCGGTATGTGGCTTGTTGTCTGAATTAGTTTGGAGAAATTCTCAGTCATTATTGTTGCAAATATTCTGTTGCTTTCTGTTTGTCTTCTCTTTTTGATGTCTCTGTTATGCATATGTTATACATTTTGTAGTTGTCCTGCAGTTTTTTGAGATTGTTTTTTTCATTCATTGTTGTCTTTGCATTCAGTTTTAGAAGTCCATTGGCATATCCTGGAGCTCAGAGTATCTTTCCTGTGCTGTGTCCAGTCTACCAATGAGCCCAGCATAGACAGTCGTCACGTGTTACAGTTTTTGACCTCTGGCATTTCTTTCTGATTCTTTCTCATAAGTTCCATTTCTCTGTTTACATTGCCACTCCGTTCTTTCATGTTGTCTGCTGTATCCATTAGAGCCCTTAGAATATTCATCATAATTGTTTTTGATTTCTGGCCTGAGTATACCAACATCCCTGCCGTATCTGGTTCTGCTGGTTCTGATGCTTGCCTTGTCTCTTCAAACTGTTTTTTTTGCCTTTTAGTATGCCTTTTAATTTTTTCTTGTTAGCTGGACGTGATGTACCAAGTAAAAGAACTGCTGTAAATAGGCCTTTCATTATGTTGTGGTAAGGTGTTGGGGAGGGAAAGCATTCCATAATTCTGTGATTCAATCTCAGTCTTTAAGTGAGCCTGTGTCTTTAGACTGTGGACTCCACAAGTGTTTCTCAGTTTTTTCCTCCCCTTAGGATGGACAGGGTGGCTAGAGGGAGCTGGAGTTGGGTATTTAACTTTCCCCAGGCTACTTAGGCTCAGATAAAACCCCAGCAGGTTAGGTTTTCTTGAGGTTTGTTCTTGTTTTTTCTAAGAACAAAGTGCCCTGTTATATTTCAGAATTACCCCTTTCTCCTCCCCATACTGGAAGCCCAAGGGGATTTTTCTCCATTATTTGCTGTGAGAACTTGGTTGTGCTGCAAGTAAAACTCACAAAAGCATGGGGCCCACCTATGACTGGATCCTCTGGAGTTTTTAACTCTCAGACTTTTCCACACTGAGCCTGCAGCAATTCACTAGTTACATGTCAGGTATTCCTTCTCTGCTGGTTACTGTGGAGGTTTCTGCTTGGGAGTATATCCCCTGGTATGTTAGGATTCTCTGTATTTGCCTGTCTTTCCAGTTTTAGAGGCCCCCGTTTATCCTGTTACCTTCTCTTAGGGATCTAAGAAGAGTTGTTGATTTGTCAGTTTGTTCATCTTTTTACTTGTTGTCGGGATGGAGTGGCGACTTCCAAGCCCTTTATACTCAGAACTGGAAGCTAGAAGTTGTAACTGCCTTCTTTATTCAAGATTAAGTTGCTTTACGGATGAGACAGCCAGTTTTCCACATTATGTTTCTTTTTAATCTTTGCAAGTGTTGTATATGAAAAGCAGTTATCTCGTTTTATTTGACATTTTTTTTTCTATTGGGGTATTTGTATTTTAACTTAATTTTATAAGGTTTTTATGTTATGGAAATATATTGATCTTTATATGTTTTAGGCTTTAATGTGTGTATGAGCTTCCTAGGTTGCCAGAGCAAATTACCACAGGCATGCCTAAAACAACAGAAATTTATTTCCTCACAGTTATGGAGGCCAAAAGTCTGAAATCAAGGTGTTAGCAGGGTGATTCTCCCTCCTAAGGCTCTTAGAGGAGAATCCTTCCTGGTTCTCCTGGCTTCTGCTGGCTCCTGGTGTTCCTTGGCTTGTAGCAGCAGCACTCACATCTCTCTCTGTGTGTTCACGTGGCCTTGTCCTCTGTGTCTTTGTCTAAAATTTTCTTCTCTTGTCTGTGATACAGACATTGGTCATTGTGATTAGGGTCCCTAAATCCAGGATGGTCTTATCTCAAGATCCTTAAGTTAATTACATCCGTAAAGACCTTGTTTCAGAATAATATCGCAATTTATAGTTACCAGGCTTAGGACTTGGATATATCTTTTTGAGGGGAAACAATTCAAGACATCAGAGTGTTACACTTAGAAGATGTTATCCACTGAAGAATATAAGACAATCATCTGTGTTTTTTCCTAGTACTCTTATATCTAAATCTTTAAGTCATCTGGAATTTATTTTGATGTTTGTTTATTTATTTTATTTATTTATTTTTGAGACGAAGTCTCACTCTTGTCCCCCAGGCTGGAGTGCAATGGCGGGTTCTTGGCTCACTGCAACCTCCGCCTCCTGGGTTCAAGCGATTCTCTTGCCTCAGCCTCCCGAGTAGCTGGGATTACAGGTGCCCGCCACCACGCCCGGCTAATTTTTGTATTTTTAGTAGAGATGGGGTTCACCATGTTGGCCAGGCTGGTCTGGAACCCCTGACCTCAGGTGATCTGTCCGCCTTGGCCTCCCAAAGTGCTGGGATTACAGGTGTGAGCTACCGTGCCTGGCCTTGATGTTTATTTTTATATAATAATGTTGGCAAAGCACCCAGTTAATAAATGGTGACATTAGGATTTGAACCTATTGTCTTTCTTATTCGAAAGTTATCATTTATTTAGAATGACCTCCTTTTAGTGTTGTAACTTTCAGAAACTGTGCCTTACCAGGTTGTTCTTATTGCTTGTCTTACTATAGCAGAAAGGACTGCTGTTAATAAGTTTCATTGGCATGTGATACCATGGTGGCAGCCAAATGTCCACGAACAGTATTGAAGACACTTGAGCCACTTTTCAGCAGTTGTTATTTTAGGAAAGAATAAGAAGTGCCACTTGGAAAAATGTTTTGGAGAGCATAGTTTGAAGGCACTGGATTAATTTGCTCTGTCTGATACAAATTTTACTGGACTGGCCAGGGCCATTTGTAGTATAAACTGCCTTACTCCTATTAAAAGATATTAATATCTGATATTAATATCAAGGGCTGTTTATCCATATTAATTTTATGAGGCTAGTCACACTAATAAGCTTACCATGTTTGTGGAGACTTTTATTGGTAATGATAAAAGTTGGGCTGACAACATTTCTATCATCCTGTAATGTAATGCACACATAGAGCCCACTTTTGGTATGTAAATGTCTTGATGTGTTTCCTATGACCACATCACAAAGTCTGGTTTTGGTAAGTTGCTGATCATTGGTTCATATATTCACATATAGTCTAGAATACAGCGAATACTGTGTGTTCTCTTCTTTCATATAATAAACATTTTATATCAACTATATAATTTTTCCCATAAATTTTAAAATAAGTTATAAAAAACAAGACTTACTGTTGCTCTGTTAAAAAATCTGATTTTTTGTTTTAAAGGAATGTGCAAGTAAAGATGTTCTGGTGAAGACCCTCAGGGCTATTGACGTGAAACTTAACTCTGATAATTTTCATGATGCAAATGCCAATGGAGGTGGTTTTGACCTGACTGACCCTGTAAAACAGGGGGCAGAGTGTCCTCATCAAAATAAGACAGTTTTGCACATGGATGGATGTTTAGACACTGAGACTCCTACGGTGTCCATTCAAGAAAATGTGGATGTAGCCTCTTTGAAGCCCATTAGTGACAGTGGAATTAATTTCACTGATGCCATTTGGTCACCAACTTGTGAAAGGCGAACATGTGAATGTCACGAGTCCATCGAAAAGAATAAAGACAGTAAGTGGACTTTTTAAAAAATAGAGTGAAAGAAATAGATGTTCGTACATTTTGAATAGGACATATTTTCATGTGAAATGTGCCAGTCTTTCCTGTTGAAATATTTTAGTGTTTTTATAGTTTAAACAAAATTTTAAATCTACTTGTACAGGGAGGATTGCTCAGAAATGGTATCTTTTCTCACAGATCTAGTGAAAATGTACCTTTCTAGCTAACTCTTAGCATTCTTTCTCTATTCCTCATTCTCCATTATAGACTTTTTTTGTGAGTAAGGCTGGCTTGCTTTCTATCAAAGAGATACTTTTCTTTTGGGGAAATGGGTTTTCCTTTTTCTAACTAGCTTTGGCAAACTTCAGTACTGTTGATAACTAAGGTAGTCATCTAAATTTAAAAAAAATTGAGAATGTTTTGTCATTTTAGTTGTTACGTGTGTCATTTGATATTTTGGGAATTTTATTTTTTAGAAACAGATCTCCCACAGAGTGTGGTCTATCAAAATGAAGAGGGTAGGTGGGTCACAGACCTTGCCTATTACACATCTTTTAATAGCAAACAAAATTTAAATATGTCTCTAAGTAATGAGATGAATGAAGACTTCAGATCTGGTTGTAAGTATATGGATAAACATTTATTATAACATTTTCACTGTTTCTTATCTTTCTAAGATTACCGTGTATATGTTGGTCAGCCACATCAGATCCCTTCTGGACTATCATTGTATTCTGGAAGCACTTCACTTGTTTTTATAGGACCCAAGGTTTTAGTTAGCCAGTCTTAATCATTGTAGAATGAGCCAAGCCATTTCCTTAAGCAAAGCCAATGAGTGAGAATAGCATTCGTATACTACCATGTAGACCCCATAGTATTGCAGGGCTGGAAGGGACTTTAGGTTTTGCTTGTCCCTTTAAAATTTCTGACCTGAGCAAAGGAAATGTCCTGATAAATCAGCAGTTACAAAAACCAGTCCATGAAAGGTAGAAAGTGTGGTAGAAATGGTGGAAGAAAAGTAACCAAAAATATAATGAAATCTCAAGGGATAAAAGCGTGAAAAGAAGCAGTTAGGTTGTTGCTTAGCATCATCCCCGACAGTGAATACAGAAACTGGTTTAGTTCTACACAATGCCAGGTCACGAGATTTTGAGCTGGAGACTGTGAAGATGCTATGCTGCAACCCTCAGGGCTGAGCTCTTCTGTAACTGGAAGGAGCCACGCTGCTCAGGGGCCTGTCAAGCCTGGCCTTATTGTTAATAGGCTTGCGCCAGAGGAAGAAATTATCCCATCTACTGCTTGTGCTAAGCTTCTTTAAGAAAGTCTCGTAATGTGGAATTACAGCAATAAATGAGGTAGTATGCCAGTCCTTAAGAAACTGTTTATCAGCCCAGAATGATGAGACAAGAATGCAGTACACAGTCATCGGCATCATGACAAACTCAAACCAAAAGCACTGGAATTTAGAGAAGAAACAAATGTTGCACGAGTAGGTAGCAAAAGAATTTCACATAGGAAGCCACTTTTGAGGTAGAGTTTTCACAGGTAATCCTTTGAGGGCATGAGAAATTTCAAATGGAGAGAAAGCCCAGTTGGAAAGGAATGAGATGGTGAAGTGTGGGCATGTTTGAGAAGGTGCATGGTCCAGTGTGGCCAGCCTTTATGGCAGGATAAAGGGAGAGTGGCCGGAGGCTAGGAGGTGAAGCTGGAGAGGTCATTAGGGCCAGGGAGTGGATTGAGTTTTGACCACCATGCCCAAGATTGAGGCTTGTCTGGAAAGCGTCAGGACTCGTTGCTTGTGGAAGTTGCTTGGTGAGTCTTCTCCTGGTAGTTAGGGTTATTTGGGATAGTTCTTAGGATGTTGTAGAAATCTAGATGTCCCAGTGAAAATGAAGAGGGTAGCTAGTGAAAGACGTAGAAGTAAAATGGTTAGGATTTGATGGCTGGATTTCAGGGGATAGTAGAGAGGCAGGAAGAGAGGAGGGTCTGTGGTCTGAGTTACTTGGGGTAATGGCGATACCATTACCTGAGGCGGGGAGTCAGAAGAAAGTGTAGATTTTGGATGATTGTGGTTTGAGGCAGAAGTAGTCATTAGTGGAAATAGGGGTCAGAAGTGTGAAGCTGAGTTGCGGTTAGGACTTGCTCAATGATATCTTGATCTAAAAATGATGATGCAGACCGAATGGTGGATATTTATCACTTAAAAGATCATGGAATTCTCATGTGTTGCTGGTGGGAGTGTAAATTGGTACAGCCATTTTGGAAACCTGTTTGGCAGTGTCTTGTAAGGGTGAACTTTATGAACTTCATACTTAATGACCTAATAATTCTACACCTGAGTACATATGCAGCAGAACAGGGCATATGTATTCACCAAAAGACATACTAAAATGTTTATAGCAGCACTAGTTGTATCAGCCCCAAATTCTCAAACTCCCATTAGCAGTGGAAGTTTTCAAGTCACTGCAGAATCACCCTCCCCTCCCTCAGCCATCGAATGGATTATGTTTATTCATACCCTGGAATATTAGGTTGCAATGGGAATGAGTGATGTGAAGTTACATGCAACAACATGGATGAATCTCAGGAACATGTGGAATGACGTAAAGCTGACTAAGAACACACACTCTATAGTTCTATTTGTATACAGCTGGGCAGTGCACTCCTGCAGAGCCAGCCACAGGGCAGTGGCTACATGTGGATGGGCAGGTAGCATGGGAAGCAGGCTCGGGTGGTTTGGGTACTGGCAGTATTATGCTTCTTAATCTGTGCTGTTGGCTATGCAGATGTGTTCAGATTGTGAAAATTCCTTGAGCTGTACACTTCACCTCTCTATCGTAAAAAGTTTTTAAAAATTAGCAAACTGAGAATAAAAGATTTGCAATTCATATTACAGGTTTAAAGCCCATTCCCCTAATATATAAACAGTTCCAATAAACAATAAGAAAAAGACCACCTACCCCAAAATTGGAAACAATTTATAGAAAAAGAAATAAAAACGATCATTAAATGTACAACAAAAAATGTTCATTTTTAATCATGGAAAGAAATGCAGTGTAAATCCACCCAGTCATAGTATTTTTCAGTTATTTCCTTGGTAGTGATCCAAAAGTTTGGTGATAAAACTGTCTTAGCAAAGATGTGAGGGACACAGGTATGCTAGTCCATTTTTGGCACAGCATCTACCTATAATGACATTGTAGCATCTAGCAAAGTTACGCATGTACTATCCTGTAATCGAGCAGTTCTGCTTCTGGGAATTTATTCTTCAGATACACTTGCACAAATGATACATGGTGTATGTGCAAGCTCATTACTTGCAGCATTGTCTGTAATAACAACGTTAGAAGCAATGTAGATGGGCAAAATAGGGTATAAATTAAGGTGCATCCATACAAGGAGGTACCCTGTGGCTATACAGAATGGTAAAGGAGCTCTTTAGTTACTCAAATGGAATGATCACTGAAATAAATTAAAGGTAAAGTCCACCTCAAAGCACATAAAGTATTCTAACATTTGTGTAGAAAGGTAGGAGAGGGGAGGATGTACATACAGATATTTGTAAATACATACATTGGAAAGATAAAACAAGATACTGACTACAGGAATGTCTAGTTACTTGAACTCAGAAATCAAAAATTCAGATAGACATTTCAGAAATATTTTAGCTATTGGTTGCTTCTGGGGGTGTGGGAAACTAGGGTCAGGGATGGGGAGATAGTTTTCAGTATATACCCTTGTAAGTCTTTGGTTAACTTTGAAAAGCTCTTTATTGTGGTGTCATAAATACACCTTTTAAATTTGAATTATTAGATGTATTACTATTAAAAAATAAAAAATGATAATGGAAAGATTGAATGAAACCATCCTTGTGCTTAGGGAATGAATACTAGTCTGGTTGGAAAGGATGACTAGCATGGGTGGGGAGGAAAGGGAAACGGGGAGATGGAAAGCTATTAAAAAGGTTGGTGGACAGAAAACCTGATGGGTGCTGGGAAGGATGGACTAGATCCAGGGAAATAGGGGTGGAGGTAGCATTAATGAAATGGGAGACTTTTTACTGAAAAGGAGAAAGGAACTTTAAAAATGTAATAAAAGGAGATATTCAGAAAAGGAAGGTTGGAAAAAAGGGTGTAATCTTGTAACGTCCAAGTCATTTTAAATGAAAATTTGCCTACTTATAAACTTTATTCGGAACAGTTCCTTAAGAGAGCCTGCCTCGGCCGGGCGCGGTGGCTTACGCCTGTAATCCCAGCACTTTGGGAGGCCAAGGTGGGCGGATCACCAGGTCAGGAGATCGAGATCATCCTGGCTAACATGGTGAAACCCTGTCTCTACTAAAAAAAAAAAAATATATACAAAAAATTAGCTGGGTGTGGTGGTGGGCACCTGTAGTCCCAGCTACTCAGGAGGGGGCTGAGGCAGGAGAATGGCGTGAACCCGGAAGGCAGAGCTTGCAGTGAGCCGAGATTGCGCCACTGCCCTCCAGAGTAGGTGACAGAGCGAAACTCTGTCTCAAAAAAAAAAAGAGAGCCTGCCTCCTCTTCTTCCTCATGCCTGCCTTCCTCCTTGCCGATAGCTCAGCTCCATCTATTCAAGGTGCTGCATTGCTGCCGCTTATGACCTGAGAGTTCGACAGTGGGGGAAACACAAATGGGCTGCTTCCACGTTTAGCCTCGGAAGCATTCAGTACAAGAGGATTGTTGTTTTAGGTATGCCAAAGAATTGGCATAGATTCTCATAAAAAGTGAAGTTCTGCTTTCTTATTGGCTGTGATTGATTTCTGATGAGTAGACGAGATAACAGTGTTAATATAGATGTTTCTTTGAAGAATCCCTTATAGTTCAGAGAAAAAGCATTTAGGAATATAATAAATCCTATTTTGAGCTGTTTGGTCAATTATTTAAAAACCAGGTGATATTTAACTCCTCAAAGTAAATTAAGTTTCTCTTGAGTTACCTTCTGTATTAGTTCGTTTTTATGCTGCTGATAAAGACATACCCGAAACTGGGAACAAAAAGAGGTTTACTTGGACTTACAGCTCCACGTGGCTAGGGAAGCCTCAGAATCATGGTGGGAGGCAAAAGGCACTTCTTACGTGGCGGCAGCAAGAGAAAAAATGAGGAAGAAGCAAAAGTGGAAACCTCTGATAAACCCATCAGATCTCGTGAGACTTATTCACTATCATGAGAATAGCATGGGAAAGACCGGCCTCCATGTTTCAGTTATCTCCCCCTGGGTCCCTCTCACAACATTTGAGAATTCTGGGAGATACAATTCAAGTTGAGATTTGGGTGGAGACACAGCCAAACCATATTACCCTCTTTTGGGCCGAGTTTCCTACTTCCCTTCTCTTGGCTGTCAGATTTGGTTGGTTGCTCCTTTCATCTTTTAGGGCAGTGGTTTTTAACTTAGCTTGAGTCATAGATTCCACAATGAATCTTCATAGAAATATATGGAATGTATGATTTTGCATGTAATTTTGAGGGCTTCATGGTTCTCCTGATGCTCATTCCTAGGTTCTATGCTGTAGGTTAAGAATGTGTTTTTTCTTAGGCTGGGCATTTTGGCTTATGCCTGTAATCCTAGCCCTTTGGGAAGCCAAGGTGAGTGAATTGCTTGAGCCCAGGAGTTTGAGACCAGGATGGGCAACATGGCAAAACCCCATCTCTACCAAAAAATACAAAAATCAGCTGAGGGTGGTGGCACACGCTTGTAGGCCCAGCTGTTGGGGAAACTGAGGCAGGAGAATCGCTTGAGCCCAGGAGGTAGAGGTTGCAGTGAGCCAAGATTGTGCCACTGCACCCCAGCCTGTGCAACAGAGCCAGACCTTGTCTCAAAAAAAAAAAAAAAGTGTTTTGTTTTTTTTTTTTGTAATAAGAAATGGTCACTTAACAAGGTAAAGAACTAGCACTGTTCTGACAGGTAGGAAGCCTCAGTGGTCTTTGGTGCTCTGCTTTTCCTGAACAGAAATATCCTGTGTCTGCTTTTCTTTTGTCTTAGGTTGTGAATGTGGGACACAGTCTAGGGTCGCAAAGGAGCAGTGTGGATCTGATTGGTCCCTCATGGACACATGATAGTGGGGAGCCTCCGTCATGTTTGGGCCATGAGTAGACTGTGCCCTCTGGGTCACCATTCACTTTTCTCCTTTCTGCTCCAACCCTGCAGTGCCAGGCAGAGGCCTAGAGTGCTACAGCCAGGCAGTCTAGCATCTGGCTGGCATACATTTCACCAACACATTTAAAGTTCTTGGCGATTCTGATGCCTCAAGCAGGGTCTTGGGCCTCCTAGTTTGCCACAAATCCACCACTCCCAGTTGTGTTTCTGGCCCTGGCCCTCTTTGTCCATTTGCCCCATCCCTCTGAGGCATTTTAGTGATGGCCTTTGGCCTGAGGTTGAGTGTGCTTAGGCTGGTGTTCCTTTCCCAGGGAGAGCTGAGGTGCTCGGCAGCAGCCTTGAGGGCAGACATTAGGGGACTCCCAGTCTTTGTCCAGACCGGGGTTTCCTGGGATGGGGGGCAAGCGGTCCTGGGGCACGCTTGTAGCCATCTTCATGACAAGCTTATAGAGGGCTTATCAGTCTGATGACTCCTAATGAAATTCCACCAGCATTCATGGATGAGTGCCTCAATGCAAGAGTGCCAAACTCTCCAAAGCAAACATTAATTTTAGAGAGAAAAAGCTTTCATTGTAAAGCCCCTGAGTAAATTGGGGTAAGTTAGTGACAAAATCAACTACAGCAAGGTGTTCTTTAGCAAAAGTTTGACAACCACAGACTTAAGCATTTAATACAGATGCATGAGTCATAAGTGCAAGCTTTTACATACTTGTTAAAACTTTATTTCCTTAGTATTTCATTTTCCTAACTTGTATCTGTGTGCTAGTGTTTGTTTAGGCATTAGTGTAATGTATTTATATAAACATTCTTTTTTAAGCTGAAGCATTTGATTTGATTGCACAAGATGAAGAAGAATTTAATAAAGAGCATCAATTTATACAGGTTTGTAATTATTTGTTTTATCCAAAATTTAAAATTTTTCCTGTATTCATGTAAGTGTAGGCACAATGTTCATTTCTTTCTGAATATATGGTTAGTATAGAATTATTTCATATTTTTCTTATGACTAGACAACTTCTGCTTTTTCCCTTATACTCTAAATACAATACTCTAAATTATTAATTGGAGATCATTCACATACTGAAATATATCTTTAATTCACTTAGAATTGCTTTAATGGCATTAATGAATATTTCCATAGTTTATTTTTATTTTTTGAGACAGGACTTGCTGTGTCACCCAGGCTGGAGTGCAGTGGTGATCATAGTTCACTGCAACCTCAAGCTTTTGGGCTCAAGTGATCCTCCTGCCTCAGCCTCCTGTGTAGCTGGGATTGCAGGCATGTGCTACCATGCCTAGCTATTTTTTTATTTTTTATTTTTTGTAGTGATGGAGGCTTGTTACGCTGCCTAGACTTGTCTCGAACTCCTGGGTTCAAGCAATCCTTCCATCTTGGCCTCCCAAAGTGCTGGGATTACAGGTGTGAGCCAGTGTACTGGGCTGTATTTCTATAGTTTTAAAAATATGTTTTAAAGTGAGGTAATCCTGTTTGTTTTTTTATGAAGATTCTTATTTATGACAATCTTATTTCAATCTTATTTTGAAGATTCAAAATTTATGATAGTGTTTGATGAAGCAATAGATGAAGATAACATTCTTCTTATTATTTTTCAGATGGGGTCTCGCCATGTTGCTCAGGCTGGTCTTGAACTCCTGGACTCACACGAGTCTCCCATCTTGGCCTCCCAGGTAGCTGGGATTACAGGAAAGCACTGTCATGAGCAACTCATGATCGTGTGTATTATAACTCAAGTGTTCAAAAATACTCATTTTCCTTTTCTGGACTGCATTAGCTGTGGTAGCTGATGATGCTTCAGTGTGTCCAATTTTTTTTTGTCTAGTTTTTTCAAAATTACTTTTTAAATTTTCTTTGTAAGACTTTTTTAGTTTTTGTATATTAGAACAACAGAAAAGTGACTTGCTGGGGGAAAGAAACGAAACAATAACTTTCTCCCTAGGAAGAAAACATAGATGCTCATAATACTTCGGTTGCACTGGGCGATACGTCCTGGGGAGCTACAATTAATTACAGTCTGTTGAGGAAATCACGTAGCACATCAGATTTGGATAAAGATGATGCCAGTTATTTACGTCTGTCTTTAGGAGAGTTCTTTGCTCAAAGATCTGAAGCCCTTGGTTGCCTTGGTGGTGGTAACAATGTGAAAAGAGTAAGTATGGAATCTGTTGGAAGTGCTCACAGTCACCAGATTTTAGATTTTGAGTATTATGATGGCACAGTGACTTTAAAATGGAGATAGAATAGGATGGGACAGAAGAGTGGTAAAAAACTTAGGTTTCATCATCAGTCAGACCTTTACTGCAGTTCTAGCTCTGTCTTTTAGCTAATTCTAGGACATTGAGCAATTTAACTCCTCTGTGCCTTAATTTCCCGTTTCTTAACAGCACAGTTTTATAGGGCTTTGTAAGATTTAAATGTGACGGTTCATGTAAAGCATTTAGCACTAAACCAACATGTAGTAAGTATTTAATAGTTGTTCATTGCTGTTGTTATTGTTGGTTGGTGTGAAGAATTCTAAAATTGCTTTTAAAAACTATTGTCTAAAGAGATGTTTTGAAATATAGAAATGTTTTGATTTAATTAAATGTAATGCGTGTACAAGTAAAAAGTTATTCAGATAGTGGTAAGTCCTGTAAAGCATGAGTGAGGAGAAGGAGCTACTTTAGCTGTGCTGGTCAGGCTGACATTTGGTGGAAGACATTGAGTTGGCATCTCAGTGATGAAAAGGAGGCAGCAGGGCCGGCACAGTGGCTCCCACCTGTAATCCCAGCACTTTGGGAGGCTGAGGTGGGCGGATCACTTGAGGTCAGGAGTTCGAGACCAACCGGCCAACATGGTGAAGCCCTGTCTCTACCAAAACTATAAAAAATTAGCCAGATGTGGTGGTGCGTGGCTGTAATCCCAGCTACTTGGGAGGCTGAGGTAGGAGAATTGCTCGAACCCAGGAGGTGGAGAGTTGCAGTGAGCCAAGATCACGCCACTGCACTCCAGCCTGGGCAACAGAGCGAGACTCCATCTCAAAAAAAAAAAAAAGTGGTTTTTTTCTTGTGAGAAGAAATACGACTTCTCCCTCCATTAGTGACCTGGCCCTTGTCTGTGTGCAGGCCTGGAGGTAGGAACCAGGGTGGCATATTGGAGGAATGGAAAGCAGGCAGGCAGAGCTGCTCTGAGGAGCAGGGTAGGTGGGTATGAAGGGAGAATGGCAGATGATTCCAGGGGCCAAATCATGAGGGCTCCTGGTAGGAGGGGGGTTTTATCTCAGATGAACTGGGAGGAAGTGCTTAGAGGCACAGGGCAACTTTGTTGTGGTGCCAGCCCATCTCCAGGTGCAGCAGCCTGCCGCCATATGTCAGGTGCCCAGGTAGTGAAAGTCAGCAAAAGACAGAAGAGGGAAAGAAGCAGGCAAACACTTAGGAAATGGGAGAGGTGTGATGAAGGCTGGGGACAAGGATGACCTAGTAGAAGCAGAGAAAAGGGCAAGAATTCAAGATTTATTCTATAGAGTCAAAGAATTTGTTGATAAATTCCACAGAGGGTATTAGGGTTATTGGAGGGATTGTTTAGCAAAACTGGATTTCATTAAGAGTATGATTTTGAAATAACAGATGTAGTGTTAGAAGTCACAGCTGATTCATAGAAGTTGAAGAGTAACTGAATTCCTTATTAATGGAATTATAGTAAGGAAAGATAAGGTGGGCAAAGCACTGGATCATGAAAAAAATGGATCTATTATTTGGAATTTTTGTTGTGGTATAAGTGATGACGTTTTATTTGCATTCAAGTTACTGAATCAAGGGAAGAAATTAAGATATTAATCACAATTAATAAATTAATCACTTGGGAAAGTGAAGACCAATAAAAAATTGAGTGTATTTAATGAGTTCACATTTTAGTTCTGTCATGTGACTGCTGTATAAGAAAGACAAGTGGAAACTGCCTACCCTTTAGCAAGCTCCTTGAATGCAGACCTTCCAGAAACTTTCATGCAAGTTGGTAGGAGCGTCCCTAATCTTAATACACATTTTTCAAGGATGTGTTTATTCTATAAAATAAAGTACCTTTATATTGTAATTTCCAGGAAGCAGGAGTTTTTATCTTTTTTCTCATTAATATGTCACTGATGATTAAACAGTGCCTAACACATAATAGGTGTTCAATAATAATTATTGAAGGAATAAAGTATAATTTCTGTGTTGTTTTTTTGAGACAGAGTCTGCTCTGTTGCCCAGGCTAGGGTGCAGTGGCGTGATCTCAGCTCACCACAACCTCTGGTGTCTCAGCCTCCTGAGTAGCTGGGACTACAGGTGTGCACCACCATCCCTGGCCAATGTTTATAGTTTTAATAGAGACAAAGTTTTGCCAAGTTGGCCAGGCTGGTCTTGAACTTGTGGCCTCCCAAAGTGCTAGGATTACAGGTGTGAGCCACTGCGCTTGGCCTCATTTCTGTTGTTTTAATGTGAATTTCTTAGTAAGGGCAATTTATTTGACAATATGAGTTCTAATGATTAAAAGGTAGCTAGTATTAAGGAAATGAAAGGTTCTACCTGGACCTTTGAAGGTCATCTCTAGTAATTTGAGGTTAAGTGGGAAGAACAGTTTTTTGATGTCATTTAGCTGTTTTACCACTATTAGATAAAACAGTCTAGAATTTCTCAAAGCAGTTGAAAATCAAAGAAATAATTTACCTTTAATTATTTTGTAGCCATCATTTGGCTATTTTATTAGATCACCAGAGAAGAGAGAACCTATTGCCTTAATAAGAAAATCTGATGTATCAAGAGGTAATTTGGAAAAAGAAATGTCTCATCTTAACCATGATCTATATTCAGGTAATGGATTCAATGAAGGGGCTTTTAGGAATCTTTTTTTTCTTAAATGTGTAACTTAGGGGTTAAATATGTGACTGTGTTCTTTATGAGTGAAAATGTATATAACACTTTGTAGTTTCTCAGTGTTGGTTATAGATTTGATTCATATGTAACCCCATATATCCTTTTCAATCTAAAGTGGAAACAAGTCAGCCAAAATCTACCTAAATTTGTAAAAACCACAGTAAATGAAATAATTTCAGATGGGCTAGTTAATGTTGGCTATTGAATTATTGAGTTAATTAATCATAGATATAATTTATTATTTAGGATGACTTTTAAAGAGATGTTTTGAGATTTAGACTATGATAATCTATGATAATTTTTATGATAAATATCTATAATATTTTTAATCAAATATTCTTGGTCAACTTGGAATTATCAAGCAGCTACTTTTTGTTAGTACAATGTCTTGTGCTACATATCATATAAAGTTGTATAAGATATGCTCCATTCCTTAAAGAGCCTGTATTCTAGTAGGGGAGTTGGGACAAAGGGTCCATGTATACAGAGTCAGCTCATTTTCCATTTCTCTAAAGATGCAGTCACTTATTTCTTTCTTTCTTTCTTTTCTTCTCTTTTTTTTTGAGACAGTCTCTTTTTTTTTTTTTTTTTGAGACAGAGTCTCTCTGTCACACAGTGGTGTGATCTCGGCTCACTACAATCTCCACCTCCTGGGTCAAGTGATTCTCCCACCTCAGCTTCCCGAGTAGCTGGAATCACAGGCTCGTGCCACCATGCTCAGCTAATTTTTTGTATTTTTGGTAGAGATAAGGTTTCCCCATGTTGGCCAGGCTGGTCTCAAACTCCTGACCTCAAGTGATCCGCCCATCTCAGACTCCCAAAGTGCTGGGATCACAGGCATGAGCCACCGCACCCGACCAAGAAGTACTGAGTTTTAAATTCAACTTATTGTGTGTTTGTGAAATGTTTCAAGCTGAAAAATATTAAATGAGTTTATGTGTGTATTTGCAAGGGAGAGATTAAAATCCACAATCCTCCTTCAAAATTTGGACTCTGCAGCATTGAGCCAAATTAACTATGTTGTTGTTCTCTGTCCAAGTGACTATACGTTTAAACCGTTTTAGTGAAGGCAACTGACATTTGGAGTACAAAGACATCTTCCTTGGTAAATTAGTCATTTTGCCTGGTCCTTATTCCACAGACTGTGTTTGTCAAATAGTGTATACTTATAAGTTGAATATTATATATTTCCTGCAGGAGATTTAAATGAACAGTCCCAGGCACAGCTAAGTGAAGGATCAATTACACTTCAGGTTGAAGCAGTAGAGAGTACTTCACAAGTGGATGAAAATGATGTGACGTTAACGGCTGATAAAGGCAAAACAGAGGTAGCTTAAGCCTTTTGTAAGGAAATCTAAGATTATCTTGTTGTAGTTCTTATCTAGGATCAAGACGAGATCACCTGTGAAAAATATATGCCGTTTAACATCTTTTCTTTCCTGGCTTCAGATTTCTTGCAAGTGTCCTTTAAATTTTTCTTTTTAAGTTTTTGTGGCGATATAATATACACACAGATGAGTTTATAAAACAGATTTGTAGTCAATGAATGAATGATCACAAGTCATACACTTGTGTATACCTCAGATCAAGAAAGAGAACATTGCCAACGGCCCAGAAACAAGTTTTTTTGCCGCTTCCAGTTACCTGACCTTTAACCCTGTATTAATTTTATCTGATTCTAAACTTCACTTAAAAGAAACCATGTGGCATGTATTCCTTCTGTTTGGCTTTTTTCACCTCACCTTACATTTGTTAGATGAGTATAATAGAAACTTATTTTTATTACTGTATGGTATTCTGTTATATGAATATTCTGTTGCTTTTATATCCATTTGTATTGTTGATGAAATTTGGGATATTTCCACTGCTGGACAATTATAAAACAATGCTCCATGAACAGCCTAGTACCTGGGAAGTGTGCACACGTTCATGTGAGGTGTGTATGTCGTGGGGTTTGCGTACTTTCATTTCAGTGGTTTTGACAGTTTTCCAGAGTGGTTGTACCATGTAGATTTGTTCAAGAGTGTGTGCTTCCTGCCACCACATGTCCTCGCCAGCACCTGGCATTACTCGTTATTCTGGTAGGTGTACAGTGGGGTCTTCTTGTCTTCATGTGCATTTCCCTGATTACTAATAAAGCTGGTTCTTGCTCATGTTTGCTGGTCATTAGGAGGCTTATTTTGTGAAGTGCTGTCTAAGTCTGTTGCTCATTTTTCCAATGGACAGTTCGTTTTATTTGATTTGTAGGTGTTGTTTACGTTGGATAGGAGCCTTTTGTCAGTTATGAGTGTTCCATGTGTCTTCTCCCAGTCTGTGGCTTGCCTTTTCACTTTTTTAATGGTATTTTTATTTGTTGATTAGGCCATGCTTTCATTATTTCTCTAATGTGCTAACTTTGTCATAAATCAAATACCATGACATCGTGGGTATATTTCTAGAGTCTCTCTTGTGCTTCTTCGGTCTGTTTATCTATCTTGTGTCAAGATGACACTTGAATATTGTAACTTTATTATAATAAGTCTTGATATCTGGAAGAGTAAATCCTCTTGTATTTTTCTTTAAAAGTATCTTGGCTATTCTTGGCCCTTTATATTTCCATGTGTGCTTTACAGTCACATGGTCAGCTTCTACACACCAACCACTAACCACCAACAACCCTGTTGGACTTTTTTGGGGATTAAATTTAATTTATGGAACAGTAAAATTGACATCTTTATAATATTGAGTCCTCTAATCCATGAAACCAACGTATCACTTCATTTATATGTTTTAATTTCCCTTTGTATTTTATGAGTTTTGTGCAGATTTTTCACATCATCTTGTTAGATTTCTTCCTAAGTTGTTGAAACTTTTATTTTTAATTTTTGTGGGTACATAGTAGTTGTATATATTTATGGGGTACATGAGATGTTTTGGTACAGGCATGCAATGTGTAATAATCACATCATGGGAAGTAGGGTATCCATCCCCTCAAGGATTTATCCTCTGTGTTATGAACAATCCAATTATATACTCTTAGTTATTTGTAAATGTACAATTAAATTATTTTGACCCTGTTGTGCCATCAAATGAAACATTAATATTATGTTTCTTAACTTTATTTTCTGTTTGTTTTGGCTAAACAAATACACAATTGTATTTGTTTTTTAAATATACTCACCTTATATCCAGCAAATTTACTTATTAACTCTAATTATCTATCAACTCTTTGGATTTCCTGCATACATAGTTTTGTCATCTGAGAATAAAAGTTTTATTTCTTCATTTTTAATTTTTATACCTTTGTTTCTTTGTCTTGCTTTCCTTGACTGGATGGACCTCAAAAGAGTGTTGATGTCATGATGTTGGGTTTCCCTCGTTCATTGGGAACTCTTTTTGGTATTTCATCTTTCAATTTGATGCATGGTGTAAGGTTTTTGTTTTGTTTTGTTTTAAATTACTGGATCAACAACGTGGTCTTCTAATCTTTGTTCACTAGTTTTTTGTTCTGTTTTGGATTTGGTTTTCACCTTGTAAGAGGATTGAATCTTGCCGAGTGCTTCTCTAGATCTGTTAAGAAGAACATGAGCTTGCTCTGTTTTGTTGATGTGATGAATTTTGTCAAATGATTTTTGAATATTAAACTATTCTTTTATACTTGAAATAAACCTCACTAGGGTTGTAATGTGTTATCTTTTGATATATCATTGGATTTGGCGTGCTAATAGTTTGCTTAGAATTTTGCATTTTTGTGAGTGAGATGAATGCCCTTTCTTACAATGTTCTTGTCTGGTTTTGGTATCAAGGTTTTACTGGTCTCATTTTTTCTGTTTTCAGGAAGAGTTTTTGTAAGATTGGTGCTTTTTTAAAGATTTTGGTAGAATACATTGGTGAAATCACCTGAGTCTAGTATATTCTTTATCTAATGCCTTTACTTGCAGATTCAATTTCTTTAATAGTTGTAGTACTATTCTGATGTTTTAATTTTTTATGTCAGTTTTAGTAAATTGTAATTTAGATTGTAATCTTCCTCTACACTTGAAAATTTATTTTACTATCATGCTGACCATAATATCCTCTTGTGATTAATATCTGAGGTTGTTAAGCTATGTCTCTTTTGTTCTTTCTATAATTGACTATTTTCCCTCTCTTTTTCTTAATCTCACCAGATACTTTCAGTTTTGTTAATTTGACAATTTTATTTATTCTCAATTCTGTTTGTCTTTCTATTTCATATTTTCTGGTCTTCATTTCTTTCATTCTACTTTCTATGGATTTAATGTGTTATTTTTCTAACTTTTTGAGATGGATGCTTAGTGTGCTTATTTTTCTGCCTTCCTGCTTTTTCAGTGGTGTAAGTGCATGGGATGCGTGTAGGAGATTTTCTGGTTTTTGAAATAATTGATTTTAGGCCAAATGTACTGTAGTCAGAGAATTTTTAGTTTTAGGCCTTTGAAATTTGTTTAAATATGATACATAGCTCAGCATTTGTTCAATTTTTGAAAATATTTTCTGTACACTTGTAGGGAATGTCTGTTATGTGACTTAATGTCTGCTTCACTTAGGTGAGATTTATTTAAATCGGGATGCTCAAGCTGCCTGCATTCTTAAAATTATTGTGCTGTTTTAAAATCTCTCACCATGATTGTGGGTTTGTTAATCATTATAGGTATATCAACATTTGCTTTAAACATTTGAAGCTATATTTTTAGGTGCATACAAATTGTGCATAAAATTTGTTGCATTAAATTCTTCATAAAATTGTTTTGGTGCATAAAAATTGTTCTTGCTAACAAATCAAATCCTTTATTGAGCGTGTCTCTCCTCAGTGTGTAGTAATGCTTTTTTCCTAAATCTAGTCTGAGATTAACAATGTCAATACCAGCTTTCTTTGGTTAGTGTTAGCATGTTATATTTTTTGCCATTATTTTACTTTTAATCTTTCTGTATCCTTATATTTCAGATGTTATAGGGACATACTGTTGGATTTTGCTTTTCAACCAGTCTGACAGTCTGTATTAGCCTGTTTCTTGCATTGCTATCAAGAAATACCTGAGACTGGGTAATTTATAAAGAAAAGAGGTTTAACGGGCCCATAGTTCTGCAGGCTGTATAGGAAGTGTGGTGTGGGCATCTGCTTGGCTTCTGGGGAGGCCTCAGGAAGCTTGCAATCATGGCAGAAGGCAAAGCGGGAGCAGGCATGTCACATGGCCAAAGCAGGGATGGGGAAGGTGCCACGCACTTCAAACAACCAGGTCTTAGGAGAGCTCACTCACTACCGCAAGATAACACCAAGCCATGAGGGGTTCACCACTATGACCCAAACACCTCCCAGCTGGCCTCACCTCCAACACTGGGGATTACATCTCAACATAAGATTTGGAGGGGCATCCAACTATATCACAGTCTTTCTACTTACACTTAATGGAATTTCCAGCATGGGGGTTTGAATCTGCCCACTTTATTTGCTTTTTATTTGTTTCACCTAGACTTTGTTCTTTTTCTTTTGGCATTCTTTGAGATCGTTTTAAGAGTTTTATATGATTCCAATTTTCTCCTCTGTTGATTTGGTAATTATATATATTTATATTATTTTAATGATGACCCAAATAATTATAACCTGTCTCTTGGCTTACTGGCGTTTAGTAAGAATTCTTTCTTTTCTTTTAAATGTCTTATTTGGCATTCCAAGGATCACAAAATACTCAATTTACTCCATACTTAAAAAGCTTTTCTTGTTTTATGTTTTATTTCTATATTTAACCCAATAAGACATGATGATGATTTATAAATAACCAGTATTTCTGATCTTTCATCTGAGATTAGTTTTCTTCTTAAAGAATATCCTTACTTTTTTTTTTTTTTTTTGTAAGGGACTGCTGATAATGAATTTTGTTTGTTGTCTCTCTAAAATGTCTTTATCTCCCTGTTACTCTTGATGTGTATTTTTGCTTGCTATAGAATTGTTAGCAGCAACTTTTAGCACTTTGAATGTATTTTTTCATGTCATTTCATTTTAAAAGTTGGCTGTCAGTCTTTTGTTATTTTTCTCTTTGGTTTTTATCCATCTTACTGTGATGTGCTTGGGTAGCTTTTGTTTTACCCTACAGTTTAGAGGAAAAATCGTTGAAATAATTTGAGGCTAAGGGAGATGATATCTTCCAGACTGGATTTATGTCTGCTTCTGACAGGGAGCAAGGAACACTAGCAATTGCAGATCACTTTCATTCGTTTATTGGAATTGAGCTGATTGGAGCTGAGCCTCATCCTTATGAGAACCAGTTGGTTGCTGGTTTACCTTTACTGCTGGGGTGTATCCCTTTGTGGTCTCATCCCAAAGCATGGATGTTTTACTGTGGTATCTTTCTCTCCCTCAAACATACATACACACACACACACACACACCTCCTAACCCCCCAATGCCAATCATTCATTGGCAGACTCAGTTTTTATACCTGCACTCCCACAAGAACAACTTTGCTTAGCCTTTTCTTGAAGCAGCAGATACGCTTAGGGAACAGCATCCCCAGTGTTGGGCTTACCTCTCTGGGTTACTTTCTTCTCTTAGATTTTGGCCCCATAAATTTACACTGCTTTTTAAGCTTGCTGGTGCTTTCAAAGATAAGTTTTTGAATATTCTATTCAGTTCTAATTGTTTTTAGCAAGAGGTTGGTTTGCTTTACCTAGTCTGCTGTTACTGGAGGCAGAAGTCTTAACATGTATTTTTTGTTGTTGTTGTTAAATAGTTTATGTTTCTTAACTGTTGGGACCATTTCAGTTTTTTACTCATGGTTCCTATTTATGTCTTGCTTATAAGTAATTCTAACAGTTGAATGAAATTACCAAGAATTATACTTGCAATCACAATGACTCAGTGGCTTTTCAATCTCAATATCTTAAGTTTTTGGTTTTAAATTATTATCTGATTCAGTTTTACCATGTCTTTCGTTCCTGATGATTTTTAAAAAAACAAATGATAATAAATTTTGTAAATAACCTGGTACTATATAATTAAAGTTGATAGCAGCTGTCTTTTTCATTAGGATATTTAACTGGTATGCCCTTAATTTTTTTGTTGCCATTAGATCCTACATCATGCTTATAAAGATCAAACTAATACAGTAGCCTCCTCTTTTCCACAGTTTTGCCTTCTTCAGTTTTAGTTACCCATGGTCAACTGAGTTGCAAAAATATTCAGTGGAAAATTCCAGAAATAGTTCATAAGTTTTAAATTATATGTCATTCTTAGTAGCGTGATGAAATCTTCCCACCAATTTGCTCCATCCTGGTAGGATGTGAGTCTTTCTTTTGTCCAGCTTCTCCACCCGTCTTCACTTGTTGCCTGTTAGTCACTTAGTAGTGTTTGGTGATCAGATCGACTCTAGTGATATTGCAGTGCTTGTGTTAAAGTCACTCTTATTTCATAATGGCCCCAAAGTGCAAGAGTAGTGTTGCCTGCAGTTTGGATACACCAGAGAGGAGCTATCAAGTGCTTCCTTCAAGTGAAAAGATGAAGGTTCTCGACTTAATAGGGAAAGAAAAAATAATGCTGAAGTTTCTGAGGTCTGTGGTAAGAATGATCTTCTTTATGTGTAATTACAAAGAAGGACAGAGAAATTCATGCTTTGCACTCCAAACTTGAAACGTTTCAGCCACAGTGAGTGATAACTGCTTAGTTAAGATGGAAAAGGCACTACATTTGTGGGTGGAAGATAGGAACAGAAACATGCTCTGATTTACGGCAGTCAGATTTGGTACTATCTGAGGTTTCAGGTATCCACTTGGAGGTCTTGAAACACATCTCCCAATGATAATGGGGGACTAATGAATGTTCATGAAACTGGGGTAAATTTATCTGATGTTTAATTTTCTCACTTCTAGGACACTTTCTTCATGAGCAACAAACCCCAAAGATACAAAGACAAGCTACCAGATAGTGGTGATTCTGTGCTTAGGATCAGCACCATTGCTTCAGCCATTGCAGAGGCATCAGTTAATACTGATCCTTCCCAACTTGCTGCAATGATCAAGGCACTTTCAAATAAAACCAGAGACAAGACTTTTCAGGAAGATGAGAAACAAAAGGACTATTCTCATGTGCGTCATTTCTTACCTAATGATTTAGAAAAAAGTAATGGATCCAATGCATTTGATATGGAGAAATACCTTAAAAAAACAGAAGTTAGTAGACATGAAAGTGCATTGGAAAACTTTTCGAGGGCTAGTATGTCTGATACTTGGGATTTATCTTTGCCCAAAGAACAAACTACTCAAGACATTCATCCAGTGGACTTAAGTGCTACTAGTGTAAGTGTGAGGGAACCAGAAGAAAACACAGCAGCTATTGTTTATGTTGGAAATGGAGAGAGTGAGAATCAAGAGTCATTTAGAACCATAAACTCCTCAAATTCAGTTACAAATAGAGAGAATAGCAGTGCAGTAGTTGATGTGAAGACATGTTCCATTGACAACAAATTACAAGATGTTGGTAACGATGAAAAAGCTACCTCAATTTCCACTCCATCTGATAGTTATTCATCAGTGAGGAACCCCAGAATAACATCCCTTTGTCTGTTAAAAGACTGTGAAGAAATACGAGATAATATGGAAAATCAGAGGCAAAATGAGTGTGTCAGTGAAATAAGCAACAGTGAGAAGCATGTGACTTTTGAAAACCATCGCATAGTTTCACCTAAAAATAGTGGTAAGTGTCTGAGTCATTGGTCACATTCATAAAATTACAAAGTTTATTTTCTCTTCTCACTGGAAAATACCCCTTTCTGATAGATTTGAAAAATACCTCTCCTGAGCATGGTGGACGTGGCTCAGAGGATGAGCAGGAGAGCTTCAGACCTTCCACGTCACCACTGAGTCATTCTTCTCCTAGTGAAATTTCTGGAACAGGTTCATCAGGGTAAGTGTGTACCTTCTTTTTTAAAAAATAAAAATATGCGTTCAGTATAGGAACTGGGAAAAAAATGTGTAAAGAAGAAAAATTACTTATCTGTGCATTCGTCTCTCAAAGGTAACTCTTGTAAGCTGTGAATTTCTTTCCAGCTATTTTTCTGTGCAAACTTTTGTATATTGCTTTTTTTTTTACTCTTTATAACAATCATTCTCTGAATTTAAAAGAAAACTAGTAATGTTACAGACTGCATAATGGATCTGTCATGGTTCACTTGATACTTCTGGTGAATACTTTGTATCTTAACTGTTTTGCTATATAAATGATATTGGGATGAATAACTTTGTTCATAAAATTTTAATTTTATGAATGTCTTTTGTGGCTTTATAAAAGATCTTTAGTATGTTTATTGAAAGAGTCTAATAAATGGAAAAACTTGCCTAACCAGCAAAATTATCAAAAATGTTAAATGTAGTTTTGATTTGTTTCAAAATATTGGATTTCAAAGATACCTATTAACTACTTACCAAGCTGCCATTAAAGTTTTTCATGTTCATCTGAAGCAACATGGTATGGTTCAGCTAGTGCTAAATGTCAATGGAGAGCTTAGTTCCTTCTATGACTCCTTATGGATGCCTCAGTTTGAAACACTTTCATATACATATACACAGTCACTTCTTATTTAATAGTTAATTGCTTTTTTTTTTTTTCTTTTTTTTTCCGACAGAGTCTCGCTCTGTGGGCCAGGCTGGAGTGCAGTGGTGTGATCTTGGCTCACTACAACCTCTGCCTCCTGGGTTCCAGTGATTCTCCTGCCTCGGTCTCCCGAGTAGCTGGAACCACAGGCACGTGCCACCATGCCTGGCTAATTTTTGTATTTTTAGTAGAGATGGGGTTTCACCATGTTGGCCAGGCTGGTTTTGAACTCCTGACCTCAGGTAATCCACCTGCCTCGGCCTCCCAACGTGCTGGGATTACAAGCATGAGCCACTGTGCTTGGCCTGCATATTTTAACAGATGTATTACTAGTCATCCAGCCCAAAGCAAATTTGAAGATCATCTGGCTGTGACATGGTGTAGTATGTTTACAGTCTTTGGCTTACACGTTTTTTCCCGTATGTTTCTTGTAGGTATTGCTTTACTATCCCTATGGAAGACTAGAGGGATATCTGAGACTAGCTTGATTCTTTTTGCCTTTGAATTGACTTGATGTTTTTGCCAAAATTCTTTATTTTTCTAGTCTAATAATTGCATTAGGGTATATCTCTGTTTGATTCTTCATCGTTACTTTGCTCTGTCATACAGTATACCCTTACGGTATGTCTCCCCTTTTATTTTGCCTATGTTCTTGCAGTTCACTTTTCATTATTTGAGATAATTTCACCTAAAAGCATTTGTTCTTGTTAACCAAAGGAGTCAAACTAATACAACACATCATCCAGTGACTCAGAACATTTTCCGTGCTATATCATGCTGTGTGTATGTGTTTGTGTGTGTGTGCATGCGTGTGTGCGGGAGTGCATGTGGATATAGAAACCCATGTAGGTTCATGTCATGCGGGAGCTAAAGAAGGCCTGAAGCGATTTGGTTAGTAATACTTTGTTGCTGTTGGTTAGAAACTTACTAACTGGTATTTTGACAATACCGTCTTGATTTGGGACTTTTTATTTATTTTTTACTTTTTTGAGGCAGAGTCTCTCTCTGTCGCCCAGGCTGGAGTGCAGTGGCGCAATCTCGGCTCACTGCAAGCGCCGCCTCCCAGGTTCACGCCATTCTCCTGCCTCATCCTCCCGAGTAGCTGGGACTACAGGTGCCAGCCACCATGCCCAGCTAATTTTTTGTATTTTTAGTAGAGACGGGATTTCACCATGTTAAACGGGATGGTCTCGATCTCCTGACCTCTTGATCCACCCGCCTCGGCCTCCCAAAGTGCTGGGATTACAGGCGTGAGCCAACGCACCCAGCCAATTTGGGACTTTTTAAAAGTTCAGAATTCAAATTTGAATTTTCTGTGTACGTCCATTGCCTAGCTGAGTATTCTGAACTTTGTACAAAAAAGAAAGATGGTGGAATCCAGTCAAATGAAGGGCTGAATTCAAGCTAACTGGCAGAGCATAGGTGTGGAGACTGTTTCCAAATGTGGCTTGACACTTATTTCCTATCCCCTGTGCTCTTTTGCACTGTGACTTTGCCACTTCCCCTCAAGAGGTGCAGTCCGTTTCCTGCTCCTTGCATCTCGGCTGGCAGCCCTGTGAAAGGTGCTTAATGAACAGAGTAATGAGGAAGTAACCCTGGTGTTTGTGCAGATAGATGTGAGACTCACTATTTGTCGCTTTCTGATCTTTTCATTTTATGTTGTGTAGCAGGGACATCTTTCTGAACCAAGGCTAGAACAGCATGCTTTTGAATGGCTGCATAGTGTTGTATTGCATGTTTGTGCTCTAATTTCTGTAGCTCAGTTCCTCCTGTCTGATTTAAGCTTTCCCACTTTTTGTCCACAGTGATGTGGACATGTCCTTTTTGTGAAGTCTTTATATTTATCATTAATTTTTTTTCTCAGGATAAATTCCTAAATGTAGAATATCTGAGTCAAGAGGCCTTTGATATGTACTGCTTAATTGCTCAACCAAAAGTTGTACCACTTGATAGTCCCACAGTGGTATGTGACTGTTCCCATTTCTTTGCACTTATCTGCATGATTTTTTTTCCTCTTTGCTCGTTGAGGGTTGGAATCTTCTGTTCATTTCTCTATATCAGATACTTAGCAGATTTTTATAGAATGAATAGCTAATTGCTAATAATGAATTGCTGTGTGTCTTTATATGGTATCTATTAATGAAAATGCCACAATACATTTTACACTAGTTTAACAGATGCTTCATTCAATGGGAATATTCTTTACAATTTTAGATAATTAAGTGTAAACATTGAATTTGTGGTTGAGTCATTTGCAAGATTGTAGGCCCATAGGAATGGTTTTTTGCTAAGGTAGATAGTTGAAGGACTGGAGAACTCCAGGTGTGAGCTACTCTTCTCTTTCAGGTGTGCGTTAGAGTCCTTTGGTTCAGCAGCTCAGCAGCAGCAGCCTCCCTGTGAGCAGGAGTTGTCTCCCTTGGTGTGCTCGCCTGCTGGGGTGAGCAGGCTGACGTATGTGTCTGAACCAGAGAGCTCCTATCCTACCACAGCCACAGATGATGCCCTGGAGGACCGCAAGGTGGGCAGCCACTTGGATTATTTATTACTAAGGCTTTCAACTCTTAAAAGTGTTAACAGATGTTTGATTCAGACTACAGTTCAAGCCTATATAACTTCAGTGTTGGTCTTTTATCTTTAAAATGATTTTTGTATTTGTGTGCACATATTAAATACCTACTCATGCTGGTAGACACAGAGGTACAAACATTTTAGGATCTGCCCTTGAAGAGCTCTGTGGGGTGAGGCATGCTGTGTAATGAAGTGCATCATGCTGCGCGCATACTATGGGGACTCAGAAGGTGGTGGTTGGAAGTCTGACTGCCTTTGCTTCAGCAAAGGTTTCTGCAGGGATAAATACACTGAAGCCACACCGTGCAGGACTGCTAGGAGTTAGGCAGCTGGGAAGCAGAGTTAACACATGGGGAGGTGGAGAGTTGTAAGATACAAACTGCATCTGGGCACTCCAGGAAGTTTAGAACGGCCACAGTGGATCATGTCAACAGGGAGAAGTGGATGAGGCTAGAAGAGGGGGGACCAAACCGGGAAGGGTGCTGGGTTTAAAATACGGGAGTTTGAAGGCTTTTTAGCAGGTCACTGTCATGATCTGTTTTGATTTTGTTTTGTTTTTGTATTTTTTAGAGACGATCTCACTCTGTCACCCAGGCTGGAGTATGGTGGCACGATCACAGCTCACTACAGCCTGGGACCGCTGGTCTCAAGGGATCCTCCTGCCTCAGCCTCCCAAGTAGCTGGGACTACAGGTGTGCACTACCACACCTGGCTTATTTTTCATTTTTTTTTGTAGAAACAGCTTCTTGCCATGTTGCTCAGGCTGGTCTTGTACTCCTGGGCTCAGGTGTTCCTTCTGCCTCGGCCTCTCAAGTGGCTGGGACTACAGGTGCCTACCACCACATCTGGCTAATTAAAACAAATTTTTTTAGAGATGGGGTCTTGCTATGTTGCCAGAGCTGGTCTTGAACTCCTGGCCTCAAGCGATCTTCCTGCCTTGGCCTCCCAAAGTGGTGGGATTACGGGCGTGAGCCACCAAGCCCAGGCTGGTTTGATGTTTTAAAAGCTCGCTCCAACAGCAATGAGGAAAGAGGGAACAGTAGGAGCAAAATTAAAATCGGAGATTTGACATGAGGCCACTGTAGTGGTTCAGGCAAGAGACAGTGCACGCTTGGGCCAAGATAGTAGCAGTGGGAATAGAATAGAAGATCAGAGAGATTTATGTGGGAGAAGCTAGTATTAGCTGTTTTCGTGTGTGGACGTTGTGGATGTGACAGTGTGCAGTTTTTTGATGAGCTAACTATGGCTGCTGTGGGGATGCTGCATAGTCTTCCTGCACCAAGCCACTGAAGAGTTACTGAATACACAGCGTAGTGTGAGAGCATTACACCCCTTTCTACGAAAGCTGTCTTTTTCATGTTGTTGTTAGATACTGAGTCTGCATGTTCTTAGCGTAGTGGTTGAGAGCTGGGTTATGGTGTCAGATAACTTATCTTCTGCTGCCTCCTCAGACAGATTACTAAACCTCCCTCAACCTGTTTCTTCATCTGTAAGGAGGAATAGTATGTGAGGGCAGTGCTTGTCACCTAGTAAGTCACCACCGGATACAAATTATTTGTTATTATTAATTGGCAAATAATATAGTCTTTGTTTCTTAGTGTCTTTATTTCTGAAGCTTTGGCCAGGAGAAATTTATAAACCAAGTACCAAAGCAGTCAGTGAAGGTCACGTCTATCTAGTCTGTAAATTTCAGCTGGTCCATCCTGCAGAGCTGCAGATGTCACTCCTCAGATTATGCATTATGTACAAATAAATGAGTGTGGACATTTACCAGGACTGTTAACTTCATGCTTCATAGAGCCACACAAGTTTAGAAATGGGAGAGGGCTTAGAACACATAAAAGTTAGCATCTTTGGCCGGGTGTGGTGGCTCATACCTGTAATCCCAGCACTTTGGGAGGCTGAGACAGGCGGATCACCTGAGGTCAGGAGTTTAAGACCAGCCTGGCCAACATGGTGAAACCCTGTCTCTACTAAAAATACAAAAAATTAGCTGGGCATGATAGCGGGCGCCTGTAATCCCAGCTACTTGGGAGGCTGAGGCAGGAAAATGGCTTGAACCCGGGAGGCGAAGGTTGCAGTGAGCCGAGATTGCACCATTGCACTCCAACCTGGACAACAAGAGCGAGACTCTGTCTCAAAAAAAAAAAAAAAAGTTAACATCTTTGAATCTTCAAGCCCAGGCAGTAGCATGGACAGATGGTGGGGTGGGGCCCTGCCAGCCTGCTGAGCTGCCGCCTGACCTCGAAGTCGTTATCGTTTCAAGCTTGCTCAGCCCCCACTCCTTCATTACTAATTTATTTAGATTTTTATTGTAAAGTTTACAGAAATCCCTTAAATCTTCAAAAAGTTACTAGACTCTGGTCGTTTATCTGTGCAAAATTTTCAGATATTCTTAGTGTATACCTCCTATTTATTTTCCTCATGGTATAATTCTTTTTACAAAACAACAAACAGAAATTTTCTAATTTAAGTCTGCATTTCACAACTGCAAGACTACTATTTTTGTGTAAACCAATTTTTTTTCAAAGAGACACCTCATGCACATCTCTTTGTTACTTGAGCTTTTACCAGCATGTTTCAATTTGTTATATTATCTGTGGATTATTAAAAACAAATTTTGTTGCACTCAGAGTGATATCACCAGCGAGTTGAGTACCACAATTATTCAAGGCAGTCCAGCCGCATTGGAGGAACGGGCTATGGAAAAATTGAGAGAAAAAGTTCCATTTCAGAATAGAGGAAAAGGAACATTATCATCTATTATCCAGAATAACTCTGATACAAGAAAAGCAACTGAAACTAATTCTCTGAGTAGCAAGCCTGAATATGTAAAACCTGACTTTAGATGGAGTAAAGATCCTTCCTCCAAAAGTGGAAATCTGTTGGAAACCAATGAGGTAGGTTTGACATCAAACCCTGAGGAATTGGACCCGATCAGGCTGGCTCTCCTGGGCAAGTCAGGTCTGAGCTGTCAGGTGGGGTCAGCCACATCACACCCTGTGTCCTGCCGGGAGCCTATAGATGAAGATCAAAGAATAATTCCTAAAGATAAGTCAACTGCTGGCCGTGAGTTCACTGGCCAGGTTTCTCATCAGATCACCTCTGAAAACCAGTGTACTCCTATTCCCAGCAGCACAGTTCACAGCTCTGTGGCTGACATGCAGAACATGCCTGCTGCTGTGCACGCACTCTTGACACAACCCTCTCTCAGCGCTGCTCCCTTTGCTCAGCGGTATTTGGGAACACTCCCTTCAACTGGAAGCACCACCTTGCCTCAGTGCCATGCTGGCAATGCCACAGTCTGTGGCTTCTCAGGAGGCCTTCCCTATCCAGCTGTTGCAGGAGAGCCTGTGCAGAACTCTGTGGCTGTGGGAATTTGTCTAGGATCAAATATCGGCTCTGGATGGATGGGTACCTCTTCCCTCTGTAACCCATATTCTAATACCTTAAATCAGAACCTGCTAAGCACAACAAAACCTTTTCCTGTGCCGTCTGTTGGTACAAACTGTGGAATTGAACCATGGGATTCAGGAATGACATCAGGATTGGGTAAGATGCTTTTTCTCTATTATTATTGCTGGCTATTATTTTCTCAAATGACACCACAAAGCTAGTTTGTTTCAAGGAGTTACTGGTTAGCATTAATTCCTTGTAAGTTTTGTGCTTCTTCCTAAACTGAGAACACCGTATATTTCTGTGCAAGCGTCCCTAAAGTTGGCTTAGAAAAACGCTACACTTATGCAGGTGACAGGCTGCCTATGGCTCTGCCTTCCTTATCTCTCTTTTGCTCTGTCATTCCAGTTTTGTGATTATTTCCCTTAGGAAATGTCCAGTTTAGAATTGAATCCCAGAATGAGTGAGTGCCTCCACCTTGTGAGTCTCTGGGTGGCTGCTGTGGTGGAGAGGCAGCACTCTCGGGTGCATTTGTGGGGCAGCTTCTCTCTGGGAGCTGTGCTTTTACTGACATGGTGCACACGGCCACTGGGGTGCTGTCTTCTCTGCCCTCCGGAGCAACTGCGTGAGGATGTTGGAACATAGGTGGTAGTATTAAAATCTGATACGTGTCCACATCTGGAAAGTTAGAGCCTCTGGAGTTTTTTTTTTTTTTTTTTTTAAGGATAAGCAATGACTTACAATTTATGAGAGAAAAGGAGATTACTTACAGGCAGTAACCTCAAAGAATTGATTAGCCATAATTATGAGTTTGATCCAATTTTAATTTTTCTTTTCCTGGGCTGTATGGAAGCAGGAAAAAATTGTTGGCAGGCCTCTGAGGCTCATGCAACATCAAGGACTCCTTCATCTGGAGCACTTTGACTCTAGCTCTGTGTAAACAGGCCATCTTATAAACTCATTGCCATTTAACAGATTTGGCTTGTAATCAGGGGTTTGCTGTAACTTGCATTTTTGACTGTGCCTTATTCTCACCCAGGGAGTGTCCGAGTGCCCGAGGAGTTGAAGCTTCCTCATGCTTGCTGTGTCGGGATCGCTTCCCAGACCCTCCTCAGTGTGCTCAATCCAACTGACCGCTGGTTGCAAGTCAGCATTGGGGTCCTCAGCATTAGTGTTAATGGTGAAAAGGTAGCTTTCTATGTATTTCTCATTTAACCTAACGGTTGCATTGTGTTTAGGTGCTTGATTCCCCCCATCTCTAGTGCTAGGTTCTCCCTTCACGCCTTTATTAATGCACACAGTCATTGCCATGGTATCTTTCTCTCAGACCCCTTTTGTTGTAGTGCTTGTAGAGTGTAAAGTGAAACAGAGTTTTGCATTTTCCATCATTTATTATTTATATTTTATTGTTATTTATTTGTAAAATCCTATAAATTTGCTTTTAGTGCTATTATTTAAATCATCAAAAGTTCTGAGTTTCTTGTTTCTACTTGTCAGTTTTGTTAAAGGTGATTGAATATAAGTAACCATGACTTATAAAAAAAAAAAAGAAAGCAGTTACTCTTGGAGCTTATGCCTTCATTTGGCAAGGGAAGTCTTTTTGACTAATTTATCTGATGATTTTCTTACATGAGCTTTTGAAATACCTGGAAATGCAGTTTTAATATGAACTTTTAAGACAGATGTCTCTTACATGATCAATTACAGTTGCTGTAATTCTAGACTCTAAATCTTCTCTCCTGGTTACAGTGACCATTTGAACATGGGTGAGTGGGGAGGGGGGATATATGGTCAGCAGCTGTTTTGAAATGTCCCAGTTTTATGACTGTTACTTGTGAATCAGCATTGGTGGATGCTTCCCTCGTGCCTCTTAGTGGCCATCGTCTGCCTGGTAAAATAAGATCGCCTCCCCCTACGCCGTCTTGGCTTTTCCCCTCTACTTCCAGTCCTCAGGTTAGATGAAAAGTAGGTGATTGAAGGAGAGGATTGAGGGTGGAAGGTGGGCTGTGAAGACTTTTTGGGGGCATCCTGGAGTCTGTGAATGAAGCAGTGGTTGTCTGTGGAAGTGGGGAGTAGAAAAGAAGATCCCCATTGACAGTGAGGAGGGAGGGTGGCTGGAGTTGTCACTGCAGTCGAGGCGGAGTCAGGGCTGTGGGGGACCTCAGCGGTTAGCCTGACTCTTCTTCCCCCCAGCCCCCGCCCACCGCTGTGTTGTGGGTGCTAGAGAGAGTTACAGGGCTGTGAAAGAGTGACCCTTGTCAGTGTCCTTTTTAAGACAAGTGAGTGTACAGGTCAATGTGCTTGCTTGGAGGTGGACCGGGGAGACAGCCTTGGTGCAGCAAGAACATTCAACTCAGGAAGCATTTGACTCGTTGTACTTTAGAGACCATAAATGACAAGGTTTTGACATTTTTGAAGAGATAACAAATGTTTTAATTTGGCAGTTTGAGTGATTGGGAAAAGGAATCTTAAAACTAGGTGATTCTACTTGATTTTCAGTGTGAAGCCATTAATAACGAACTTTATGGCTCTTTTTTGAAGGTGGATCTTTCAACATATCGTTGTTTAGTCTTCAAGAATAAAGCCATCATAAGACCTCATGCCACAGAAGAGATAAAAGTGCTTTTTATACCATCCAGTCCTGGGGTTTTCAGATGCACATTCAGTGTTGCTTCTTGGCCATGTTCGACAGATGCTGAGACCATCGTACAGGCGGAAGCTTTGGCCAGCACCGTCACTCTCACTGCCATTGCCGAGAGTCCTCTTATTGAGGTATCTGTTTGTAAATGAATCTTTGTCATACCTGGCATTTTAAAGAAGACTGTTTAACCTTAGAAGTAAAATTTGGGAAAAAGAAATTTGTGGACGAAGGTGCCACAAAATTAGTTTCAAGCTGAACTTTGGTTCTTAATGTCTTTTTATTTCAAAATTTAAAATTATTTTTAGTTTTACAGAAACACAAGTATACTTGCTTAGATATCTATAAAGCAGAGTATAAGGTTAAACACTATTTTCCAACTGATTTCCATTGTATTATTAGATGTGCACTTAGCAACATGCCAGTGGTTCATATTCTTTTTATATTTCTGTACCTGGAGATTATTTGCCAGCTAGAAAAGTTTCCCTTCTCTAGTCACCTATTTTCTGGAAGCCAAAGAAATTAGGTCTGGCCAAGTTGGGATAATAAGTGGTCATTGGATTATATGCTCATTTAGGATGATGACTCTCAACCATGGCTGCACATTGGAATAACACTGGGGGGCTTCTAAATGTACCTCAATACCTGAGTCCCACTTAGACTGACTAAATCAGAGCGAGGGAGGGTGTGGCTGCCTCTCGGTGATTTTCAAATCTTCCCAGATGATTACAAATCATAGCCTTAGTTAACAACCACTGCTTTACAGGAGCTATCTCCTCCTAGTTGATAGTGAAATCAGAACTAACATATTGAAAAAAATTAAGGAATGTGAGAGGGAGAGATGGGAGGGTGCAGAACAGAGGAAAAGCAGAACAGGTCTTGATACAGTCCTGAGTCGCTTAACAATAGGGGTATGCCCTGAGAAATGTGTCCTTAGGCAATTTTGTCATTGTGTGAATATCACGGAGTGTACTTACACAAACCTAGATGGCACAGCCTTCTGCACACCTAGACCTTATGGGATAGTCCATTGTTCCTAGGCTATGTACCATTGTTCCCATACAGCTTGTTACTGTACTTAATACTGTAGGGCAGTTGTAACACCATGATAAGTGTTTCTATAGCTAAACATAGAAAAGGTACAGAAAAAATACATTATAAAAGATTTAAAAAATGGTACATTTTATAGGGCACTTACCAGAGGACTCGAAGTTGCTCTCTGTGAGTCAGTCAGTGGTAAAGGCCTAGGACATTACTGTACACTCTTGGAGATGTTATAAACACTGTACAGTTAGGGTACACCAAATTCATAAAAGAAATTATACTATGATGTTATGATGGCTATATCACAAGGTGTTAGGAATTTTCCATCTCCATTATAATCTTATGGGATCACTGTCCTGTATACAGTCCATCATTGACCAAAACATCATTATGTAGCATGTGACTTTAATTAAAAATTAGTTGATTTCAGCTGGGCACTGGCACACACCTGTAATCCCAGCACTTTGAGAGGTCAAGGTGGGTGGATTGCTTGAGCCCAGGAGTTCGAGACCAGCCTGGACAACATAGTGAGACCATGTCTCTACACAAAATTTTAAAAATCAGCTGGGTGTGGTGGTGCATGCTTGTGATCCCAACTACTCAAGAAGCTAAGGTGAGAGGATCACTTGAGCTCAGGAGTTTGAGGCTATAGTGAGCTATGATCACATCACTGCACTCCAGCCTGGGCAACAGAGCGAGACCCAGTCTTAAAAGGAAAAAAAAAATGAACTAATTTCCTAATATGTGAATTGAACTTAACATATTTAGCTAACCACACTTAACAGATGTTACTGATATCCTCCTAAAGTTAATTAGTTGTTTCAGGCCAGATGCGGTGGCTCATGTCTGTAATCCCAGCACTTTAGGAGGCCGAGGCGGGCAGATCACCTGAGGTCGGGAGTTAGAGACCAGCCTGGCCAACATGGCAAAACCCTGTCTCTAGTAAAAATATAAAAATTAGCCAGGTGTGGTGGCAGGCGCCTGTAATCCCAGCTACTCAGGTGGCTGAGGCAGGAGAATTGCTTGAACCTGAGAGGTGGAGGTTACAGTGAGCTGAAGTCACGCTATTGCACTCCGGCCTGGACAACAGAGCAAGTCTCTGCCTGAAAAAAAAATAAAGTTAATTAGTTTTTTCATTCCACAAAGCTGTAACTGTGACTTGCAGTTTAGAGGTAGGTGTTGGGGATGAGACACAGGGCAGCCACTCTGGGAGACGGGTGAGAATCACCAGTGTTTCCCCCACAATACACGTTCTCTAGGGGAATGCTTAGTAACCTAGCTCAATGACTTTATTTTCTAGGGCATGGAGGAGGAATTTGATTGGAAATGTTCTTTATAAAGTTTTTTTTCCATGTTTTTGTGTTCCTGTGTTCTTATGTTGATATTTGCACATATTATAAACTTTTAGTGATCTTTTTCTTTTTGGCTAAGTGCCATTTTATATACTTCTCAGTCAGCTCTGCTCTGCTTGCTTTTCTTTAGGTCAAGGATTTTTAGCATTAACACTACTGCCATTTTGGGCTAGAAGATTTTTTGAGGGTGGGAAAGGCTGTCTTGTGCAGTGTAGGATGTTTAGCAGCGGCCCTGGCCTCTACCCACTGGGTGTCAGTAATACCCTTTTCCCCACTGTGATAACCAGTAACGTCTCCAAACATGGTCAAGCCACCCCTGGTAGGAACCACTGAGAACTGGTGTTATTAACCTCCTGCATTTAAATACATTTCACTATATCAGACTGTTGAGCCTGCCTTTAAGCAGTTTACCTTTCTGTAGCAGACATGATAAATTACATTTATGCAATATTTGGCATTGCTGTGTCCCGAGCGGCTCACATATATCAGTGGTGTTTGGTAGTAGAAGGCAGTGGTTCCCTACTGGTGTGCTCATTGGAATCACCTGATGAACTTCAAAAACTACTGATATCTGTGCCTGAGCTTTGAGTCCAACAAACAGACAAGTTTGGGAACCACTGGTGTAGGGAATAGTTCAGTGTTAAGCCAGTTAAAAGCTGCCTTCTTGGAGGAGTGGAACTAGAGGAATTAGGCCCTGATGGTTCAGTAGGATTTGACTAGGGAACAACATTCCCTGTGAGAGAGCATTCAGGAATTTTATATAGAGGCCACATGCATGGAAACTGTTAGATTACTTTCTCAACGTGATAAAGCGTCTCCCAGGTACATAATGCAAATGTTACAGTTTAAAGTATATGCACCTTTATTTTGGCTAGATATTGCCAATTTGTTCTCTAACTTACATTCCTAGAAGAAATGTGTGCGCGTTCCTGTTATTGCTAACATTTGGTACTGTTAGATATTTTTTTTTTAAAATCATTCTGGAGTGGTATGGAATTTTTTTTAATTAAAAATTTTTCTTTTATTTAAAAAATTTTTTGTGGGTACCTAAATAGGTGTATATATTTATGGGGTACATGAGATGTTTTGTTTCAGACATGCAGTATGAAATAAGCACATCATGGAGAATAGCTTATCCCCTCAAGCATTTATCCTTTGAGTTACAAATAATCCAGTTACGTACTTTAAGTTATTTTAAAATGCACAATTATTATCGGCTATAGTCATCCTATTGTGCTGTCAAATAGTAGGTCTTAATTCATTCTTTCTATTTGTTTAGTACCCATTAACCATCCCCACCTCACCCCCAACCCCTACACTTCTGAGCCTTTCATAACCATCTTTCTGTTCTCTGTGTCTGTAAGTTCAATTGATTTGATTTTTAGAACCCACAAATAAGTGAGAACATGTGATGTTTGTCTTTCTGTGCCTGGCTTATTTCAGTTAACATAATGATCTCCAGTTCCATCCATGTTGTTGCAAATGACTGGATCTCATTCTTCCTATGGCTGAATCGTACTCCATTGTGTATATATACCACGTTTTCTTTATCCATTCATCTGTTGATGAACACTTAGGTTGCTTCCAAATAATCTTAGCTGTTGTAAACAGTGCTGCAATAAACATATCTCTTTAATATACTGATTTCCTTTCTTTTGGGTATCTACCCAGCAGCGGAATAGCTGGATCACATGGTAGCTCAATTTTTAGTTTTTTGAGGAACCTCCAAACTGTTCTCCATAGTGGTTGTACTAATTCATTCTCATCAACAGTGTACGAGGGTTCCCCTTTTCTCCACATCCTCACCAGCATTTGTTATTGCCCGTCTTTTGGATATAAGCCATTTTAACTGGGGTAAGATGATATTTCATTGTAGTTTTGATTTGCATTTCTCTGATGATCAGTGATGTCGAGCACCTTTTCATATGCCCATTTGCTATTTGTATGTCTTCCTTTGAGAAATGTCTATTCAAATATTTTGCCCAGTTTTTGATTGGATTATTAGATTTTTTCCTATAGAGTTGTTTGAGCCCCTTATATATTCTGGTTATTAATCCCTTGTCAGATGGGTAGTTTGCAAATATTTTCTCTCATTCTGTGGGTTGTCTTTTCACTTTGTTGATTGCATCCTTTGCTGGGTAGAAGCTTTTTAGCTTGATGTGATCCCATTTGTCCATGTTTGTTTTGGTTGCCTTCGTTTGTGGGGTATTGCTCAAGAAGTCTTTGCCCAGATCAATGTCCTGGAGATTTTCCCCAGTTTTTTTTTTTTTTTTTTTTGAAATGGAGTCTCGCTCTGTCACCCAGGCTAGATTGCAGTGGCGTGATCTCGGCTCACTGCAACCTCTGCCTCCTGGGTTCAAGCTGTTCTCCTGCCTCAGCCTCCCGAGTAGCTGGGATTACAGGCAGGTACCACCACGCCTGGCTAATTTTTGTATTTTTAATAGAGACGGGGTTTCACCATATTGGCCAGGCTGGTCTTGATCTCCTGACCTTGTGATCACCCCGCCTCAGCCTCCCAAAGTGCTGGGATTACAGGCGTGAGCCACTGTGCCTGGCCCCAGTGTTTTCTTGTAGTAGTTTCATAGTTTGAGCTCTTAGGTTTAAGTTTTTAATCCATTTTGATTTGATTTTTATATATGGCAAGAGACAGGAGTCTAGTTTCACTCTTCTGCATATGGATATCCAGTTTTCCCAGCACCATTTATTCAAGAGACAGTCTTTTCCCCAGTGTATGTTCTTGGCACCTTTGTCAAAAATGAGTTCACTGTAGGCCGGGCGCGGTGGCTCATGCCTGTAATCCCAGCACTTTGAGAGGCCGAGGCAGGTGGATCACGAGGTCAGGAGATTGAGACCATCCTGGCTAACACAGTTGAACCCCGTCTCTACTAAAAATACAAAAAATTAGCCAGACGTGGTGGCGGGCACCTGTAGTCCCAGATACTTGGGAGGCTGAGGCAGGAGAATGACGTGAACCCGGGAGGCAGAGCTTGCAGTGAGCCGAGATTGTGCCACTGCACTCCAGCCTGGGCGACAGAGCGAGACTCCATCTCAAAAAAAAAAAAAGAGAGTTCACTGTAGGTGTGTGGATTTGTGTTTGGGTCCTCTATTCTGTTCCTTTGGTCTGTGTATCTGGTTTTACGCCAGTACCATGCTGTTTTGGTTACTGTGGCTCTGTAGTATAATTTGAAGTTAGGTAATGTGATTCCTCCAGTTTTATTCTTTTTGCTTGGGATAGCTTGTCTATTCTAGGTCTTTTGTGGTTCCATGTAAATTTTAGGATTTTGTTTTTCTATTTCTGTGAGGTAGTATGGACGTTTTAACAATGTTGATTGTTCCAGTCTGTAAACACGGAATGTTTTTCTATTTTTTTGTGTCCTTTTCAATTTCCTTCATCAGTGTTTTATGGTTTTCATTATAGAGGTCTTTTACTTCTTTGATTAAGTTAATTCCTAGGTATTTAATTCTATGTGTGGTATTGTAAATGGGATTACTTTTTAAATTTCTTTTTCACATAGTTCAGTGTTGGCATATAGAAATGCTACTGACTTTTGTATGTTAATTTTGTATTCTGTAATTTTACTGAAAGTTTTTTAATCAGTTCTAATAGTTGTTGTTTTTTTTTTTTAAACATGGTCACTTACTTTAATAGCAGTACATATACCATGTTATCACCATGGGATGTAAATTGAGGTTAGACAAGATAATTTCCCAAGTGTAATAGCATTCTGTGGTATATAAAAGTTTGTGTATGCTCTCCAGCCAAACCAACTTGCTCAGAGGTCATTAATCACTTCCATTATAGGTAATTTGTTTAGTTTAATGTTTACAGTTCTTAGGGAGAAAATAACACACATTTAAAAATTGTTCATTTTTTCCATGAGTGCTTAAAATACATATTTCTATTTCAAGATGACATTTAAAAATTATTCTAATATAACAACAGCAAAAATATAGTCTGCAGTTACAAAAGAACTAAACTAGAATCCGTAAGTTATGCTCATGTGTACAATTGTGATTCTTTAATCAATACTATTCCTATGCAGCTCTATTGTAAGCTTTTGAGATTTGGTTTAAACACACACATACATACTGGCAGTTGTGGGAGGCTTTACAAGTTATATTCCATGCACTCTTTGGACAGAGTTCTAAAAGAGCCAGCCAGTCCACAAGACAGGCAGAAAAAAGTTAAATTAACTGGGGCAAATAGGACTCTTATATAACATCCAAAACATGAGATTCTGCAACAAACTGGGGGTACTACAGGGTTGGCCTGGTGTCTTCTCTAGAACTAATTTCATCACACAGTTTAAGATGAACATTTCAACACCATCAAGTGCATTTAGGTGACATGTTTCTTTTATGTTAACTCGACGTCCTTGAATGGCCTAGTTAGTAAACTAGTCACTAGTAATTCGGTCACCAGGCAAATCAAGCCTGCAAGAAAGGAAGTCAATATTCAAAATGCCATGTTACCATCTGAACTCACTCAAATAGTTTACTTTCAACATGAATATGTAACTTCAATAATGAGATGTCTAACTAAAGCAAACTCCTTCAACAAGACGAAGACAGCATCTCATTTAAATGCTCATCTTTTCCTTCCATATTACCTTTGACTAATGTTTTAGTTCTAAACAGTTTTTACAGTCCCAACATTAACATTGTTAACAGATTTATCAAGCTATTTATACATCTTTTTGCTAACCATTGCTTCATGAATCTCTTGCTTTTCCCTTTGTTACGGACTCTGTTATCTACATTTAAAGTGAATTTACTTCAAAGTTTATTTCATGTTTCTAGTTCTTGGGTTACTAACGCTTCTACTAGTTACTTTTGCTGAGTCTTCCTGATTTTCTTCTAGTGGCTTCTGATTTTTTGATATTTAAAAATTTTTAATGCGAGTTCACATTCATTGAGGCTGCTTTTTGCTTTAGGAATCCAATGATGTGTCCTAGTCTTTGGAAGCGTCCCTTGAGAGTACTTTTGCAGAAATGTTTGAGGTGTTAAAAGCCTTTGTGATTTTTTTCAGCTTGGGGCTCCCATGTCCCATGTGGCCTAGGCGTAGGCTTTCATGTTCTTGCAAATAATCTTCTATGCCACCCCTCTCTGGACAGGTTCCTTGTTGACTCCATAGACATGTGGACAGTTTTTTCAGTTCATTCCTTTGAGTTTCTGGGCTTTATATGCAGATTTCAAATTCCATTCGAGCCTCACCCTGCTCACAACAAGCTTGAAGTCACATCTTCTGTTCTCTGGAACGTATTAAAAGCTCTACCACCTTGAGGGCAAGTCTGGAACCCAGACCTTTCTGGGCCACCATGGAAATCAGCTCCTACTTACTGGTCTGCCTTTGATCTCTACTTATTTTGTGTTTGGCTAGAGCAAAACAAAATGTGAGCACGTCTGTGTGTGTGTGTGTGTGTGTGTGTGTGTGTGTGTGTGTGTGTGCGTGTGTATAATACAGTCTGTCTTCTGTATCTGTGGGTTCTGCATTCTTGTGTTTTACTAACCTTGGATCAGAAATATTCAGAATAATAAAAGGGGTAGTTGCATCTGTATTGAACATGTACAGACATTTTTTTCTTGTTATTATTCTCTAACAATAAAGTATAATGGCTATTTACATAGCATTTACATTATATTAGGTACTATTAGTAATCTAGAGATGGTTTGAAGTATACAGGAGGATGTGCCTAGGCTATATGCAAATACTATGACATTTCCTATCAGGGACATCCACGAGTTTTGATATCCGGTGGGGGTTCCTGTACTGTCAAACATTTTCACATGTGGGTGTGTGAGGGGTCTGAGTTTGGTTGGTTTCCCGCATTTAGGGAAGTGAGTCTGTCATGATCATAGGCACTTGTTTTAAACTTTTGATATGTCTGTTTTGATACCATTTTAACATTTGCAGATTAAATCTGAAAATGCCAAGATATTCATGATCTTTTTAAAAGGAATTGAGAAGTTATTATTCTAATAATAGAACTCATTGAAAAGGGGTCTATAATTTTATAAAATTATCAGTTCATCTTAAGATACAGTCTTTTCAAAGTAACAGCAGCTGAATTTTGTAGTATATTTGGGTACGTAGACTACCTCAAAAGAAGAATTTAACATTTATTTTTGTAGAAATTAAGCAATTGTTAAATAGCCTGGGAAAATGTAGGTAAGTTTTACTTACTGCTGACTCATAATTTGTGGCTAGAAATGGCAGTGATATGAACATACATGTTGTGCTATTAATATATTGCTTTTCATAAATCATTCCCTTTTTTTGGTAATTAGGTAGAAACAGAAAAGAAAGACGTTCTTGATTTTGGTGACTTGACTTATGGAGGCTGGAAAGCCCTCCCACTAAAACTGATAAACCGAACGCATGCCACTGTGCCAGTTAGACTGATTATTAATGCTGTAAGTATGAACATACAGTAAGAAACCATTTACAGAATGCACTGATCTTATGAAAGTACATTTTTTTAAGGATTTTGTTAGCAAACTTAGCATTACACTGTTGGCTTTACTGAACTGATTCTTGTATTTCTGAACAGAACGCTGTAGCCTGGCGCTGTTTCACGTTTTCCAAGGAACCCGTCCGAGCTCCTGTGGAAGTTGCTCCTTGCGCTGATGTGGTCACTCGGCTAGCAGCCCCTTCTGTGGTCAACCACATGATGCCTGCTAGTTATGATGGACAGGTGGGAGAGAACTGGCTTAGAATTAAAGAGGAAATTAAGCTTCTAAACCTCTTTTCTTTCATTAAGATAGTAATCTTAATACCAGTTTACATTAAGACAAATTTTTCTTTTAATTTTATAGGATCCAGAATTTCTGATGATTTGGGTTCTTTTCCATAGTCCAAAGAAACAGGTCAGCTCTTCAGGTATCGTGTTTACACTGTGTGGGAATTGCTTTAATCTGTAGCTAGATACAAACTTGAGATGTATTTCCTTTGTCAATAAATGTCAGTACTTCGAAATCTGTCAACTATTTTATGTTTTTTTGAAATTGAGGCAGATGGCATGCTGTTTTGGGTCAATCCTGTGTAAGTGTGGGTAACTCCTGCAGATAGCACTGAAAACCTTTTAGAATATTTTCTGTTAATTGATCTTATCACATTTACCAGTTGGATGTTTTCTTTCTTTTTCCACCTTTCTCTTCACTCATTTCTATTCTTTTAACTCTTTAAAAAATCTGCTTGCCTAAATTTTCTTATTGCCCCTAAGGGCACTGTGTGGGACTGCTGATGGCATTTAGAATTAAATAACTCTCTGGTCTCCAAGCTAAAAGAATGAACTTTTTTTTAGAGATTCTGGACTCAGCAGAAGAATTCTCGGCAAAAGTTGATATCGAAGTTGACAGCCCAAACCCTACGCCCGTTCTTAGAAGTGTGAGTCTCCGAGCAAGAGCAGGAATAGCTAGGATCCACGCTCCCAGGGACTTGCAGGTAGCCTCAGTCCTCCTTTCTGCCGTTACTGCTTTCATTCATGCTGATTTCACTTTGTGACAGTTCGTTGAAATGTCTGTCTTGCCCCATCCTCCAGACGATGCATTTCTTGGCCAAAGTGGCTTCCTCAAGAAAGCAGCACTTACCTTTGAAAAATGCTGGGAACATTGAAGTTTATTTGGATATCAAGGTATGCACTTCCATGAGAGTGCCATAAGATAGTCTTTCCTCAGACTGTGAGAGCTCCTTGCTTTCTGCAGGCTGTTGTGCTCTTCCTGGCCCAACAGAGTGCCCTGAACCTCAGATGAAAGAATCGCTGAGAGTTTTTAAAAACTGGGTGTTATATAGCATAAAATATATGCTGTGGTGCTTTTTAAGTTTAAAGTTCAGTGTCTTGAATATGAGAACCAAGTTCTTAGATTAGTTCCTGAAAAACATGCATGTCACCCTTTGGTTAGAGTTGGTGAAGAATGATCCGCACACGTTGACATCATTTCTGAGACCTGAGGGTGAGTGAGAGGGGGTTAGTGATCCAAAATTACGGGTGAGGTGGAAGATAAGGTTTGTTGTAGAAGAGAAAGAAATATCCTTTCCAAGAGAATAGGACAAGTTGAGACCATGACAGACAAGAAGGGGACAAACAACCTGTCCTGGTAAATGAGAAATGCACGTAAGGCAGGAGCCACTGAGCGAAAACTGCGTTTTTGTAAGTCGGCATTCAATTATGATTATGTAACTATATTTAGGTCCCAGAACAAGGAAGTCACTTTTCAGTGGATCCAAAGAATCTATTCCTTAAACCTGGAGAAGAATATGAGGTTATTGTTTCATTTACTCCAAAGGATCCTGAAGCCTGCGAGGAAAGGTAATATAAAAATGTTATAATGGACCGGGCACAGTGGCTCATGCCTGTAATCCCAGCACTTTGGGAGGCCGAGGTGGGTGGATTACCTGAGGTCAGGAGTTGGAGACCAGCTTGGGCAACATGGCGAAATCCTGTCTCTACTAAAAATACAAAAATTAGCAGGGCTTGGTAGTGTGCACCTGTAGTTTCAGCTACTTGGGAGGCTGAGGCAGGAGAGTCGCTTGAACCCAGGAGGCGGAGGTTGCAGTGAGCCAAGATCACACCTCTGCACTCCAGGCTGGGCGACAGAGAGTCCGTCTCAAAAAAAAAAAAAAAGTTTTAATGACAGAGTTTTACTTGTCTCTCAAAACAGCCACTCACATGTGCTTCAAAATTCCACAGCCTGAATGACAAAGTCCATATATTTCTTACCTAATACATGGTGTGACTCTGTTTAATCTCCTTTCATTTAGGTTCAGATTGTCTTCTCTTTTTTTGACTAAAAATCTTCTTTTAAACCAGCTGAATCGAAATGAATAAATTACTATTTTCAAGTATATTCTGACAAAAGTAAATAATAAAAGATCAATTTGATGTTTCTCACTTTTTCTCCTGAAACTATTAGTTGACCTTGTCAGCTATTAAGATATCTTTCTCCATTTCTTCTCCAAGCCCATGACTTCTTGGCACCCAAATCATAAGTGAATATCAACTTAGAGTCAGAGCCCCACTGTCGTGAGTACTGAGCTTGCTTGTGTAACCCTAGCTTAAAGTACACTCTCCTCTGAGACACACATGGCTTATCCCCCTGCCTGGGTTATAGAACACTTTATCATGTGCTCAGTCTGTTCTTGTGACCTTACAGAAGAGGAGAGTCAGGCCTGCACCAGTGTGAATGCCTCTGCCTGGAATGCTTGCCCTCAACCTCCCTGGGCTGGCGCCTTCTGGGAGACTTTCCTCCACTCCTCCCAAATGTCTCATAAATAGCATTCCCAAAGCACGATGGCTTCTCACACCCCCCCGTGCAGATGCCATTGTGATCATCTCTCTTCTTGTCTGTATTCTCTGCAGCACAAGCTCTAAGGGTGGGAATATCATCGTATCCCCAGCACCCAGTTCAGTCTTTTGGACAATGGAAACATATAGGAAATAGTTGCGAAAAGAATTGAATACAGGACCTTCGACTTAGAATTCTTTCTTTCTTAGGATCTTGAAAATATTTGTGCAGCCATTTGGACCTCAGTATGAAGTAGTGTTAAAAGGCGAAGTCATTTCTTCAGGAAGTAAACCTCTGTCACCTGGACCTTGCTTAGATATTCCATCGATTTTGTCCAATAAACAATTTCTGGCTTGGGGAGGAGTCCCTCTTGGTAGAATACAGTAAGTGTCAAAGACTGACAAATCGTCCACTATTTATACATATTTTGGAGCAGACTACAAATTAATGTTTGCAGGAAAATTTTGTCATAATAGACACTCTTCAGGCTCAATTGTGCAGAACTGGAAAAACCTCCTAGATGGGCACGTGTCCTGATTCAGCTTTTCTTTAACATATATTCCAGTCCTGCAAAGAGCACCTGACACATGACCAACAATACAGTTACTGCTGAGGAGGGAGTATCCCCTTAAATTCACTGCCACTCTGTATTTTTCAAAAGCCAGCTGAGAGAGAGATTTATGGAGAGCTGCATAGAGAATATGCAGTACATCCATTCTTCTAAATGATCTAAATTTCTCAGTCAACAACCACATGGTTTTAGCAAAACCCATGAAAGTGTTTTTAATGCACCAGACTTGGGTGTCATACTTCCTGACCACACCGAATGGAGCACCGAAGGGAGAGGGGTACCTTAGGAAATGGGAGGTAGTATTTACTGTAAAATTGTTTGTTGTTGTTTTTTTTTGAGACTCCCTGTATTGTACAGGTTTATCTTTAAAAGTATCTCTGGAAGAAACATCTCTCAGAAGCCTATGGCAGAAACAGTTACACTTCACTCAAGCAATAACTGGCTTGTTCTTGACTTTTGAGTACATTTAACTGATGATATGACTCTATGGAAACCTAGCCTCTCCCATCCCACCTGATAACTAACTCTATACTTGAAAATGATAACCACAGTGCTTTACAAATTATAAAATAAATACATGAGAATGAAAACTTTACAAAATAATGTTTCTTTCAGGTAATTCTTCCCCAGTCATTGTACCTGTGGAAGGCTTTTCCTGGAGATGTCAATAGCCAAAGTTGTCTGCGTTTCTCTTAACACAAGGTGGATGAGACGTAGACCTCAGCTGCTGATTTATTAGCTGCTGATCTTCCCCAAATTTGAGTAAAACAGAGATTTACTCATGTATTCTCTGTTCTCCAATGAAGACAGCATTCACATAGTTTCCACAATTGAAGTGTTTTTATCAGTCAGGTGCTATTTTATGTCCATTCTTTTGCATTGTAGCTTCTTTAAAAGTAGAGTTAATTCAATATACTGTGTAAAAGACTACTTTGTACAAATGAGCCTCTTAGCCTAGGACCTCTTGTTTCCCTGAAAGCTCGCTTGGTTGAGCTAGGTATTCCAGGTAGGTGTGATACTGACTTAATGACTCGATGAATTTCTTCACCTGGATTTTCATTGATTGATGTTTTATATGACAGATAATACCTATACACATAGTATAAATAATAAGGTCAGCTGCAGAGCTATAACTGGAGAGAGATTAAACCAAAAAGCCTCTATAAGGTGAGTCTTGAGCCTACAATTTCAGAAACGTAGAGCCTAGGACTGTGGGGAGACAATTCCAGGCTACTGAAATGGCTCATATAGTTAGTCCATCTCTAGACATTGTGGTTGGTTTTAATTGGCTTCATTCTTATAATGATAGCAATATCCATGGAGAAAAACCATATTTAAAATGTCTAATTGTTTTTAGGTTTCAGAAACTAGCTTTAAGAAATAATTCTGCATCTACAACTCAACATTTACGACTGCTTATTAGAGGACAAGATCAGGACTGCTTTCAGGTTCGTAGAGTACGTGGATTCTTGTTATGTCTTCTGACTGGGTCTGGAACACTTGCATATGCAGACCTTTTTGTGTTATTTAGCTTTTAAGAATCTGTGTTAATGGTATGTTTTATTTGTGCTACTGCTTTGTTTTATGCAGTTAACTGTTTTTAAATTGTAGCTTCAGAACACTTTTGGTTCAGAACAGCGATTGACCAGTAACTGTGAGATCAGAATTCACCCAAAGGAAGACATTTTCATCTCTGTATTATTTGCACCTACTCGATTGTCTTGTATGTTGGCTAGACTAGAAATCAAACAACTTGGAAATCGATCACAACCAGGGATTAAGTTCACAGTAAGATCATTTTATTGCCTTTCCCTTCCCCTGGAGTTTATGCCATTTTATAACTATTGGTTTAATGTTGTAAATTATACAGTCTGCCTTTTATAAGTGAAAATATGTAATTATCTAGACTTACAAACAAGTTAGGGAGTAATTTATATGCTTTGTAGAATTGGCAAGTTATAATAGCAGCCAGCGTAGTATTCCTATAAGTATTAGTCTTTCTAACGCTTTTAAGTTTCATTTTAATTTGGAGATTTTAAAATGTACCCAGCTTTTTAGGAACACATCTTTGGGTAAATCCATGTGGAGCTGTTTAAGATATTAACTTTCCCATTAAATTTTATTTTCTCAATTATCAGCAAAAATACTGTCTTTGTCTATTCAGTCGGCTATAACTAAATACCACTGAGTAATTTATAATAAACAACAGAAATTTATTGCTCACAGTTCTGGAGGTTGGGAAGCCCAAGATCAGAGCACCAGCAGATGCGGTGTCTGGTGAGGGTTGCCCTCTGCCTTTTTGTCCCCACACATGGTGAGAAGGATGAGAGTGCTGCCTCCAGTCTCTTTTATAAAGGCACCAAGCCCGTGCATGGGGCTGGAGCCCTCATGGCTTAATCACTTCCCCAAAGGCCCCACCTCTTAGTACTGTCACATTGGGGACTAGGTTTCAACATGTGAATTTGCAGGGGGACATCACCGTTTAGAGCATACCAAATACCCATTGACTGAATTTGCCAGCTCCAAGACAAGAGTTTTTATGCTTTTTAATTGCCAGCATAATATGTAAAAAGGATTTGAAGCCATTTGTATAGACACATTCAAAGCAATTAGAGATAAAAGTGATAAATCATAGAGGAAAGGAAGCAACGGCAAGGCAGTTGGAAGAAACTCCAGCTACATGGTTGTGCATGCCTTATAACTAACTGCACAGGTGTTTGGCAGTGGGGCTGGGGCTCAAATTTTGGTTCTATATCCTAGTGTTAAAGAGGGGATGTGATAAATTACAAGATTAACAATATCTAAAAGTTTTTAGAATTAGGTATGTATGACAAATACAGCTTTGACACTGGAGCTTGAGCTCTGTGTCCTGTGGGGTCACTTGATTGGCCCCATGAGATGGGGTGGGCAAAGCTGTTTAAAGATGTTAGTGTCATTTTAAAAACTGGCGTCCTTCCATGTGCACCCAGGAGACACTGCCAGAGCCTTTAAGCTCTCTGACGATCTGATTTTGTGTGAGGATGATGCTTGGTTTGTGGAGAGGACTACATGGGCTGTATTTTTCAGACTTCTTGAATATATTCTGATTTGTTTAGGTTTACTAGCCATGATTTTGAGGTTGTTCTCAAGGAAGAATCTCTAGTAAGTCTCTGGTGATTTAGGGCAGAACCCTTTGATTTAATAATCAACCAAGCAGGGGTTTGACATCCTTTGAAGACAAATCGGATCCTGGTGGGATTCCTACCCATATAGATGGCTGCCCTGTCCTCTCACAGAGGTGGGCTGGATGGGGTTTTCCTGTGGGCTATGGATAAATATGGCTATTATTTCACAAGAAGACTCAGAGTATTAACATTGCTGTGCCTTTGTAAAGATAAAGTAGCCTGCAGAGTGGCAGAAGAGCTGTTAACATGACAGGAGAACCCAGGGAGCCAGCCCTGTCTCTGTTACTTACCTCTCTCATCTCATCAGAAGCTACTTGCTGTCCCAACTTGCCAATTTGGTTGTGAGGAACAAATGAAATGATCTGTGTTTTGAATACCATAAAGCATGATAGGACTGCAATAAAAATGTATTGATTATTCCATGTTGATTGTATTCTGGGCACTACCCTCAATCACTAAGTGGATGCTGTAATCTGAATGTGTCTCCCAAATTTCTGTATTGGAAACTTACTCTGCAGTACAACAGTGTTGGGAGATGGATCCCTTTGGGAGGTGTTTAGGTCATGAGGCTCTGCCCTCGGGAATGGATTAGTGCTGTTATAAAAAGGCCTGAGGGAGGGAGTTTGGCCTTTTTGCCCTTCTGCCTTCTGCCATGCGAGGACACAGCATTTCTTCCCTCTGGAACACGCAGGATTCAAGGTGAGATCTTAGAAGCAGAGAGCAGCCTGGCTGGGTGCGATGGCTCATGCCTGTAATCCCAGCACTTTGGGAGGCCGAGGCAGGTGGATCACAAGGTCAAGAGATCAAGACTATCCTGACCAACATGGTGAAACCCCATCTCTACTAAACATAAAAAATTAGCTGGGCATGGTGGCGCACACCTGTAGTCCCAGCTACTCGGGAGGCTGAGGCAGGAGAATCGCTTGAACCCGGGAGGCGGAGGTTGCAGTGAGCCAAGATTGCGCCACTGCACTCCAGCCTGGTGACAGAGCGGGACTCCATCTCAAACAAAAAGAAGCAGAGAGCAGCCCTCACCAGAAACCAGCACCTTGATCTTGGACTTCCAGCCTCCAGAACTGTGAAGAATAAATTTCTGTTCTTTATGAATTACCCAGTCTATAGTTACTGTTATAGCAACACAAACAGACTAAGATGGTGGATTGTCACATTTTTATCTTCAAAACAACCATTCGAGATACTACTACTCTTGCCATTTTGCACATGTGTAAACTGAGGCTGAGAGAGATGCGTGGCCGTGATCGTGCATCTTACTTGCTGGTCAGTGGTAGACACAAGGTTCAAATTCAGTCTGGGTGAATGCAGAGCCCACGTTTATGTATTGTGCAGTCTCTAGGGTGCTAATAACAGCTCTGTGTATTGTCATCTGGAGCAGTGGTTCTCAACCAGAGCTTGTGTTACCCCCAGGGGACATTGGCAGAGTCTGGAGTTATTTTTTGTTTGTCATAACTGGGGGCAGGACAAGAGTGCTACTGGCACCAACTGGGTAGAAGCCAGGGAGGCTGCTGAACATCCGAGAAAGCCCAAGACAGTTCCCACCACAAAGAATCATACAGCTCAACATTTCAGTAGCACTGAGGTTAGGAGCAATAGTTTTTCCTGTTTAATCTGTGGATTTACGGTGTTAGATTTGTTTCATTTAATCATTCTTTTTTCTTTTTTTTTCTTTTTTTTGAGACGGAGTCTTGCTCCATCGCCAGGCAGGAGTGCAGTGGCACCTCGGCTCACTACAACCTCTGCCCCCCAGGTTCAAGCAGTTCTCTTGCCTCAGCTTCCCGAGTAGCTGGGACTACAGGCGCGTGCCACCACACCCAGCTGATTTTTGTGTTTTTAGTAGAGATGGGATTGTTGGTCAGGATGGTCTTGATCTCTTGACCTTGTGATCCACCAGCCTCAGCCTCCCAAAGTGCTGGGATTACAGGCGTGAGCCACGTACCCGGCCAATCATTCTTTTTTCTTAACCTTGTTACTCTGTAGTAATTTGTGATTTCTTAGGCTTTGAAAATATAGGCAGAATACTTATAGTGAGTGTTTTCAAAGGTACCTTTTCCCTTGTTTTTTGCTATTTAGTTTCATTGATAAAATTTACTCGTACGTTTCTATGGAAAAAGAAAAATTAGAAACATTTTTGCTGTTGAAACTACCAGAGGTCACTTTGAGTGAGGGAGGATTTGTAGGAGCTTCCAATCTGAAACCCTTTTAAATGCTGTTTATTTATTTATTTATTTTGAGACATCATCTCACTCTGTCGCCCAGCCTGGAGTGCAGTGGCGTGATCTCGGCTCACTGCAACTTCCGCTTCCCAGGTTCAAGCGATTCTCCTGCCTCAGCGTCTCGAGTAGCTGGGATTACAGGCACCCGTCACCACGCCCGGCTAATTTTTGTATTTTTAGTAGAGATGGGATTGTGTCAGTTGGCCAAGCTTGTCTCAAACTCCTGACCTCAAGTAATCCGCCTGCCTTGGCCTCGAAAAGTGCTGAGATTACGGGCGTGAGCCACTGTGCCAAGCCTGAAATGCTGTTTACTTGTACTAAAAGTCAAGACAGTACAAACTGATGAGGTGCCTGAAACTACTTTTTCAAAATGTTATTTTAGTTAAGTACATAACAACTCGGAATAAGTTATGATGGTTTCAAGTTTGCAAGGAAGTATTTGCAACCTATTTTAGTACAGATTGAGTATCCCTAATCTGAAAATTCAAACTCCACAATGCTCCAGAATCAGAAACTTTTTGAGTGCCAACATGATGCTCAAAGGAAATGCTCTTTGGAGCATTTTGGATTTTGGATTTTTGAATTAGGGATGTTCAGCCAGTATAATGCAGATATTCCCAAATCTGGAACACCTCTTGTCCCAAGCACTTTGAATAAGGGATACTCGACATGTAATTAGGAATGAAAGATAATTTTTAAAGGTGTGCATTTCAAAGAGTATGGAAAGTTTCCAGCAGGGTGAATATTTTCCTTACATTTGAATTTATGGGATGTATTCTGTGACGGCTTGCTTCCTGCAAGGGTTGAGCCCTGTGGAAGCAGCAGCAGATGGATCCCCAAGCCTGACTCTAGTGTGCTGCTTCCTCCGTTGACAATGTGTCTGTCCTTGAAAAGTTGTTTGAGTTCTTATCTTTAGCTTAGTCCCTTTTGCATGCTTGTCTCTGACACTGGCTAGACTGCACACTAAGAGGATTATAAATACAGTTTTCCCCAAAAACATTTTATTATGAAAAGGTTCAGAATTACTGAGAAGTTGAAAGGATTATACAGTAAACAGTTACATACACTATCACTTAGATTCTATAGTTAACATTTTGCTATATTTCTTCTCCCACATATCCATCCATCAGCTCATCTTTTTTTAATTAATTAATTAATTTTTATTATACTTTAAGTTCTGGGATACGTGTGCAGAACCTACAGGTTTGTTACACAGGTATACACGTGCCATGGTGGTTTGCTGCACACATCTACCCGTCATCTACATTAGGTATTTCTCCTAATGCTATTCCTCCCCTAGTCCCCCACCCCTGACAGGCCCCAGTGTGTTATGTTCCCTTCCCTGTGTCCATGTGTTCTTATTGTTCAACTCCCATTTATGAGTGAGAACATGTGGCGTCTGGTTTTCTGTTCCTGTGTTAGTTTGCTGAGAATGGTTTCTAGCTTCATCCATGTCCCTGCAAAGGACATGAACTTATCCTTTTTTATGGCTGTATAGTATTCCATGGTGTATATGTGCCACATTTTCTTTATCCAGTCTATCATTGATGGGCATTTGGATTGGTTCCAAGTCTTTGCTATTGTGAACAGTGCCGCAATAAACATACGTGTGCATGTGTCTTTATAGCAGCATGATTTATAATCCTTTGGGTATATACCAAGTAATGGGATTGCTGGGTCAAATGATATTTCTAGTTCTAGATCCTTGAGGAATCGCCACACTGTCTTCCACAATGGTTGAACTAATTTACACTCCCACCAACAGTGTAAAAGCGTTCCTATTTCTCCACATCCTCTCCAGCATCTGTTGTTTCCTGACTTTTTAATGATCGCCATTCTTTTGTTGTTGTCGTTGTTATACTTTAAGTTGTAGGGTACATGTTCACAACGTGCAGGTTTGTTACATATGTATACATGTGCCTTGTTGGTTTACTGCACCCATTAACTCGTCATTTACATTAGGTATATCTCCTAATGCTATCCCTTCCCCTGCCCCCCATCCCACAACAGGCCCCCATGTGTGATGTTCCCCGCCCAGTGTCCAAGTGTTCTCATTGTTCAATTCCCACCTGTGAGTGAGAACATGCGGTGTTTGGTTTTCTGACCTTGTGATAGTTTGCTGAGAATGATGGTTTCCAGCTTCATCCATCTTCCTGCAAAGGACATGAACTCATCCTTTATTATGGCTGCATAGTATTCCATGGTGTATATATGCCACATTTTCTTAATCCAGTCTATCACTGACGGACATTTGGGTTGGTTCCAAGTCTTTGCTATTGTGAATAGTGCCGCAATAAACATGTGTGCATGTGTCTTTATAGTAGCATGAATTATAATCCTTTGGGTATATACCCAGTAATGGGATTGCTGGGTCAAATGTATTTCTAATTCTAGATCCTTGAGGAATTGCCACACTGTCTTCCACAATGATTGAACTAGTTTACAGTCCCACCAACAGTGTAAAAGTGTTCCTATTTCTCCACATCCTCTCCAGCACCTGTTGTTTCCTGACTTTTTAATGATCACCATTCTGACTGGTGTAAGATGGTATCTCATTGTGGTTTTGATTTGCATTTCTGTGATGACCAGTGATGATGAGCATTTTTTCATGTGTTTGTTGGCTGCATAAATGTCTTCTTTTGAGAAGTGTCTGTTCATATCCTTTGCCCACTTTTTGATGGGGTTGTTTTTTTCTTGTAAATTTGTTCAAGTTCTTTGTAGATTCTGGATATTAGCCCTTTGACAGATGGGTAGATTAAAAAATTTTCTCCCATTCTGTAGGTTGCCTGTTCACTCTGATGGTAATTTCTTTCGCTGTGCAGAAGCTCTTTAGTTTAATTTGATCCCATTTGTCTATTTCGGCTTTTGTTGCCATTGCTTTTGCTGTTTTAGTCATGAAGTCCTTGCCCATGCCTATGTCCTAAATGGTATTGCCTAGGTTTTCTTCTAGGGTTTTTATGGTTTTAGGTCTAACATTTAAGTCTTTAATCCATCTTGAATTAATTTTTGAATAAGGTGTAAGGAAGGGATCCAGTTTCAGCTTTCTACATATGGCTAGCCAGTTTTCCCAGCACCATTTATTAAATAGGGAATCCTTTCCCCATTTCTTTTTTTGTCAGGTTTGTCAGAGATCAGATGGTTGTAGATGTGTGGTGTTATTTCTGAGGCCTCTGTTCTGTTCCACTGGTCTGTATATCTGTTTTGGTACCAGTACCATGCTGTTTTGGTTACTGTAGGCTTGTAGTATAGTTTGAAGTCAGGTAGCATGATGCCTCCAGCTTTGTTCTTTTTGCTTAGGATTGTCTTGGCAGTGCAGTCTCTTTTTTTGGTTCCATATGAACTTTAAACTAGTTTTTTCCAATTCTGTGAAGAAAGTCATTGGTAGCTTGATGGGGATGGCACTGAATCTCTAAATTACCTTGGGCAGTATGGCCATTTTCACGATATTGATTCTTCCTATCCATGAGCATGGAATGTTCTTCCATTTGTTTGTGTTCTCTTTTATTTCGCTGAGCAGTGGTTTGTAGTTCTCCTTGAAGAGTTCCTTCACATCCCTTGTAAGTTGGATTCCTAGATATTTCATTCTTTTTGTAGCAATTGTGAATGGGAGTTCACTCATGATTTGGCTGTCTGTTTGTCTGTTATTGGCGTATAGGAATGCTTGTGATTTTTGCACATTGATTTTGTATCCTGAGACTTTGCTGAAGTTGCTTATCAGCTTAAGGAGATTTTGGGCTGAGACGATGGGGTTTTCTAGATATTCAATCATGTCATCTGCAAACAGGGACAATTTGACTTCCTCTTTTCCTAATTGAATACCCTTTATTTCTTTCTCTTGCCTGATTGCCCTGGCCAGAACTTCCACCACTATGTTGAATAGAAGTGGTGAGAGAGGGCATCCCTGTCTTGTGCCAGTTTTCAAAGGGAATGCTTCCAGTTTTTGCCCATTCACTATGATATTGGCTGTGGGTTTGTCATAAATAGCTCTTATTATTTTGACATATATTCCATCAATACCTAGTTTATTGAGAGTTTTTAGCATGAAGGGCTGTTGAATTTTGTCAAAGGCCTTTTCTGCATCTCTTGAGATAATTATGTGATTTTTGTCGTTGGTTCTGTTTGTGTGATGGATTACATTTATTGATTTGCATATGTTGAACCAGCCTTGCATTCCAGGGATGAAGCCAGCTTGATCATGGTGGATAAGCTTTTTGATGTGCTGCTGGATTTGTTTTGCCAGTATTTTATTGAAGATTTTCCCATCGATGTTCATCAGAGATATTGGATTAAAATTCTCTTTTTTTGTTGTGTCTTTGCCAGGCTTTGGTATCAGGATGATGCTGGCCTCATAAAAAATGAGTTAGGGAGGATTCTCTTTTTTTCTATTGATTGGAATAGTTTCAGAAGAAATGGTACCAGCTCCTCTTTGTACCTCTGGTAGAATTCAGCTGTGAATCTGTCTGGTCCTGGAATTTTTTTGGTTGGTAGGCTATTATTGCCTCAATTTTAGAGCCTGTTATTGGTCTATTTAGAGATTCAACTTCTTCCTGGTTTAGTCTTGGGAGGATGTATGTGTCCAGGAATTTACCATTTCTTCTAGATTTTCTAGTTTATTTGTGTAGAGGTGTTTATATTATTCTCGGTGGTAGTTTGTATTTCTGTGGGATCAGTGGTGATATCCCCTTTACCATTGTTTATTGCATCTATTTGATTCTTCTCTCTTTTCTTCTTTGTTAGTCTTGCTAGCAGTCTATCAATTTTGTTGATCTTTTCAAAAAACCAGCTCCTGGATTCATTGATTTTTTTGAAGGTTTTTTTGTGTCTCTATCTCCTTCAGTTCTGCTCTGATCTTCAGTATTTCTTGCCTTCTGCTAGCTTTTGAATGTGTTTGCTCTTGCTCCTCTAGTTCTTTTAATTGTGATGTTAGGGTGGGCATTTAGTGCTATAAATTTCCCTCTACACACTGATTTTAATGTGTCCCAGAGATTCTGGTACGTTGTGTCTTTGTTCTCATTGGTTTCAAAGAACATCTTTATTTCTGCCTTCATTTTGTTATTTACCCAGTAGTCATTCAGGAGCAGGTTGTTCAGTTTCCATGTAGTTGTGCGGTTTTGAGTGAGTTTCTTAATCCCGAGTTCTAACTTGATTGCACTGTGGTGTGAGAGACAGTTTGTTGTGATTTCTGTTCTTTTACATTTGCTGAGGAGTGTTTTACTTCCAACTATGTGGTCAGTTTTGGAATAAGTGTGATGTGGTGCTGAGAAGAATGTATATTCTGTTGATTTGGGGTGGAGAGTTCTGTAGATGTCTATTAGGTCCTCTTGGTGCAGAGCTGAGTTCAAATCCTGGATATCCTTGTTAACCTTCTGCCTTGTTGATGTGTCTAATATTGACAGTGGGGTGTTAAAGTCTCCGATTATTATTGTTTGGGAGTCTAAGTCTCTTTGTAGTTCTCTGAGGACTTGCTTTATGAATCTGGGTGCTCCTGTATTAGATGCATATATATTTAGGATAGTTAGCTCTTCTCGTTGAATTGATCTCTTATGATTATATGATGGCTTTCTTGGTCTCTTTTGATCTTTGTTCGTTTAAAGTCTGTTTTATCAGAGACTAGGATTGCAACCCCTGCTTTTTTTTTTTTTTTTTTTTTTTTGCTTTCCTTTTGCTTGGTAGATCTTCCTTCATCCCTTTATTTTGAGCCTATGTGTGTCTCTGCATGTGAGATGGGTCTCCTGAATAGAGCACACTGATGGTTCTTGACTCTTTATCCAATTTGCCAGTCTGTGTCTTTTAATTGGGGCATTTAATCCATTTACATTTAAGGTTAATATTGTTATGTGTGAATTTGATCCTGTCATTATGATGTTAGCTGGTTATTTTGCCCGGTAGTTGATGTAGTTTCTTCCTAGCCTTGATGGTCTTTACAATTTGGCATGTTTTTGCAGTGGCTAGTACCAGTTGTTCCTTTCCATGTTTAGTGCTTCCTTCAGGAGCTCTTGTAAGGCAGGCCTGGTGGTGACAAAATCTCTCAGTGTTTGCTTGTCTGTAAAGGATTTTATTTCTCCTTCATTTATGAAGCTTAGTTTGGCTTGATATGAAATTCTGGGTTGAAAATTCTTTCCGTTAATATGTTGAATATTGGCCACCACTCTCTTCTGGCTTGTAGAGTTTCTGCCGAGAGATCAGCTGTTAGTCTGATGTGCTTCCCTTTGTGGGTAACCCGACCTTTGTCTCTGGCTGCCCTTAACATTTTTTCCTCATTCCAACCTTGGTGAATCTGACAATTATGTGCCTTCGGGTTGCTCTTCTCGAGGAGTATCTTTGTGGTGTTCTCTGTATTTTCTGAATTTGAATGTTGGCCTGCCTTGCTAGGTGGGGAAGTTCTCCTGGATAATATCCTGCAGAGTGTTTTCCAACTTGGTTCCATTCTTCCTGTCACTTTCAGGTACACCAATCAGATGTAGATTTGATGGTTTCACATAGTCCCATATTTCTTGGAGGCTTTGTTTCTTTTTGCTTTTTTTTCTAAACTTCTCTTCTTGCTTTATTTCATTCATTTGATCTTCAGTCACTGATATCCTTTCATCCAGTTGATCGACTTGGCTATTGAAGCTTGTGCATGCATCACGTAGTTCTTGTGCCATGTTTTTCAGCTCCGTCAGGTCATTTGTGGTCTTCTCTGTGATGTTTATTCTAGTTAGCCATTCGTCTAATCTTTTTTCAAAGTTTTTAGCTTCCTTGCGATGGGTTCGAACATTCTCCTTTAGCTCGGAGAAGTTTGTTATTACCGACCTTCTGAAGCCTGCTGCTGTCAGCTCATCAAAGTCATTGTCCATCCGGCTTTGTTCTGTTGCTGGTGAGGAGCTGCGATCTTTTGGAAGGGAAGAGGTGCTCTGGTTTTTAGAATTTTCAGCTTTTCTGCTCTGGTTTCTCCCCATCTTTGTGGTTTTATCTACCTTTGGTCTTTGATGCTGGTGACCTACAGATGGGGTTTTGGTGTGGATGTCCTTTTTGTTGATGTTGATGCTATTCCTTTCTGTTTGTTAGTTTACCTTCTAAGAGTCAGGTCCCTCAGCTGCAGGTCTGTTGGAGTTTGCTGGAGGTACACTCCAGATCCTGTTTGCCTGGGTATCACCAGCGGAGGCTGCAGAAAGGCAAATATTGCTGCCTGATCCTTCCTCTGGCAGCTTTGTCCCAGAGGGGCACCAGCCTGTATGAGGTGTCATTCGGCCCCTGCTGGGAGGTGTCTCCCAGCTAGGCTACATGGGGGTCAGGGACCCACTTGAGGAGGCAGTCCGTCTGTTCTCAGAGCTCAAACATCATGCTGGGAGAACCACTGCTCTCTTCAGAGCTGTCAGACAGGGACGTTTAAGTCTGGAGAAGTTTCTGCTGCCTTTTGTTCAGCTATGCCCTGCCCCTAGAGGTGGGCTCTATGGAGGTTGTAGGCATTGCAGAGCTGCGGTGGGCTCCACCCAGTTTGAGCTTCCCTGGCTGCTTTGTTTACCTACTCAAGCCTCAGCAATGGTGGATGCCCCTCCCCCTGTCAGGCTACTGCCTTACAGGTGGATCTCAGACTGCTGTGCTAGCAGTGAGCAAGGCTCTGTGGGCGTGGGACCTGCCAAGCCACGCGTGGGATAAAATCTCCTGGTGTGCTGTTTGCTAAGAGTGTTGGAAAAGCACAGTATTTGGGCAGGATTGTCCCGATTTTCCAGGTACAGTCTGTCACGGCTTCCCTTGGCTAGGAAAGGGAAATCCCCCAACCCCTTGTGCTTCTCGGGTGAGGCAATGCCCCGCCCTGCTTCAACTCACCCTCCGTGGGCTGCACCCACTGTCCAACCAGTCCCAGTGAGATGAACCAGGTACGTCAGTTGGAAATCCAGAAATCACCATCTTCTGTGTCAGTCACGCTGGGAGCTGCAGACTGGAGCTGTTCCTATTCAGCCATCTTGAAACGGAGTCTCTAATGATCTCCATTCTAACGCATGAGATGGTATCTCATTGTGGTTTTGATTTGCTTTTTTTTTTGAGACAGAGTCTTGCTCTGTTGCCCAGGCTGGAGTGCAGTGGCACAATCTCAGCTCACTGCAACCTCTGCCTCCTGGGTTCAAGCGATTGTCCTGCCTCTGAGCCTCCCAAGTAGCTGAGACTACAAGCGCATGCCACCACACCCAGCTAATTTTTGGGGGTTTTTTTTTTTTTTTTTTTTTTTTTTTTTTTTTAGTAGAAAAGGGGTTTCACCATGTTAGCCAGGATGGTCTTGATCTCCTGATCTCGTGATCTGCCCACCTTTGCCTCCCAAAGTGCTGGGATTACAGGTGCGAGCCACCGTGCCTGGTCGATTTGCATTTCTCTAATAACCAGTAATGATGAGCTTTTTTTCACATGTTTGTTGGCTGCATAAATGTCTTCTTTTGAGAAGTGTCTGTTCATATCCTTTGCCCACTTTTTGATGGGGTTGTTTTTTTCTTGTAAATTTGTTCAAGTTGTTTGTAGATTCTGGATATCAGCCCTCTGTCAGATGGATAGATTGCAAAAATGTTCTCCTATTCTATAGGTTACCTATTCACTCTGATAGTTTCTTTTGCTGTGCAGAAGCTCTTTAGTTTAATTAGATCCCATTTGTGAATTTTGGCTTTTGTTGCCATTGCTTTTGGTGTTTAGTCATGAAGTCTTTGCCCATGCCTGTGTCCTGAATGGTATTGCCTAGGTTTTCTTCCAGAGTTTTAATGGTTTTATGTCTTACGTTTAAGTCTTTAATCCATCTTGAGTTAATTTTTGTATAAGTTGTAAGGAAGGGCTCCAGTTTCAGTTTTCTGCATATGGCTAGCCAGTTTTCCCAACACCATTTATTAAATAGGGAATCCTTTCCCCATTTCTTGTTTTGTCAGGTTTGTCAAAGATCAGATGGTTGTAGATGTGTGGTGGTATTTTTGAGCCCTCTGTTCTGTTCCATTTGTCTGTCTTTCTGTTTTGGTATCAGGACCATGCTGTTTTGGTTACTGTAACCTTGTAGTATAGTTTGAAGTCAGGTGGCGTGATGCCTCCAGCTTTGTTCATTTTTCCTAGGATTGTCTTGGCTATACGGGCTCTTTTTTGGTTCCATATGAACTTTAAAGTAGTTTTTTTTTTTCTAATTCTGTGAAGAAAGTCAATGGTAGCTTGATGGGAGCAGCATTGAATCTATAAATTACTTTGGGTAGTATGGCCATTTTCTCGATATTGAGTCTTCCTATCCATGACCATGGAATGTTTTTCCATTTCTTTGTGTCTTCTCTTACTTCTTTGAGCAGTGGTTTGTAGTTCTCTTTGAAGAGGTCATTCACTTCCCTTGTAACTTGTATTCCTAGGTTTTTTATTCTCTTTGTAGCAATTGTGAATGGGAGTTTACTCATGATTTGGCCATGTTTGTCTATTATTGGTGTATAGGAATGCTTGTGATTTTCACACATTGACTTTGTGTCCTGAGACTGCTGCAGTTGCTTATCAGATTAAGGAGATTTTGGACTGAGACAATGGGGTTTTCTAAATATACAATCATGTCACCTGCAAAGAGAGACAATTTGACTTCCTCTCTTCCTATTTGAAGACGCTTTATTTCTTTGTCTTGCCTGATTGCCTTGGCCAAAAGTTCCAATACTATGTTGAATAGGAGTGGTGAGAGAGGGCATCCAACCCCTTGCGCTTCCCAGGTAAGGCGACGCCCCACCCTGCTTCGGCTCACCCTCCATGGGCTGCATCCACTCTCTAACCAGTCCCAGTGAGATGAGCTGGGTACCTCAGTTGGAAATGCAGAAATCACCCGCCTTCAGTATTGATCTTGCTAGGAGCTGCAGACAGGAGCTGTTCCTATTTGGCCACCTTGCCAGCCACCAGTTCATCTTTTTAGTGCATTTCAAAGTAAATTAAAAATATTTGAATATTTTACTCTATAAACTTCTTAATCAAGCATATCTGTACTAATCTTTGTATTATTCCTGTGTCATCTAAGCTTGACTTTTGAAATAGTTAATTCTTAGCATATCAGAAGCCAGATACTTTTGCAGCTCTTTGGTTTGTTTTTTCCTTAAGACAAAGTCTTGAATATACTGCTGGACTGGAAATGGGGAACTACTACCCAAAGTACACAAACATTTAAATTTTTAATTGTATTAAATCTTTCTGAATTTTCTTCTCACTGTAATTCAGTGTTTCGCTTTCTGCTTAACATTAAAATAATTTTGGATATGTATATCTTTTTTAGATACCTTTGTCTGGATATGGAGGAACAAGCAATCTTATTTTGGAAGGCGTTAAAAAATTATCTGACAGTTACATGGTAACAGTGAATGGCTTAGTACCTGGCAAAGAAAGTAAAATTGTTTTTTCTGTCCGCAACACTGGCTCCCGAGCAGCTTTTGTTAAAGCAGTAGGTTTTAAGGATTCTCAGAAAAAAGTTTTGGTGGATCCTAAAGTATTGAGGATTTTTCCAGATAAATTTATACTCAAGGAAAGAACACAAGAAGTAAGTACAAAAGTTTCTGTGCTAAAAACATCAACTCATTTTAAAATTATTAATAATTATGTATTTTAAAGCCAAAAGCTAAAATAATACTTGAAAATAATGTAGGAGTAGAAGTACTTATGTGATCTTGGAAATGCCATGCATATGCACTTGTGTCTGTGTCAAATTTTTAGGCTCATAAGATTGTTGAATCAGATTGAAATTACTTAAAAATATTTAATATTTACTCCTGATTTTTTTTTCTTGGCATCAGAATGTTACTTTAATATATAATCCATCAGACAGAGGAATCAATAATAAAACTGCAACAGAACTATCAACTGTATACTTATTTGGTGGAGACGAAATTTCAAGACAGCAGTATCGCAGGTAGATTACTTATCTTACACAATGTTGGGAACCATTCAGTAGAAATAATGAAGGCTTCTGTGGCTTGGGATTTGGAATTTTTAGAATATTTCACTATTTATTAGTGAACTGGTAGATGAAAAATCTCGGTAGAATTTATGTGGGTGATGAGCTACCACAATGTGAGGAAAAAATACCCATAGGAAATTCATCTCCTGTATTTCCTTAGAATGTGCCTTCTTTTCTAGATGAATGTATTGTGCCACTCTTCCCTTACTCAGTAGGTGCATCATACTTCATAATAGGACCATTTCCGTAATGTACTCTTGATGACATGTTAAGTGACAGTGTCAGTTTTATAAAAGATTTAAGAACTACTGAATGATTATATTGTATAAACACAGATGACTAGTTAGTAATATTTCTGGGCATGCTGTGAATTATTTGAAAGGATCAAGTTGAATGTTCGAAATGTGTAAGATGTTTAACTTGTAGATACTTAAAAAGTATGAACTACTATAAAATCTGATATATCTAATTTAAATATAGGGCGGGCTGCGTGGCTCATGCCCAGCACTTTGGGAGGCTGAGGTGGGAGGACTGCTTGAGGCCAGGAGTTCAAGACCAGCTTGGGCAACATAATGAGACCTTGTCTCTAGAAAAGAAATAGAAAATTTAGTTGGGTGTGGTGGTGTGCACCTGTAGTCCTCACTACTTTGGAGGCTGAGGTGGGAAGATCACAATCCCAGGAGTTCAAGGCTGCAGTGAGCTATGATTGCACTCCAGCCTTGGTGACAGAGCCAGACCTCTCTCATAAATAAATAAATACATACATACATAAATAATTTAAACATAGTTTGATATGCTGAACTGTTGGAAAATTTAGGATGTTGATTTAGGTTTAGGCGTGATTTAAAGATATGAATTCTCTTATTGTAAAGTGTAGCTTCCTAGATTAAAGGACCTAAACATAGGATGAGTGCAGCTCATGGTGTGTCATCTGCTAATAAAAAATAATTAGAAAGGGGGTGTGGAGGAATACACCTGTCTCCTTCCGGCCCTTTGTGCTTGACTGTGTTTTATTCTAATACAGAATTTGGGAAATTGTTTTGTTTTTAATTTGTTGAGGGTCATTGGAATGTTTTACAAGAGGGAATTTAATGGCGACTTGCTACATGATGTTAGAACAGACCAAATAAAAAGCTTGCCTTTGAACCTGGTTTTGTTTCTTAATTATTTTGGAAATAGAAACTGACATTTGGAGAAATCGCATTATGAGGTATTCTGATGTTTTTTTTTCTCTCAATTGGGATATAGAAGTCAGCATATTGTTTTCAAACTCTTTGCCATAAAATTAACAGTAGTGAGATTTTTTTTGTGGACATCTGAGTATTATAGAGAAATTTACATTTCAGTTTTCTCACCTCAGATTCTCTGGAAGGAACCAGATAAACATAGTTATATGGTAATTTAGGTATTCCCCTTCAAATGTTTCCATTTTTAGCATGTTCTTTTGTGTTCTGAGACAAATTTCTAGCTGTAACCAAATTATCACAAATAATGAAAATGTAGGACCTGAAAAGAATCTAATTTTACTCTTCTTTTAGGGAATTCTTGTTTGATGTTAATATTTAACTGAAACTGATAATTTTACTACCATGTGTAATTTTTGAGAGAACTTCCAAAACAGGTTTTTCTTTTAGGTGTAAGGTCTGTGTACTAATATATCAGTATTAGTGGGATTTGCCAAATGCATTAGTGAAAATCTAATTAAAGTTATTTTATATATAACGTCACTTTTAAACAATAAAAAAAAAATCTCTCCTGGCAGGGCCCTGTTACATAAACCAGAGATGATAAAACAGATACTTCCAGAACATAGTGTGCTTCAAAGCATTAATTTTGTTGAAGCATTTCAAGATGAGCTATTAGTAACTGAAGGTAAGAATTCCAGCATGTCTTGATGTATTAAATCTTTTGGGTCATTTATAGTATTATCTAGGTCCAATGATGTGATATAAGAAGGAAGTGTTAGTTTAGATATAGTGTCAGGCAGAGTTTGAGCCACAGCCCTGCTGTATGAGTTTGAACAAATTACATCATTGAATGTCAGTTTCCTTATCTTGTAAATGGAAAGAAGAGCGACATCTAGCTCATCTAGCTTTTCATCCATACAGAGTTGTTATAAGTATTCGATGAAAGAGCTTTGCTGCTGTATAAATGTTACATGTTACTTTCTGCACTTATTCTCTAGGCAACCTTGTAAACAGGAAGAGGAAAATGGTCATTATTAAATCAAATTAATTGCTACTTAGATTTGATTGCAAACTTGCACTCATTTTGAGGTTAGTGTGCTATCATGCCTATTGTAAGATTTATGGAAGATGTAGTGGTGGCAAAAAAACTTCAAAATAGATAGTAATAAGGTGACACTAACCTAGATGGTTAGCCCTGTTTAAACTAAACATTTCAAATATTTAACAATATTTATTATTCATACAAAATATAAATATATTGAGACATACAGACTGTGTAAAAATGTATATACAGATTTTCACCATAGTGTTGTTTATAATAGCAAGAAGCTAGAAGTAACCTTAATGCCCAAGAATAGGGAGTTATTTAATTATGTGGTAGAATATTTGAAGCCATTAGAACAATAATATGAATCTGTACTGAATGACATGGAAAGCTCTTCATTTATCACAAAACCTTTTTGAAGTTTGTATAGTAAGATCTCATTTTGCTAAAAATTATTACATATATATTTACATAAGTAAAATTACAGGCATCTACACACCAAAATAATAAGTGGCTAGTTTTGGTGGTAAATTTCACGTGGTAGCTTTTCCCTGTTTTTATTTTCTAGTTTTTTAGTGATGGAATATATTTTGCTTCTGGAATATGAAGTGATGAAAGGATATTTATGCCTTGGTGTAGGGGTGATGTTGAATAGTCTGTGAACTTTACATTAAGTGGGGGTCTAGATCATCTGCTCAAAGGGAAGGCAAGGATGAGTTGGTTAAAAATGACAAAAAGACTTGAAATGGACTTGTCAGGAGTGTGCTAAGGGACCAGAGCAAAGGAAAAAAACCTTGGACTTGGAGTTGAAACTGAAGACCCATCTGTCCCACTACAGCCCCACCTCTTCCTCATAGGAAGGATCCAAATACGAGATAAGCTGAACTGTGCTATGGAGATGGAACACTAACACTTAGTAACATGGTGCAACTGTGGTGAAGATTGTAGGGAACCAGAGTTTGCAGTGGTTCAGAAGCTGGCATAGCCCCACCATATAGCAACAGTCCTCTCGTTGGATGGTGGATGCATCCTGAGAGGACAAGATGCCAGTAGGTCTATGGACACTGGATGCAGAGGTACTGGATGCAGTCCTTGTCCATGAGGGGCTTACAGACTCAGGGGAAGACAGATGACTCAGGTGTGATGTGCTGTTACAGAGAGAGCTGTGTTTACAAATCTGGGAGGGCACCTCACTTAGAATGAGATGATTCTTGAGGTATACTTGAAGAAAGAGGAGGAGTTGGCAAGGTGAAGATGAGACCAGAATGAGGAAGAATGCTCCAGGTAGAGCTGCATGTCCAAAAATTAAGTATACATATTGTATTAAGAGTTGTGTTGACACAGCCAACCAAGAGCTCAAGTAGCCTGTCAAGATTGCCCATCTAAGGTGGGGTTGAGCTAGGACTCAGGCCAGGTCTTTGGGACACCAGAATTTCACCTCAAGGAATACTATATTCCTTGTGATTATAAGTTTATTGCCCAGAGGAATGGAGGAAACAGTTTCACTTTTTCGTGTTGGTTGGTACCATAGATCACCTGTGAGTATACTGCAGTTGAAGCTTTTATGTGATGAATTTCAGTAACATTTGCTTGAGCATGTTACTATTCCAAGGATTTGTAACAATCTTGCTTTTACAAAATGTGTAATTTGTGGCATATATTTTTGTAGATGATTTAAACTTTTTCAGTCAGGAGTCTTGCTTAAGTTATAAATTTAAATTTATAGTTACTGTGTTCTTTTAAAATTTCCATGTCAAAATATATGACTCAAAGACTATCTAATTTAACATTTCTTGTTTATACAAATTGGGTGGCCTAATCTAGAGAAGTTTATCTTGAGCACTATTTCATTAATCTATAAATATTTAATTAAATTAATAGTTCTAGTTTCTAGATTTACTTTAAATTGAATGTCTATGAGACTGCCACTTAAAAATCATGGACCCTTAATTTCTGTGCTTCAGATTTTTCCTCTTTGCAGTAGAGGTAATAGTACCTATCTCAAAGAATTGTTTTGAAAATTAACTAAATTAATATATATAAAGGGATTAGAACAATGTCCACATTAAGCTTCATATAAATGTTTGTTGCCAAATATATCTACAAAGGCATTCTTATTTTAATGCTCACAACCCCGATACAGATTGTTACTCTATATTATAGTTGGGGAAACTAAGTTCAGAGAGGTTAAGTAACTTGCCAAAAGTCACAAAGTAAATGAGTGGCAAAGGTAGTTCAAATTCAGGTTCCAAGTCTGAGCTGTCAGCCACTGGTGCTGAATTGACTGTAATTTTGTGCCAGGTGGTATACTACTAATCCAAATGTCACCTCCCCCAACCCAGGAAACTAATATTCTATAGCTATAAATATACAAATGTGTCTGTTACTTTGTGGTATGCTTGTGTGAACATTCATGTATTTCAAACATTATTTTCTATTTCAGTATATGATCTTCCCCAACGACCTAATGATGTTCAGCTCTTTTATGGAAGCATGTGTAAAATTATACTTTCAGTAATTGGAGAATTCAGAGATTGCATTTCTAGCAGAGAATTCCTTCAGCCTTCTTCCAAAGCTAGCTTGGAATCTACAAGGTAAAATAAATGAACAGAAATCTTTCACCAGATTTCAGGATGATTCGATTCATAGCAAAGCTGATCTTTTTTCCTGTACTTCACTATTATTATTATTTTGTCTCAAAATTTTTATTTCACCTTTATTTTAAAATTTAAGTTGAAATAATTTCAAACTTTCAGGAAAGTTTAGAAGTAGTGCAGAGAACTCCCATATACTCTGCACTCAGACTCACCGTTGTTAACAGTTTACCACCTTTACCTTATCATCCTCTATTTGTATGGAAGGTTTTTCTGGACCACGTAAGAGTAAGTTTCAGGCATGATAACCAATTAGCCCTAAATTTCCTAAAAACACTCTCCTATGGCCAGGCGTGGTGGCTCTTGCCTGTAATCCCAGCACTTTGGGAGGCCAAGGCAGGCGGATCACGAGGTCAGGAGATCAAGATCATCCTGGCTAACACAGTGAAACCCCGTCTCTACTAAAAATACAAAAAAAAAAGTTAGCCAGGCGTGGTGGTGGGCACCTGTAGTCCCAGCTACTGGGGAGGCTGAGGTAGGAGAATGGTGTGAACCCAGGAGGCAGAGCTTGCAGTGAGCCAAGATGGGGACATTGCATTCCAGCCTGGGCAATAACAAGACTGTCTCAAAAACAAAACAAAAAAAAAAAACACTCTCCTGCATAGCCATGGAAAACTCATCCAAATTAGGACATTTAATAGCAATACACTACAATCATTTAGTCCACAGGTTCCATCCACATGTTATTGTTTGCTCCAATAATGTCCTTTATATTATAGTTAAATGACAAAACAACAACAACAAAAATAACCTTCCTCTTTGCTGCTTCCTCTCTGGTCCGGAGTGTAATCTAACATCACATGATGCATTTGGTTATCCTATCTGCTTACTCTCTTTCAGAATAGAGTTCCTTAGCCTTTCCTTATCTTTCCTGACTGAGATGATACAGAAGGTTCAATTATTGTATCAGATCCACAGAATCAAAGACTTCATCCAGAATTAAGCTTACTAGTAATTTTAGGTGAAGCCTGGAGAAGTCTGGGACTGGCAGTGGCACTTCCTAGGTCCTTTTGGCAGCATTAATACTTGAGTTCCTGTTCAGATTTGACACAAGGTCTCTAAATTATGCATGTGCTACATGGCTTACCCGAAATGAAGAGCTATATTGAGCATGAAAGTTCTGTTTTGTACTTTGGTAATTACATAACTTATGTGGTAATTTTTCAAATAACTGCATCCCATAAAATCAGAAGCTTCAGGTTTTTTTACCACAAATAATTCTAGACAGAGCAGATACATCTTGCAAAAAGCATTCCATAGATAAGGACATTAGTACGTGTGCTAGGAGATCTGTCATTAGCAAGATCACCGGGAGATTTCACCAAATCACCTTTCTTTTTTCTTGAGCATTCCCTGGTAAAAAGGAGAAAATAGATTGCAGGCCAATTGCTAACCCCTTCTTACCAATGACCTTGATGTTTTTACGGAGTCCAGGCCAGTTACTTTGTAAAATATCCCGTAATTTCAGTTTGCAGATTCAATTTTCACACTTTTGGTAGGAATGATGCTGTTTGTTTTCTCGGTGCATCTTCTCAGGCAGTGTACAATGCTGATTTGTCCTATCACTAATACTATTTTCATCACTTAGTTAAAAATGGTGCCTGCCAGATTTCTCCACTGTAAAACTAATGAATATCTAAGAGGGAGTTCTTTAAAGATCATGATTATCTTGTTCCTCATCAAACTGTGAGCATCCATTGATGCTTGTTGCCTGAATTATTTTCATCATGGTTACCAAAGGGTGATTTCTAATTCCATCTTTCTGCATTTATTAATTGGCTCTTTACTATGAGGAAGAGGTTTGCTTTTGGCCCTTTCATGTAATTATTCACTGATATTGGAGTGAACTCTGGGTGCAGTGTTGATCCTTCACTGTCGTTATTTGGTCCTGCATTGCATTCTGGCTTCCGATCCTTTTGATAGGTCCCCCGTCCTTCTTTGTGCACTTTCTTACCCATTGGCACAGCAGGATGTTTAGGCTCATCGTATACTTTCCCTGCCCCACCCTGGAATAACCATTTCTCTCAGAAGCTGAGAGTAGAGAATGGTGTTAGAAACCAGGGTGCAGGCACTAGGTGTGCTCATGCTGTTGAGGTATCCTTGCTTCTAGGCCCTCCCTGTGGACAAACCCAGGAAACGTGGACTAATGTACAAATCCACACACTTCTGTATTTACTTCTGTTTATAAATATGTTAAATGAGCTTACTGTGAAGCCTCCAATTCTAACACCACAGTGCCTTTCCACGTTTATACCCTTTTCTCCAGTACTCGAACCCTAGCCCCATTATCTTCAATATATTTACATTTTTACTTAATCCTCCTATTTTTTAACTAATCTTCCCATTGCACGGCTGTCTCCCTGAGCCCAGTGCTGCTGACGCAGACTGGCTGAGTGTTCCCTGCAAGTCCCAGTGCCACCACCCACCCCTGTCACCCCTATACTTTATGTATTTTTTTTAAAAGACAGGGTTTTGTTGTGTAGCCCAGGTTGGACTCCTGGCCTCAAGTAATTCTCTTGCCTCAGCCTTCCTGGTAGCTGGGACTACAGACACCTGCCACCACTCCCAGCTAATTTTTCTTTTTTCTTTTTGTAGAGGTGGTGTCTTGCTATGTTGCCCAGGCTGTTCTCAAACTCCTAGCCTTAAGCAATCCTCCCGCCTCGGCCTTCCAAAGTGCTGGGATTATAGGCATGAGCCACCACACCCAGCCTGTACACATTGTAAACTATACACAATATGAATAACTTTTATTCACTAAAAAATACCTGATATGCACTTTTAACTTTGTCTTAATGTTTTTAGATTTATGAAGAATATAAAAATATGTGATACAATCTGGCCTTTTATCATTTTTAACTTCTCTCTCAGTCTCTTTCTTCTTGTCTAACTTTTTCATTTTTAAATAATTTTTTAGCGACTTGGGAGCTTCTGGGAAACATGGTGGCAATGTCTCTTTGGATGTTTTACCAGTCAAAGGTCCTCAGGGTTCTCCTCTTCTCTCACAGGCGGCTTGCCCGCCTCCGGATCAGCTGGCCTCCGAAGAGCCGTGGACTGTCCTACCCGAGCACTTGATTCTGGTAGCTCCTTCTCCTTGTGAGTATGTCAACTGTGACACCTCAGAGGTGTGTTCTGGCATCCGGGCCTGCACTCCCTTTGTGCCCATGGCCTATCCAAGACACACATGGGCTCCTGCACATTGAGCTGTGACTTGCCCAGGCCCTGCTTCCACTGTTGGAGACCCCACTCAGACTTGCCTAGAGCAGAGTCCTTGTCCCAGGGCCACACTCCTCAACGAGGCTCCCAGTTCCCCAGTGGCAGAGCCACACCTCTGCCCACAGAGATACAGCATTGGTTCAGAGTAGAGTGAATCTGCTACGTGGGTATGTGCTTAAGTTAAGACCAAGCAGTGACGATTTCCAGGATTCCTTTTTCCTCTTTGTTTACTACCAAGGATTGGAAATTTCTGTAATTGAGCAGTTGAGAAAGCAGTAGCATACTTGTGTATCTATTTAGGGTTCTGGTTTATTCGTTGTTAATATTTGTCTTTTTCACTGTTGTTAAATGTAAGTAACATTTTATGTATCTGACAAAATAGGTGACATGGCAAAAACTGGACGTTTCCAGATTGTGAATAACTCTGTGAGGTTACTGAGATTTGAGCTGTGCTGGCCAGCGCATTGCCTCACAGTCACGCCGCAGCATGGATGTGTCGCGCCAGAGTAAGTCTGACTTCTGTGTTGCTCTGCGTGTTACTTAGGTGCTGGCTTGGTGACTTTCTAAAGATCAAATAATATGTCATTGTAGTTTATCCAGTTAAATTTTGCACCGTGCTGACTCTGCACAAAGCACGTGCATGGTTCTGCAGGTCAGCTGTGAGCAGAGATCTGCACACAGCTGGTTATGCTGTCACCCAGGAGGGTAAAGGGACACACACATTTGAGGTGGAACAGAGTCTCTGGTATGGAAGACTTCAGAGCGTTTCCTTCTTAGGACTGCCCATGAAATCACAAAGCAAGGAATGCAACTGGACATGGGATGAGGCGTTGCGATGTGTCCCGAGCCCAAACACTTCTGCCATTTCTTACCTTGGTTTGGGTTGTGTGTTCTGCTGGCTTTTTCTGAATGATGTTTTTCAGACAAAGCTTCCTCAATTTTAGTATGTATGAGCCATAACCTTGCTTACTGTTTTCTATGTAGAATATTCTAGGACAGAAGGAAGTCTTTTGGGGCCAGCCATTTATACACAGCTGCCTGCCCTCTGTCCACAGCCTGGTTGTTGATAGGTGGGAAAGCCACAGTTCTGCAGCTTTTCAGGACTTCATCTGGCCAGCACATGACTCCCACATCTGCACGTTCCTTTATATCTGGGATTAGCAACTTTGCAGAAAGACAACTTGAAGTTTATTTAGTTTTTGCAAAATGATATGCTAAAATTTTAGGAGAGTTTACTTGACTGAGACTTTTAGCTGAGGCATGGTCAGGGACACTCCAGAGAGCGTTGCTGGGACCAGAGCAGTCAGTTTGGCATGCAGCAAGTGTTTCTCATGTGCCACACACCCATTCAGCTAATGGTAGAACAGGTTCCTCACAGCCCGCTTTTTCTGTAGCCCCATGTGTTTAGCAGGGGAAGACAATCTTGCCCTTTCATTTTTGACGTGTACTGAAACAGCTTTTCAGTCTGGTGATTTCTTTAAAATCAAATCTGATCCCACTGTCCACTTTTAAACTCTTCTCTGGCATCCCCTGGTTCTTGAAGAGAATATTGAGCCCAGAAAATATAAGCAGCCGTGTCATACAGAAACACGTTTTTTTCTTCATATCTTCTCCATCTCCCCGACCCTTTTTTACAGTTTCCTCTGCAACTGCTTCATTCTCCCCGTGCTGTACTTGCATTCTTCTTTATTCTCACGTGGCTCAGAGCTTTTGTAGTCTTGGTCTTTTGCTCTAGAAATTTTTACCGTGAGTTGCTTTTAAAATGGTATTCCTAAGGCATGGTTTGTTTTCGCATGAGTTTTGCCCTTGCGTCATGGGTTCATGCTGGTGAGTTCCTTGTAACCCGCTGAGTCGGGTGGAGGCGGGATGAACTTGTGGGAGCCACATGGGAGCCGCATGGGAGTGAGCTCTGTTCTCTGCTCTTCCTGAGCAGTGAGGAAATGGCCATTGGCTGGTAGACAGTATTTATAACTCCTGTGATTACTGCTGTTAAAATGCAGGCTCTTTTTAATTTTCTTATTAATTTTTTTTAAAGGAGTAAACTACAAATTCTTGTGAGTCCTAATTCCTCCTTATCCACAAAACAGTCAATGTTCCCTTGGAGTGGTTTGATCTATGTACACTGTGACGATGGACAGAAGGTACTTTTAAAAGTGGTTTGGTTTTTTTTTGAGTGACAATTCTGTTTGTAGCTTCAGTTTCATAATCCTTATTAGCACTTAATTTCAGAAATCAGATGAAAGCGTACTTGACCCTTCATATTTGTGGGTTCCACATCCAGGGATTCAACCAACCACAGATTGAAATTATTTGGGGAAAAAGTAATACAAATAAATACAGTATAACAAATGTTTGCATAGCATTTACACTGCATTAGCTATTATAAGTACCCTAGAGATGATCTAAAGTGTATGGGAGGATGTATGTAGATTATGTGCAAATACTGTGCCACTTTATATACAGGACTTGAGCATTGAGGATTTTAGCATCCTCAGGGGATCCTGGAACTAATCCCCCCCATGGATACCGAGGCATGATTATCTGTATTCTGAGGCCAACTAGTTAGAGCATTGGTATAGAATTTTTCCATAGTGATCAGAACAATTCTTTTGGGGAATGGGTGTGGAGAGTGGAGCCTAGAAGTGATTACTGATTTTCGAAATTTGCTTTAAAAACAAAGGTAATGGGAGAGAGGAGATAGAGTCACAGATTTACCTTGAGATCTAAATAAACTTTAATTCCTAAATTTATTGATGTTTCGTTTGTTTGGCATTTCTTTTCTCTACCATGGTTTAAAAATGGAATTGTTTCGTTTAAAATGATAGATACGTTTGTAGCTTATCCCTTTATTTGGCTCATTTCAGAAAATTGTGAAAGTTCAAATTCGAGAAGATTTAACTCAAGTGGAACTTTTAACTCGTTTGACCTCCAAACCATTTGGAATTCTTTCCCCAGTATCTGAGCCTTCAGTTAGTCATTTGGTCAAACCAATGACAAAACCGCCTTCCACAAAAGTTGAAATAAGAAACAAGAGTATTACTTTTCCTACAACAGAACCTGGTGAAAGTTCAGGTATTGTATCACAAAATCATGTAATTCAGATGTCTGCTGATATATTGAGTCTAATGCTTTATTCTTAGTTCAGGTATTGTATCACAAAATCATGTAATTCAAATGTCTGCTGATATATTGAGTCTAATGCTTTATTCTTAGCCATAAGTTGGTGATAAATACAGATTTCCTCCTGCTTCAGGAGAAAAGTGGTCATTAGCAATCATTTCAATGATGGGCTGGATTTGGGATCTGAACAATCTTAAAATGTGAAATCTTGGCATTTACTAACTCTGCGTATTCCAGGAATCCTAGGTTTTATTTGATGGTCAGAACCTTTCCTGTGCAACTGTCACCAGATCCTTGACCAGAATTGTTAATAAGTTAGCAGATGAAGAAGACAGGACAGTGGGTGGAGCCTGGCTTCATCACTTACTCACGTGACATTGAGTCTCCAGACAGGTCCAATAGACTTGCTCAGTTTCCCCATTTGTAAAATGGCCTTTGGAATTAACTTCTTCCACAGAGGGCTTCAAGGATAAATTTAGTAATTCCTGTATGGGCAGACCCTGACTTACGGTGGCTTGACTTACCATTTTTTGACCTGGTGATGGTGTGAAAGCCACGTGCATTCAGTGAAAATCGTATTTTGATTTTTGACCTTGCCCTGGGTAGCGAGCGACACAGGGTGCTGCACCCTCTTGTGATTCTGGGCGGCGGCAGCCCTGAGCCACAGCTTCTAGTCAGCCGCGATCACAAGGGTAAACAGCTGATACTGTATTCTGCAGTGCACTGTCTTCAGTAAATGACATGAGATATTCAACCCCTTGTTATAAAATGAACTTTGTGTTAGAGGATTTGCTCAACTGTGGGCTCAGGTAGGTGTTCTCAGCACTTTTAAGGCAGGCTCGGCTTAGGGTAGGTTAGGTGGATTAAATGCATTTTCCACTTAGGATAATTTCGACTTAGGATGGGTTTACTGGGACGTGAGGAGCATTCGTGTTCAGTAATGGTGATATATGTACAGCAGTTAGCAAGCATGGTGTTTGTTGTCTGTTAGGCACTCTGTATTGCTCACATTCCTCGAGAGTCCTGCGATCATTTATTTTTGTCCCTGTCTGTCTCCCTCACTGCTGGCTCAGGCTAAATGAGCAGTGTTGTCGGGGGACCTGTTAGAGAGGATATGGGTGCATCTCTCACCTGCCCTCTAGCTCCTTGCCTCTCCATTGATTTTGTCTATCCCCAGCCTAAGCCTCCTGCTTCCATGGTCTCCCTCCTGGACCTTGTTGTTCAGCCCTGAAGCTCCCCGCTCTGAGCCTGGCACTTGCTGACTGTCGCCCATCTCTTCAGCTCACCCACCGAGGGCTCACAGCAGTTCTCTGGCCTCCCTGAGACCCCCTGCCCGCTGGCCCTGCCTGTTTTGTGCTCTCTCCCAGCCCGCCCATGCCCCTCTCCTCTTGTCACTTCTGGACTCCTGAGTCTGTCCTTATAGTTGCTGTTTCACAGGCTTCCATGACTGCCGGGTGTTCCTCTCCCTCTCTGTTCCTTCCTGGCAAGATCCCAACCCTGGCTTGTCCCAGGAGCCTAGCTCCTCCTGCCTCCACCCTTGCAGTGAAACCACACTGGAGGGAGCTACTCCACCCTGCTGGGGGTTCCTAGTGCCCCTCCACATGAGGCTTTGCTGCCTCTGCTCCTCTGTGTGTGTCCTGCAGCTCCTGCCACCCCCCACAGCTGGGGGCCCTTCTTTCCTCTGGGAGCTCCTGCCACCTCCCCTGCTCCTGCTGTCACTCTTCCTAACTCTTGACTTTGCCTCACACGTGAAAAATAGACAGGCCCTGAGACTCAGTGAAAGGCTTCTGTTTCCATCACAGATGAACCCTCTGCCTGGAACCAGGCCTGTCCATTCTCGCCTCTCAGGGGGCTTCCTGTGGTCCCCTCTCTCTCCAGAGCCATCAGCTTCTCCCTCCTTGTTGATTCGTCTCCACCAGCACCCCGTACACTCCACCATCACTGGGTTAAGAAGCATCTTCCTCGGCCCCCACACCCTTTCCTTGTGGCTACCCCTGTCTCAGCAGCCCCCTGCCCTCACTTCCTTAGGCCATGGCTGCCGTCACCTCATGCCCGGAACCCCGTCCTGTGGAGGTCACTTACGAGCTCCATGTGCCAAATCCAGGGTCCGTTTTGTGTCTTGGTTGACTTGACCTCCCAGCACTGTCGACTGCTCTTCCACTTTGGAGGACTTCTCCGTGCAGCTGCTGTGCGCCAGGGCTCAAGTTTTCCTGCCTCACCTGCTCCTGCTCGGATCCCTTGCTGACTCCTTTCCCTGGTTTCTGAAGACTGGCAGGGTCCCGGCCCAGCCTGCCTGTGCCTTTCCTTCTCTCTGTGTTCTCCTGCGCGATGATGGCCTGTAGCCTGTGACTCTCATGACTTCCCGTGTGCTCGGGCCCAGGCATCACACCCCGGCGCCTGCTTGGCTTCCACATGTGGGCGTCTCATGGGCACATCAGATGTGATATGGCCAAGAGAGGCCCTACGCCTCCTCCAGGCTCAGCCTCATGTCAGTAAGTGGCACCACTATCCGTTCACTGGTTGTTATTTCTGATTTATCTTCTTCCTCCCTCCTGCCACTCTGTCCATCAGCAAGTCCTTTGAAGCCTGTCTTCAAAGTAGAGGCCACACATGCGCATGTCTTTTTCTCCCCTTTGCCACTGTCCAAGCTGGAGGCAGTCACCCTGTGCATCATCTCATAGCCAAACTGCTGCAGCCATGACTTACCTGGGCTTCCTCATCCCCTTCAATGCCTTGCAGTCTCTTTTCTACAGAGCAGTCTGTAACGCTTTAAAAATGTAAATCATCTTATTGCTCCTCTGCATAAGCTCTTCAGTATTTTTGCATTATACTTGTAATAAAACCTAAAAGAGAATATCTGACATGCCTGATTTTTTAAGAAAATACTGTGGTTCTTGTTGAACTCCTTTAGGGATCTAATGATTGGGGTTTTTTAACCCCAGTATGAGGTAGTTAGGCCTATCACAGTCATCTGCTTGTTCTCCAGTCTCTCCGAGTTTGAGTTATGATATATGTGTTCCTTTTAGAGAGCTGTCTGGAACTCGAGAATCATGGCACCACAGATGTGAAATGGCATCTGTCATCTTTAGCGCCACCTTATGTCAAGGTCAGTCATGACTGCCTCAGATATAATCGTTTTAATGTTTAAACTTTATCCAGGATGTTCTAAAAACTGACTATGAGCATAGGTTGATATTACTAGTTATTTGCTTGTTTGTTTTCTGAGACAAAAGTCTTGCTTTGTCGCCTGGGCTGGAGTGCAGTGGTATGAACACTGCTCACTGCAGCCTCAACCTCCCAGGCTCAAGCAATCCCCTGCCTTAGCCTCCCATGTGGCTGGGACCACAGGTGTGCACCACCATGTCCAGCTAACTTTTTGTTTTTTTGTAGAGATGGAGCCTCACCATACTGCCCAGGCTGGTCTCGATCTCCTGACCTCAAGCAATCTTCCCACCTCAGCCTCCCAAAGTGCTGGGATTACAGGTGTGAGCTGCTGCACCTGGCCTTGCTGGTTATTTGTTCCACCAATTCATTTAGTTGGTTTTCTCTTTAGATGAGGATGATATATGCCTAGTCTTTTTCACAAGGTGGTTTTGAGAATCAAATTAGAGAATATGTGTGGAAATACATGTTTGCTCCATTTAATGCTGTCTCCTAGCCCTGATTTTATCTGAAATAACTTTATTTTGAGAAGTATGTAAAAATTGTATTTCTGAGCATTGTATGTGCGCATGCATGGCTTTTCCCCTCATGTTCTGAGTGCTGTCGTATGTTCCCAGCCAGCGGTGCAGGAAACGGGGCTGAGCGCTCTTTGCCAGTGAGTCTAACCTGCTATCTATGGCAGTAGTCTCCACCAGGGTACCGCCTGAATTCAGTGGGTGTGTCATTGGTGGTGTTTAGAACACTGTGGTCTCTCTGCCATGTATTTTGTGTGATAGTAACAGTTTTGAGCCATAATACTACCAAAATGTGTACAAAAAAGAGTTTCTGGACCTACTGTGAAAAAATTAAAAACTACTTGGGAGGCTGAGGTGGGAGGATCGCTAGAGCCCAGGAGGTCGAGGCTGCAGTGAGCTATGATTACGCCACTGCACACCAGCCTAGGCAACAGAGCCAGACCCTGTCTTAAAAAAATAAATAGATAAAAATTAAAAACTGGTATTGCATAAGTTATTAAAATGCACATTCAACAGGGTCTTCAGAGTCTTTGAGGAAAAGATAGTTGTTTGACATTATGAGCCTCACTATAAAGATCACTATAGCCAGGGAAGTGATAAAAGTCGCCTTGTGTGACCTCTCCTTTGGTGATGTGAGTCCGCATGATGGCCTTCTGCAGAGCTCAGTCACGTAGCACTCCCATTTTGGGAATACCTTGTGTTCTTCTTGTCCACTGCTAAGTGTGTTGGTGTGTTCTCCGCAGCCATAGAGGTAATAGTGTCTCTGTGGGATTGATCCATTGGCTTTATGGTTTTTAATTTGTTTAAATGATTGCTTTGCAGGGAGTTGATGAAAGTGGAGATGTTTTTAGAGCTACCTATGCAGCATTCAGATGTTCTCCTATTTCTGGTCTACTGGAAAGCCATGGGATCCAAAAAGTAGGTTTTGATATTTTTTTCCATAGGCAGTTAGTGAGAACATCATGTAAATTGTCCAGGAGTGCCTCATTGGATTCCACCCATTTAGCTTGTTTCACCTGGAGCAGTGCTACTCACAGAGCCAGTCTGCACATGAGAGAAGAGTCTGCCTCACTTACAATGCGCTGTAGCAGATAGTCTTAGTGTGAAAAAGTGGTCAGCTAAACAAAACGGCACACTTAGCAATAAAGACCACAGACTGCCAGTGCTTACAGTCATACTGCACTGATGGAGACAAGAGTTTTGTCGATCAGCCGTAGCCAGAAAAACCTGCCATTACTCAAAAACAGCTCAGTATTTGTGGCATAGTCAACAGTATATCTTCATGGGTGACAGATCCCTCCAGGTACTATGACCCTCTTAAATGTTAATTCATTTCTATACCTGACATATTCCCTTCAAATGTCTCCTAATAACACTAATCACTCACTTGGCCTCAGCAATATACTTTTTCATTCTAATTGCCGAAACTTACTGGCTCATTTATTAGACATTCAGACTTAAAGTAAGTTATAGAATGTAGCTGTGAACTCAGAACTGACCGTAAAAGAATCTTGAAACAGCTGTAGCAGTTGTTGCAAACTGTGCACTTTACTGGGTCTGTATAACAGGCTTTCAGAGGGTTTCTCACTTTTTTTGGAAAGACACACAGTTCTACAAGTGTAGTTTAGTTCGTTCCCCAAACCACAACAGAAGCAAAGCAGAAGAACAGGGGATAAGCACATTGCTCAAATAAAGTTTAGCGTATGAGGCGGTATTGCAAAAAGAAGCCCAACAAGAAAGACATCCCATGTCAATCGATCAGAAGACTTAACCTTGTTAAGTCCCTAAATTGATCTACATATTCAGCACAGTCCCAATCAAAACCCCAGCTGGGCCCAAAGCAGTCTACAGTTAATGCTGTTCCTATCAAACTGCCAACGTCATTTTTCACAAAACTGGAAACAACTATGCTAAAATTCATATGAAGCTAAAAAGCAGCCTGAATAACAAAAGCAATCCTAAGCAAAAAGAACAAATCTGGAGGCATCGTGCTACCTGACTTAAAACTATACTATAGAATAATTACCTCTGCTCATATTTTTCCCACACCTCAACCAAATATATACAACTATGATCCCCCATTACTACTACCACTCATCACTACCATCACCATCTCCCACACAACCTTCAACTACAACACCCCACACAACTACCACCACCACTACCACTCCCACTCACAACTACCATCATCTCCTGCACAATGTTCAATGACAGCCACACCCCACACAGCTACCACCACCATCACCACCACTACTACCACTCACCACTGCCATCACCATTTCCCACACCCTCAATTACAACCACACCCCACAGAACTACCACCATCACCACTACCACCACTCACCACTGCCATCACCATTTCCTACCACCACCACCACCACCACCACCTCCCCCATCTCCCACACAACCCTCAATAACAACCACACCCCACACAGCTACCACCACCACCACCACCACTGACAACTACGATGATCATCTCCCACACAACCCTCAACTACAACCACACCCCACAAATTTTAGGGATCATATTGTATGATTGACTACGTTGCTTAAATATGACAAGATGTAGTTTAAAAACAGCTTATTATAAAACATCCACTGTAGCCAAAATTATCTGGGTTTCCTTCTCTTTGGATTTTTTCTTTCTGTCACTGAGGAAAATACACCAGCAAGACACAAGAAACTGTAATACTACTCCGATTAACAGTAATATTACCTACTGTATTATTAACGCAGTGTCTGCCATGTAACAGATGTTATGTGTGTGTGTGTGTACATATATAGATTTAATTTAATCTTCATAAAGGTACACATTATTCCCATTTTACAGGTAGTAAGGCTTAAACTAATCGAGCATTTTGCCAAAGGTCATACAATCAGGTAGCAAAGTTGGATTTAAAATTAATTCCAGAGTTGGGTGCTGTGGTGCATGACTCTGGTCTCAGCTACTCAAGAGGCTGAGGCAGGAGGAACACTTAAGGTCAGGAGTTTGAGCCAGGCTGAGCAATACAGTGAGACCTTGTCTCAAAAAAATTTTTTTAATAAAATAAATAAGCAAATTCCTGTATTCAGTTTTCACAATCTCTCTAACATAGTCAAATCCACAACCTCATACTAAAGAATGTTTTTGGAAAGCACTTGATATCCCTCTCTGGGCTGACAGTCTACTGACTGTCTAAATGAGACTCAGAAATCTGAAAGCTTGGTTTTCATTAGCTCCAAACTATCAGTTCATAAAAAGGCTCAGAAGACACGGAAGACAAAAGTGGCTATCCTTTGCTAGGAATTATCAGAATAATGTACCTAAATTAATCTCTCCATGATTTTTTGTTTTCTCTTCAGCATATGCCCAAGGTATGTATGATGTGAGCAGCCTGAAGCTATTCTGAATGACAAGGACTAGTTTTAGGTAACCTTCAATTGAATTGTTTTTATTTTTCCTATGGAGATCCAGAGACGTTTGTTTTCAAATGGAGCAAACAGCACTGTGATACTGACTTTGTTTATTAAAAAATAATTGTTTCCAAATTAATTTCAACTCATAATGAGTTAAAGCGATTAGAAATAAAGATAGTATCTCCAAAAAAAAAAAAAAAAAAACTATACTATAAGGCTACAGTAACCATAACAGCATGGTAGCAAAACAAAAACAGACATATAAACCAATGGAACAGAATAGAGAACCCAGAAATAAAGCCACACACCTACAGCCATCTGATCTTCAACCAAGTCAACAAAAATAAGCAATGGGGAAAGGACTCCTTATTCAATAAATAGTACTGGAATAGCTGGCTAACCATATGGAGAGGAATGAAACTGGACCCCTGCCTTTCACCATGTACAAAAATTAACTCAAGGTGGATTAAATATTTGAACATAAGACCTCAAACTATAAGAATCCTAGAGGGAAACTTAGGAAACACCATTTTGGACATTATTCTTGGGAAAGAATTTATGACTAAATTCTCCAAAGCAATTGTAATAAAAAAACACAAAAATTGACAAATGGGACCTAATTAAACTAAAGAGCTTCTGCACAGCAAAGGAAACTATCAACAGAGTAAACAGACAACCTACAGAAGAGGAGAAAACATTCACAAACTATTCATCTGACAAAAGTCTAATACCCAGGATCTATAAGGAACTTAAAACAATTGAACAAAGCCCAAAACAAATCACCCCATTAAAAATGAGCAAAAGACATGAACAGACACTTCTCAGAAGAAGACATACAAGCAGCCAACAAACATGAAAAAATGCTCCACATCATTAATCATCAAGAAATGCAAATCAAAACCGCAATGAGATACCGTCTCACAGCAGTCAGAATGGCTGCTATTAAAAAGTCAGCAGCCTGGGCAACATGGCGAAACTCTGTCTCTACAAAAAATACAGAAATTAGCTGGGCATGGTGACAAAAACAGAAATTAGCTGGGCATGGTGACAAAAAATACAGAAGTTAGCTGGGCATGGTGTCACGCACCTGTAGTTCTACCTACTTGGGAGGCTGAGGTGGAAGGATCACGTGAACCCAGGAGGCAGAGGTTGTAGTGAGCTGAGATTGTGCCACTGCACTCCAGCCTGTGTGACAGGGTGAGACCCTGTCTCCAAAAAAATAAAAAGTCAAAAAACAATAGATGCTGGCAAGGCTGCAGAGAAAAAATGCTTATACACTTAGTGTGAATGTAAATTAGTTCAGCCACCATGGAGACCAGTTTGGAGATTTCTCAAAGAACTTAGAGCTACTATTCAACCCAGCAGTCCCACTACTGGATATATACCCAAAAGACAGCAGATTGTTCTACTAAAAAGATACATGCACTTGCACATTCATCACAGCACTATTCACAGTATCAGAGACATGGATCAATCCACCGTTGATCACCGGTGGATTGGATAAAGAAATGGTGGATTGGTACATGTATATCATGGAATACTGTGCAGCCGTACAATCAAATCATGACCTTTGTAGCAACATGGATACAGCTGAAGGCGATTATCCTAAATGAATTAACATGGGAATAGAAAACCAAATACCACATTTTCTCACTTATAAGTTGGAGCTAAATATTGGGTACTCATGGATATAAAGATGATAGCAATAGAAACTGGGGACTACTGGAAGTGGGAAAAGGGCTGAAAAATTAACTATTGGGTACTATGCTCAGTACCTGGTGATGGGATCATTCATACCTCAAACCTGAGCATCGTGCAGTATACCCAGGTAACAAACCTGCACATGTACCCCCTGAATCTAAAATAAAAGTTGAAAAAGGAAAACGGAACAACAATAAGCCCATTTTCCATAGTGGTAAAGATACAGGTGTCATACATCTATTTTAAAAAGAAAAAAAATTGAAATTAATGAGCTAAGCAGTCATTTGAAGAATGGTGAAAATAATAAATCCAAAGAAAGAAGAAAAAAAAGTTCTAAAGCAAAACATAGTAAAATTAAAAACAAAGAAATGAGAGAAGATTAACATCTCCAAAGCTGCTTTTTTGGAAAAAATAATAATAGACAAACCTTTGGCAAAATTGACCAAGGCAGGAAAGAGACAATTTTACACGAAAAGCATTTGTCAAGTGAGAATCTAGCAGAATGAGATTAGTCAAAAATTCAAAAAAACTTTAAAAGAATTAAAGGTAAATAAATGTGTTGCAAAAAGAATGACTTAAATATCAAAGACTTCTAAAATGCCTCTTTCATGAACCCCTCAAATATGTTTTCCAAAATGGTCTTTATGGGTTGTCCTGATAATTTATACACCTTATACCATTGTATAACTTTGTCCCCTGCCCTGCAAAAAAATTGCACCAAAATCTAAGCCCACTTTATTCTTTGTTCATTCTAAGATTTAGTGCACAGTTGTAATTAAAATCTAAATTTCGTTAAATAAAACAGAAAAACTAATTTAGAAATAAATCCAGCTGGGTTTTGTTTTAAAATTGAAAGGCTGATTCTGAAATTTATATAGATATACAAGAAACCTAGAATAATCAAACGATCTTGAAATAGAACAAAATTGGAGGATTTACACTCCCTGCTTTCAAAGCCTACTACAAAGCCACATTACACAAAACAGTGTGGTATTGACAGTTCTACAGAACTATGGAATAGGATTGAGAGTCCCAAAATAAACCCTAATATTTATAGTCAATTGATTTTTTTTTTTTTTTTAAATAAGGGCACCAAGACAGTTCAATGGGGAAAGAATATTTTTCAACAAATAGTGCCTAGGAGAACTGGATAGCCACATGCAAAAGAATTAGGGTAGACCCTTACTGTATTAGGGTTCTCCAGAGGGACAGAACTAATAGGATATATGTATATATTAAAGGGAGGTTATTAGGGAGAATTGACTCACATGATCACAAGGCAAAGTCACACGATAGGCCATCTGCAGGCTGGGGAAGAAAAGCCAGTAGCAGCTCAGTCTGAGTCTAAAAGCCTCAAAAGAGGGAAGCCAACAGTGCAGCCTTCAGTCTGTGGCCAAACTGACTATCAGAGGGCCCCTGGCCAAACACTTATGTAAATCCCAGAGTGCAAAGGCTGAAGAACTTGGAGTCTGATTTCCAAGGGCAGGAGGAATGGAAGGAAGCATCCAGCACGGGATAAAAATGAAAGCCAAGAGACTCAGCAAGCAAGGTTATCCCACCTTCTTCCACCTGCCTCCTTCTAGCCTGCTGGCAGCTGATTGGATGTGCTCACCCACATTAGGGTGGGCCTTCCTCTCCCAGTTCACAGACTCAAATGTCAGTCTCCTCTGGCAACACCCTCATAGACACACCCAGAAACAATACTTAGCAGCCATCTAGGCCTCCTTCGATCCAATTGAGTTGACACCTAATATTTGTGGGGTTTTGTTGTTGTTTTGAGATGGAGTCTCACTCTGTTGCCCAGGCTGGAGTGCAGTGGTTCAATCTCGTCTCACTGCAACCTCTGCGTCCTGGGTTCAAGTGATTCTCCTGTCTCAGCCTCCCGAGTAGCTGGGACTACAGGTGCCCACCACCACGCCTGGCTAATTTTTTGTATTTTTAGTAGAGACGGGGGTTTCACCATGTTAGCCAGGATGGTCTCGATCTCCTGACCTTGTGATCCGCCTGCCTTGGCCTCCCAAAGTGCTGGGATTGCAGGCGTGAGCCACCATGCCCGGCCTGAGTTGACACCTAATATTAACCATCACACTTACCTAGTACCATATACAGAGATTCACCGAAAATCAACCATAGACCATAAACATTAGAGCTAAAGCTATAAAACCTCTAAAAGACAACATAGGAATAAATCTTCATGACCTTAGGTTAAGCATTGGTTTCTTAGATTTGACCACCAGTAAAGCACAAGCCACAAAAGAGAAAATAGGTGAATTATCAAAATCAAAAAGATCTGTGCTTCAAACAACACCATCAAGACAATGAAAAACAGAGAATAGGGACAAAAATTTGCAAATGATATATTTGACAAAGGACTTGTATCCAGAATACGTAAAGAACTCTTACAACCCAGTAAAAAGAAATGGCCCAATTTTTTAAATGAGCAGAGGATTTGAATAGACATTTTCCCAAAGAAAACATACAGGTGGTCAATAAACATGTGAGAAGATGCTTAGAATTCCTAGTCATTAGCAAAATGCAATCAAAACGAGAAATGAAGTATCACTTAATACCCACTAAGATGGCTGTGAGTTTTAAAAAAAACAGAAATTAACAAGTGTTGGTGAGGATGTGGGGAAATTGGAACCCTGATGCATTGCTGGAGGGAATGTGAAATGGTACAGCTGCTATGGAAAATAATTTGGCAGTTTCTCAATAAGCCAAACATAGAATTACTGCATGACCCAGCAGTTCCACTTCTGGATATACACTAGAAAAGTTGAAGCAGATTTTCAAACAAAAACTTGTTCACAAGTGTTCACAGCAGTGTTATTCACAATAGACAAAAAAGTGGGAATCACCCAAATGTCTGATGGGTCGATAAACAAAATCTGCTATATCTGTAAAATGAAATATTATTTGGCAGTGAAAAGGAATGGAGTTACTGCTACATGCTATATCCAGATGGGTGAACCTTGAAAACATTATGCTAAGTGAAAGAAGCCAGTCACAGAAGCCCACAGATGTGTGATTCTATCTATGTGAAATGTCTAGGACAGGCAGATCTAAAGAGAGAAAGTAGAGCCTGCTTGCCAGGGGATTAGCTGAGATACTGAATGTTAAAGTTCCCAGTATGTGCCTAGGGTGTAACATGCAGTAATACTAGTTTTCCCCTCCTCTGTTAATATTGTGTTTTTGGTATTTGAAGGGGTATAGTTAGGATTTCATAGTCCCGTAGTCCCCAGTGGTGGTTTTTACCCATTCCTTTGTTTTTCACCCTTTCCTTCCTTCATCTTCTTAGTGTCCAAGCCCCTGGTGGTGTAACTCTCTAGTCAGATGCTCTCCTCTCCCTGACCAGTCCTGCTTTTGCCTCCAGGCTCTCAAAAGCCTTGAGCTCAGGCTGGCTGGGTTATTATGTTTAAGGTTCTGCGTGGGCAGAAATTAGGCCACCTATGTGTTTTAATGTTTAAGTCCAGACTCAGGAATACTGATTCGTTGTTAACCTGATTCATTGTTAACTGATTCATTGTTAAGTGATCAGTATTATCAACACTAAATTATTTGATAAAGCTAAGGCTCTTAATATTGGTAATTGCTATAAAATGTTGTTTTTAAACATTACAGTTTTCTCATGATTGAGCTTTTTACAGGTTGTACACATGCAGGGTGTTTATCACTGAGCTATGTGCCCAGGGTCACTGGCTGTGACTGACATTTGGAAGCTAATCATAATGCGAGCTGCCACTGTGGAGCATCTGGCGCTTGTCTTGTTCTGCCTCCTGTAGCTGCCGCCCCCCTTACTGTTGTCAGTCCTCTACAGCTCCTGGCCGCTGTGAGGCCTTTTTCCTGGTACTGCTTGGCCAGCAGAGGGTTCCATAAGCACGCAAGGGAAGACAATTGCGGGTCTGTGGTTGGACCTTCCTCGTGTAGGTGTTGTGCTTCACAGCTTTAGTGCTTTCTGATAACATTTCCCCCCACAGTAAAGCATTTATTGTACATTTTAAGAAATATGTTATATAAAGCCTTAAGCAAAAATGTGTTTTGGATCTGGTATAGTAACCCACTAGAAATGAAATTGTCCAGATTCTTTCAATTAATGGCAAAACTAGCCAGTGCAAAAGCATTTGTTCCTTTAATTTTTTTCATACCAAATCTTTGAACTGGTGATCTAGCTACCACTGTGTTTAATGATCAGTGTCTAAATTTCTCTTCTGTATGTATTTTGTAGGTCTCCATCACATTTTTGCCCAGAGGTAGGGGGAATTATGCCCAGTTTTGGGATGTTGAATGTCACCCTCTTAAGGAGCCTCACATGAAACACACGTTGAGATTCCAACTCTCTGGACAAGTGAGTAGTACACTGAATTTAAGTAAATTATTGTATGTATTTTAAAAACAGAAAGGGAAATTAATAAGAAAAATTGGCCTGAAAATGCAGAATATAGCCCCATAATCTTAATTTTCTTGTTTGTCTTTATTAATTGGCATGTTTGAGGACTGGATTTGGCTGTATTGTTCATACAGCCCATGAAACCCATGTTTGACTTAGTATGTAAGAAACTCTTGTGTGCGTGTGCATCATGTATGCACGTGGGCACATGAGAGAGAGGAACCAGGCAGTACAGAGTACAGAGCTTGCAATTTAGGGGATTTAAAAATCTTAAATTGCCTTTTAAAAATTTTTAAAGGAAATGATAGAATTCAAATAAGTAAATGTCCATATGTTTTCTTAGTTTTTATTTCTTCTCCATTACCCTGTGATTTTTCTGTATAGAGCATCGAAGCAGAAAATGAGCCTGAAAACGCATGCCTTTCCACGGATTCCCTCATTAAAATAGATCATTTAGTTAAGCCCCGAAGACAAGCTGTGTCAGAGGCCTCTGCTCGCATACCTGAGTATGTTGTTTTTGTCATTCTTATGAGTTTTTTCCCAGTACTTTATTGAGGAATAGAGTCAGTAAAATGCTCGATGACTTTACCTGAGTTCACATGTGTTACCAGCACTCCAACCAAGATACAGAATATTCCTCTCGCCCAGAAAGTTCTTACGTGTCCCTTTGCAGTCAAGATTTGTCCTGTTCTGATTTCTGTCGTCATAGATTCATTTTGCTTGAACTTCATATATATACATATGTATGTATATATTCTTTGTGTCTGGCTTCTTTTTCTCAACATACTGTTTTTAAAAATCCATTCATGTTATTGAATGTACCTATAGTTCATTCCTTTTTATTGTTTAGTATTCCATTAAATGAATGTATCACAATTTATTCATTTTCCTGTTGACTTTTGGATGTCTTATAATTTGGAATTATTATTAATTAAGGTGCTATGAATATTACTGTAAGTGCATTTCTAAAGATGACATACATTTTTGTTACTTTTTAGTAAAAATACCTAATTTTACCCACAATTGCCAGGTCACATGATAACCATGTGTTGAACTTTAAAATAAACTGCCAAATAGTTTTCCCTAAATAGTTGTGCAATTTTATGTTCCCATAAGCAGCATATGAAAGTAGATTCTTAAAAAGCTTTAAAATGTAAAACTTATACCAGCCGCATATATAGCTTTAATGAGAATATTATTTAGTATTCTACCTTATGAAAATATTTCTTATAATCCTTAATTAACTAGTAATTAGGTCTAATTAAGTTCTTGAGGAGGATGCCTGGAAGGACAATATATGTTAAATATCTGCTGAATTTAATATAAATTTAGTCATTTATTTTTTAATGGGAGCCAATAATGCATTTGGAAGAAATTAGAGCCCTTTAATGAATGCATGTTCTTGGCACACTCCCTCCGGGCTGTTATCCCTTGTTTCTCTCTTGCTCTCTGAGCCCCGCGCCTCCACGGCTCCCTTCTGGAGACACAGCCTCGCCAACCCAGAGCCCACACGGGCTGCGGGGAAACAAACGAGAAACTGGGAGAAGTGACAGAGGCAGCTTGGTCTGTGAAACCTGGGAAGGAGTTTCCTGAAAGGGGACATTTAAGTTGAGGAGGATGAGTGGAAACGGCCTAGGTGAGGAGGGTGGGAGAAGTTCCCAGGAGAAGTTCAGTGTGAAAAGGGAGTGGTGGGGGGCAAGGCCAGAGCTGGGCCTAGGAGGTGGTTGCTCTTCTGGAGAGCTGGGAAGCCAGGGAGTGACATGATCAGGTATGCGTGTGTAGGACAATCCCCTGGCTGTGGTATGACTGATAAGGAGGTGAGGAGGGGCTATTTTAAAGGAGTCCAGGAGTAAAATAGTGTCAAGGAATAGGAAGAGAACGGGCAGACTGGAGATAGGAGGGCCTCTGCAATGGACTGGATAAAGGGGGATGGCTGTGAGAGGGTCGGCTCCCAGATACCATTCAGCAAACACAAGTGGAGGATCAGGTTTGAGGACAAAAATCACAAGTTCATTTTTGTATTTGTGGAGACTGAAGGTGTTTGAGCTATCCTGAGGGACCATTGTGTAGTGACTGAATAGATAGGGCTGCTGGGGGGTGCCGAGCTAGGTGTGAGGGGAAGGTCAGATGTGCAGAGAGTTGGGGGTGGAGGGGAGCCTGCAGAGACCCGGGAGTGGTCGGAGAAAGGGGAGGCAGCTGTGCAGGGTTTGGGAAGCCCAGGCAAGAGCCAGTGCCACCACCAGCAAACATTGCCTGGAGGCCACACCTGCATCAGGCACTTGGAGCAGCCTGTGTCCCTGTGATAGTGAAGTACAGTCGGTACTGCAGCGTGACGGGGCCAAGTGAAATGAACTGAGGTAAAGGGCCACCTTCATACAAACTGGGCTTCTGGCAGGTAGAGACCCAGGCTGTGAGGAGCGTGAGGCCTATCCAGCACCCTTTATGAGAGGATTCCTGCTGTCATCCTCTTCACATAAATTAGATAAGTCGTCATTACAAAACTTATATTTGAAAATAAATCACCAGGAAAAACATAAATTAATGCAATACTACATAATTTTAATATATAAAAACAGTTTAAGTTACTGTGGATTTCAGATTCTTAACTTTTACACCTATTCCCAAAGCAGGCAGCTTGATGTGACTGCTCGTGGAGTTTATGCCCCAGAGGATGTGTACAGGTTCCTGCCGACTAGTGTGGGGGAATCACGGACACTTAAAGTCAATCTGCGAAATAATTCTTTTATTACACACTCAGTAAGTTGGAAATATTACTATGGGTTTTGGAAAAATACATGCATTCAACTCTGATAACAAACATTTTCCTGATGATTCTATAGACTATATTTAAGTTGTAAGAATGAGGTAATTTTTCTTTTTTTGGAGATGGAGTCTCGCTGTCGCCCAGGCTGAAGTGCAGTGGTGCGATCTCAGCTCACTGCAAGCTCCACCTCCCGGATTCGTGCCATTCTCCTGCCTCAGCCTCCTGAGTAGCTGGGACTACAGGTGCCTGCCACCACGCCTGGCTAATTTTTTGTATTTTTAGTAGAGACGGGGTTTCACCGTGTTAGCCAGGATAGTCTTGATTTCCTGACCTCGTGATCTGCCTGCCTCGGCCTCCCAAAGTGCTGGGATTACAGGCGTGAGCCACCACGCCCGGCCATAATGAAGTAATTTTTAAAAATGCAATGTAAGGCCAGGTGCAGTGACTCACACCTGTAATTCAGGACTTTGGGAGGCCAAGGCAGGAGGATTGTTTGAGCCCAGGAGTTTGAGACCAACCTGGGCAATATAGTGAGACTCCATCTCTACCAAAAAAAAAAAAAATTAACCAGGCATGGTGGCAGGCACCTGTAGTTCCAGCTACTTGTGGGGGCTGAGCTGAGAGGATTGCTTTAGGCTGGGAGGTTGAGGCTGTAGTGAGCCATGATTGTGCCACTGCACTTCAGCCAGGGTGACAGAGCAAGACCCTGCCCCCATCCCCCCAGAAATTCCTTAATATTTTATTTGAACATAAACTCACTGGAAGTTTATAACCCTTTACTTGAAAATCAAAAATTTGTTTTATATTTTAATTTTTAACTTTTTCTTTTTCTTCTGTACTATTATACACACATATTTCTGGACAACCTTTACTTTAGTTAAAACTAGATTAAATTCATGTTAAAATTTTCTTAAATATGTTTTCATTACGTGAGCATTTATTGTCCTACCTAATTTTGTGGCAATACCTAAATTTACAAAATGTATCTGTAATAAATAAATGCTTGGTATGCTTATATATGCTAAAAGATCTAATTTTCATAACTTTATAAAGTGTTTTCTATTAAATTCCAGCTGAAGTTTTTGAGTCCCAGAGAGCCATTCTATGTCAAACATTCCGAGTACTCTTTGAGGTAAGTTTATCGCAGATCACAGTGTTCTCATCAGCGATCCAGGACTTTCGTCTCTTGGGAGTTGGGGCTTGTGAGGTCTCCTCTGCTGCAGGTCCTCCATATTCCTCACCAGCACCAAACAGCATTAGGCAGAGTCTCCGCAAGTAGAAGCAGAGAAAAGGAGCCTGCAGGGGGACAGCTCCTGACCGTCCGTGGTGCACTCAGCGGTTTCACAGTGCAGAGCATATGGGCTGGTGTGATTCCTCCCAGCCAGGATTTGCAGCCACATAAATCTTAGAGCTGTAATTATCTTAAGATTGACTTTTAGAGTAGTTCCTCTTTCAAATGTTATTTGCACTGGTATGCTGAGAGTCAAGGACTTAGATTTTCATTAACTGGGACAAAAACCTTTCCGGGTTAATTGGGAAAACTTTTATTGTGGTGTTTTCCAGTTGCCATTCTTTAGACACTCCTTACTGTTCTTAATCAGGGCCTCATTTTCTTGTCGCTCTTGCTAATTTTCTTTTCTATATGATGCACATTTAGGTTGAACCTCGAACTGGGTTGTCACTGTTATTTAGAACTTAATAGTTAGGGTTCTGTTGGGCTTAATGCTGAAGAATAATTTTAATTTCATCTTTGAATCTTTAAGTCATTTAATTATTGTAAAGTCTCTCATTTTAGCATTAGGAGACTATTCCAGAAATGTGTTCTATTCTATGAAAATTTGGACCACTCTGCAAACATTCTAGGCCTGCCATTTATGCACTTACTAAGAGCAGCAGTGCTGTACGGTTGAAGCTCACAGCCCTGGATACTGGAAAGATGGCTTGATTGAGGACTGTTCCTTCTACCTTACTCTTTCTTTTTATTCGTTTATCTCTCACACCACCTCTTCCTTCTCCTATGGACTGTAAAATGTTTTAATATGCTTGAGGGCTAAACCCTTCCTTTCCCTCCCAGGAGACTGACCTAAAGGCACAAACTATAGATTTTAGTTCTGAAAATTCAACAATGAATACATCTAAAAATTATCATAAACTTGATAAACTCTTTGGCCTCAATTTCCTTATTTGTAAAATGGAGATGCCACTGCTAGCTACTGACAGCATAGAATTGTGAGGAATGTAAGAGACGTGGTAATAATGCCCAGACATAGCAAGCGTCAGGTGTTAACATCATCATCATCATCATTAAATCTCCCCTGTAGGTGACCTTGGCTGGCAGGATGCATCAACACTCACTCTACAGATTTTGATAGAACCTCATTTTATTATCAGTGTGTCTTCATTTAATCCCTATGACAACTACATAGAAGAGAAAGGCCCAAGTTTAAAAATCAGCCAAATCCAAGTTTTCCAACTTCTGTTCTCCAAGTTCTCCTCTCATAGTAGTCTGTGGATCTCTCCAGTTATTGTAGGCTGCCCCAATTGATTTGAGACTAGTGATGCTCTAGTGTGCGTAATAATAGGTTGGAACTACTAAAATACATGGTAGCACAACTGCAGAGGCAATTAGTTTATTCAGAAAAAGATCATTTAAATTTCTAATTGTTGTAACTATTTTTAGTAACTGAGTACAAATAGATACTGAATAAATTTTCCTGAACACTGTTATTATCTAAACTCAAATTTTATCATAACTGCATTATTCATTCTGCTTCCTCAGATTGGTTCACATCCCACATCTTCACCAGCTTTTTGCAGGGTATATTTTTAAACATGCAGTGGATCAATGGAATACTTCTGTTCAAACTGGCATACATCTGTCACAAATTGGAGGGACTTTAGATTTTTATTTCAAGGAGCTCTTCTTACCTTAAAAAATATTTTTTTTAGGCCGGGTGTGGTGGCTCACACCTGTAATCCCAGCACTTTGGGAGGCCAAGGCGGGCGGATCATGTGAGGTCAGGAGTTTGGACCAGCCTGGCCAACATTATGAAACCCCATCTCCACTAAAACTACAAAAATTAGCCATGCATGGTGGCAGGCGCCTGTAATCCCAGCTACTTGGGAGACTGAGGCAGGAGAATCCCTTGAACCTGGGAGGCAGTTGTAGTGAGCTGAGATCACGCCACTGTACTCCAGCCTGGGCAACAAGAGTGAAATTCTGTCTCAAAAATAAATAAATAAGTAAATAAATAAAATATTTTTAAAAGCTTCTAAACAAAGTTTCATTTTAAAAAATTATCTTGAAGAGTCTAGTACCAACTTTAAAAAAAAAATATTTACATATACCTCATCCTCATCTGTAGTTTTGATAAAGCATCATTATTTAAAATAAACGTGTCAAATTATGGCTTTATGTCACTGTTCTCCATTTTATGGCTAGGTATGAGGCAGTCAAAACTTTCCTGCAGTTAAACAGTCATTTTCCAACTTTCATTATTGAATACGTTGTCATTTCAAATTCTTTTTTGATGTTATATTCTTTGCTTAATTTGCCTTCACAGATTTTTTTTAAAGAATTGCATTTCTGCCAAAATTTGTGGGCCAATTCAGATTTGACTCTTTCCAGAGAAAGAACCTAAACCTATTTCATCACAATAGTGCTACAGATGGCAGAGTCTATTTCTGATATGGAGTGTAGGGACAAGACCAACTGAGTGGAAATCAGATAAGGGGATTTTTGAAAGATGCCTAAAACATTTTTAATGAGAAACTCAAATTTTATAAATGAGATGACATTTTGCTTAGCTTCAACTTGTGTTCTATAAACCACTTTTGAGATATGAAATGTGTTCCTTGCTGGTCATGTAAAAGTAGACGTTTTTGTGGACGTTAACTTGTAGACTTGCCGTTCCAGTGCTTGAAATTAAGAGTCATAAATTACAGCCCTGCATTCCTGTGCAGCCTGTGTCACATTAATGGCATCTGAAGGAACTTAGAAACGTGAGAAAATATTTTTAAATTAAGCAAAATTTGGACAGTTCAATTAAGTTAGCATTTAAAATAGTATTGCAAGGTGCATAGTTTGTACTCTGAACATATTTAAATCTTTTAAAACTTTAATGCTTTGAAGATAAATTTGAATGAAATAATTTTATACTCTATTAGTGGCGGACACTTAAGTTATTCTGATTATGGTGAGTTTCCAGAAAGTCTTCATCGATATTAACTATCACTATAGGACTACAGGGTAAATGCATAATAGTACCGATTTCAGCAATAGCTTTAATAGCAGCAGTTCATTGTAAATTTGGTAAAGTATGAGTAAGAAAATCCTGTGTATAAAGCACTAATTCTGTGATCTGTTTAACTAAATGAACTAAACTCTGGGTTATAGGAAACTTTTTATTTTACGCAAAGAAAGGTGGAAACACTGGCTCCTTTGTAACAGAGAATGACCTGTGTTGACCTTGGAGAAGCAGCAGGACAGTAGAGGCAGATACCACAGGAACCCCAGTGACAGTTCTTACCACAGAACTGAAGTCATGGGGACTTACGGCATTGTGTGCTATTGTATTTGTCCCAAACACGAGACACTGTGACTTTAGACAAAGGTTCACAAAACATAATTGCCAGATGAGCGCAACAGTTAGCTTGCCTTGGCAGTGGAACAAAATCTGTGTTCTTAAAGCCCTGAGAAGCAATTCCCAGCCTTTAGTTAATCACATTTTTCATTTGTTAGATCACTGTGTGCTCTGTGACACCATTAACTACACATTTCCAAAGTAATAATAGGATTGTAGTCATCTGTAGGGTACAGGAGATGATTACTTACAAATATGCTCTTTTTCCAAGGCCACCGGAAGGCCTGGTGGGGCTGCTCTCCGAAAGCTCCAGCACTAGCACAGGAAAGTGGCTGCTCCTTATAGGCTGTAAGCTGATTCTAGCTTAAGGAGGCAGAAGAGTTCCCCCAAGAAGGTACAGGGGTTTTGCTCAGTGCAGAGGTGGGTGAACACGAATGTATGATAGATTATAAGTAAGGTAATAGGAAAAAGGAAACATTACTAACAGGTTTTCTTGTAAAGGTTCTTTTTTGAGGGTTCTGAGGGATCATCTCTTTCTTATATCTTTTTTAAAAGAATTTATGTTTCTACTTAGTCCCAAAAAGCATCTTTCTCTTAACCTATTATTTTATGAACATCTAACCCCAGCTGAGGTGTTGTAGCTAATAGGTTTCACCTCAACTGTGCCCTCATGTCCTTGCACAGTGCAAGGTGCACAATCCTGGCAGACCCTGCATGTCATTTGGGAGAGAAGGACAGTTCCTAGAAAAGTGATAAGCCAAGGAATAGAGTTATCATTGAGCTGCAGTGACTTCTCACCCATATGTGGGAACAAATTTTATTACCTTTTTCAGTTTCTTTGATAATGGTGGTACCTTGTATGTGCTAGTGTACTGGCTTTTTTTCTGTGGAAACTGTTCCTTTAAAAAAATGTTTTGGGCCGGGCATGGTGGCCCACGCCTGTGATCCCAACATTTTGGAAGGCCAAGACAGGCGGGTCATCTGAGGTCAGGAGTTCAAGATCAGCCTGGCCAACATGTGAAACCCTGTCTCTACTAAAAATGCAAAAAGCAGGCCAGGCGCGGTGGCTCATGCCTGTAATCCCAGCACTTTGGGAGGTGGAGGCGGGCGAATCACGAGGTCAAGAGATCAAGACCATCCTGGCCAACATGGTGAAACCCCATCTCTACTAAAAATACAAAAATTAGCTGGGCAAGGTGGCGCATGTCTGTAATCCTAGCTACTCAGGAGGCTGAGGCAGAAGAATCGCTTGAACTTGGGAGGCACAGGTTGCAGTGAGCCAAGATCGTGCCACTGCACTCCAGCCTGGCAAAAGAGCGAGACTCCGTCTCAAAAAAACAAAGTAGCCGGGCCTGGTGGCATATGCCTGTAGTCCCAGCTACTCAGGAGGTTGAGGCAGGAGAATGGCTTGAACCAGGGAAACAGAGGTTGCAGTGAGCTGAGATCGTGCCACTGCACTCCAGCTTGGGCGACAGAGCGAGAATCCGTCTGAAAAAAAAAAATGTTTTGAAAGAAAGGAAGGAAGTGTGGTTGCTAGAATTTGTAGGTTCCACTAAGCCCTTTCCATGTAGATGGGGCCTGCAGGGAGTTGGGGGCTGAGTGTGCACAGCCTGATGGCCTCTCTGCTCCCTAGATGCATTTCTGCTCTGCGTGCCTTTGCAATTATATCTATCATTAGCTAGAGAGAGGATCTGAACTAGACCTCCCCACTGGGTTCAGAGGACTTTCCTGCTACCTTTTCCCGTGTGTGTGTGTGTGTAGAGATTAAATTAGTTCTTAATAATAGTATTACAAAGTTCTTTTAAAAATATATCCATCTTGCTGGGAGTGTTCTATAGCTGTATTAAATGTTGTGGTTCTTTCTAAATTGCATTCCATTTTATTCAGTGTATCTGTAAATCTAAAGCAGATGATATATTTTTAATCACAATATACTTAAATTTTCAGGTTAAGATAGAACAATTCTATATTCTGTGATGAAATTTATTAATAATGAGTTCTTCCAGAGATTTTTTTGGGGATATTTTATTATTTTTAGTAATTCATAAGTTATAAAGCCTCTTAAATAGGCAAATGGTACTATATTTATCCAAGTATTGACCACCAACATGAAAGAGAAAATTGTAGCTAATGACATGGGCCAGGTTAGTTTTTTTAAAAAGTACATTATCTTTGACATGGTAAAACAAATGTAATGCATTTGGGGAAAATAACCCAGACTTTAAATAAAAACATATAGAGATACACATACACACCTTTGCTCTATATAGATATATTTAAGAACATACACTATTTGTGTTATCAGTTATATCCAGGAAAAGGGCTTTGAAATACTGAAGCTGTTTTCTAAACCTCATGCCCGGTGTACTCTTGTGCACCCAAGAGCGACACTGCTGGGATTTTCAGAACAGATGCTGGAAACCGAAACGTACATCACTTCTGGTTGCCAGGCTTTAAAACACACAGCTCTGAGACAAGACTAAGGGGTGAAGTACCTTCCCTGTGAGCTCAGAACTTTCACTTAAAAACGCCTAAGCCTAGAGGTTGATGACGTCACATGGGCTGTGTGTAATGTGTGTGTAGCCTCATTCACACTGTGAATAACTTGTTAAATTGCATATTTTGAGGTGTATTTTGAAGCTCTTAGAACATAGTTTTAGGGACAAAAACAAACCCCCTAGAATACTGTTTTTAACCATAGGGCACTCGTTACCTGCCTCTATATACTGTAATCTGAAAGTAAAGTTTCTAGAATATTTTTGATGAAAGTTTCGGGCTGGGCATGGTGGCTCACGCCTGTAATCCTAGCACTTTGGGAAGCCAAGGCGGGTGGATCACTTTAGGCCAGGAGTTTGAGATTAGCCTGGCCGACATGGTGAAACCCCGCCTCTACTAAAAATACAAAAATTAGCTGGGTGCGGTGATGGGTGCCTGTAATCCCAGCTACTCGGGAGGCTGAGGCAGGAGAATTGCTTGAACCTGGGAGGTAGAAGTTGCAGTGAGTCAAGATCATGCCATTACACCCCAGCCTAGGCGACAAGAGTGAAACTCCATCTCAAAAAAAAAGGATCATATGAATTTTAGAGCAAACACTGCACAGCCCATTAATGATAGGGACAAGTTGTTTTAATCTTTCCAGTGCAATATGCTGTCTGGACTGAGTAAAACGGGCATTTAGGGTGTTCCCGAACCCTTTCTTAGGTAGATAGTTTTTGCAGGCAGAATACAAAGCTGTATGTATGATAGTTTAGACCTCTTATTTTCCTTTTTATATATTAATAGTTACTGGATAGCCAGGAGTATATTTGTATGCAATACTGTTTTAATCCAATTTTATGTTTTCCTCTCCTTTGTGTTATTTTCTCATTAAATAATAGCATCCAAGAAATCATAAATACATTTAAGCTGAATGTGGCTTGACCGAGCTCTTTCCTCAACACCTGAGCCAGGCACTGTGCTGCCTGGGACAGGGTCACGGGTGCTGTCATGACATGCTGCTGTCATGTGCCTCTCTCTTTCCAGAGCCCAGCATTACATCAACATGCCTGTGCAGTTCAAACCGAAGTCCGCAGGCAAATTTGAAGCTTTGCTTGTCATTCAAACAGATGAAGGCAAGAGTATTGCTATTCGACTAATTGGTGAAGCTCTTGGAAAAAATTAACTAGAATACATTTTTGTGTAAAGTAAATTACATAAGTTGTATTTTGTTAACTTTATCTTTCTACACTACAATTATGCTTTTGTATATATATTTTGTATGATGGATATCTGTAATTGTAGATTTTTTTTTTACAAGCTAATACTGAAGATTTGACTGAAATATTATGTATCTAGCCCATAGTATTGTACTTAACTTTTACAGGTGAGAAGAGAGTTCTGTGTTTGCATTGATTATGATATTCTGAATAAATATGGAATATATTTTAATGTGGTATATCCAGAAATTTTTCAGTGAGCTTGTCTTTTTCTATGCTGTCATACAGAAATTAGAATATCACTTTATTCTGTTAAGTATTTTCCAGCTTCTGGGTCTGTTCTGTGATTTTTATCCTCCATCACACAGTTTCCTTTCTCCTAAGAAATTCCTTCTCTGTTCCTCTGTCGTTTAGCCAGTTGCCCAGAGTAAAAAGGACAACTTACTTTTCAAGCAGCTGGTTATTTTACTGAGGGGAAGTCTTCATAGTCTGTGCAAACACAGTGAAGAGGTTCCCACGTTGTTATCTCGAGTCTTTACCTCTCCTCTGAGCTCACATACTCTATGTAAAGCTAGACAGGACAACTGCTGCAGAAGCTGGTACAGATGGGGTAGATTCCAGCAGGATACAGGGAGGGAAACAGCAGGCCCCGAGAGCAGTCTGTGGTAGGCTTGAGGTCAAGGTGGTGACACAGTTTTACCCAGGAGGAACGTAGTTATTAATTGCTCTTCTCACCATTATTAGAGAGTCTCCTGATGAAGCTTTCTGACCCCCAGCTCATTGCCTTTGACTTTGAAGCAACAAAATCTCAGATTGTGTAGTAGCTCAGGGATGATCACAATTGGATATTATGTGGAGTGGAACGACCTCGGGGCTTGTAGAAAGCTGGCCGGATAACTTAAACTAATTACAGTTTAAGAGCAATGATTGTGAGCTTGATAGAAAAACAGATCCCTTTTTTCTTCTTCCACTTCACTTTACTTTTGCCAAGTAATTTTTGCTTAGAAATCAAATTTGTAAAAACATTTTTTTCACAAGTTAAACAGGTGGTACTTTTACTGATACTGCTTGACTTCTGTTCTAGATTTTGTGCGTCAAATATGAGATGACCTCATGCTTGAATTTGTGCTTATTTTTCAACAGTCAGCCTTACACATTTTAAAACCATGCTATTGCTTTTTAAGACTGTTTGCCATGGTCAGTTTCTAGCAGTCATAATAGTTTCAATTCTGTATAACTGTTACTTTGCCTTTCAATTTATACTCAGAAGGTCAAAAAACAGGGTTAAGTGATAAAACTGTAAAGGTGACTCTTATTTATTTATTTATTTTGAGACGGAGTCTAGCTCTGTCACCCAGGCTGGAGTGCAGTGGCGCAATCTCGGCTCACTGCGACCTCCACCTGGGGTTCAAATGATTTTCCTGTCTCAGCCTCCCGAGTAGCTGGGATTACAGGCGCCCACCGCTATGCCAGCTAATTTTTGTGTTTTTAGTAGAGACGGGATTTCGCCATGTTGGCCAGGCTGGCCTTCGACTCCTGACCTCAGGTGATCTGCCCGCCTTTGCCTCACAAAGTGCTGGGATTACAGGCATGAGCCACCATGCCTGGCCAAAGGTGACTGTTCTTTAAAAGTGACTTTTAGGGATCTGCAGTTTGTCCTGTGCCTCCGTGATTTGGAAACATGATGCTTGGCATTTTAAGAGCACGTGGATATGAACAAATGATGTGTGCAACCGGTCGCCACTCCTAAAGCAAATGCAGACTACGCTGTCTTCAAGACAGCTGCCAACGTGAAAGAGCAGTGCCCAGGCAAGGTTGCAGCAGAAGCTTGGCTTTAGCAAGGCTTCTATCGGAAATCTGTCTCCGTTCTTTCCCATCCCTTCCCACATTGATGTATTGAGTCTCCACCTCTCTTCTGAGCTCCTGACTCATGGGTCCAGCCAGATGTTTCCATTTGATTATCATGTAGGCGGCTCAAACTTCTGATTTCCCTCCCTGCCTCACGGGCGTCGCCTTGCTTTCCTCATTGTACCAACCAATTTCCTTACCCTCAAGCCCTCATGTTGTTCCCTCTAAATTGTGCCTCTAACAAATCCTCATCCGTCCGTCTCAGCGGTGGCCACAGCAGCCTGCGCTCAGTCATCTCTAAGGCCACTGCAGTCGTCTCCTCACCAGACCACCTGCTTGCTCTTAGCTCCAGAGCTTTCTCTCCAGAGAAGACAGAGTTACCTTTTGAAAGAGGTAACTGCTCATATGTGAGGATAGTTGCTTGCACGTGGCATAAAGCCCAGATTCCTCCCTGTGGTCTAGAGGTCCTCAACCCCGGCCACTGCCGTCCTCCCTGAGCTCCAGCTGAGTGGCCTCCCTGCTCTTCCAAGCCAGCTCGGTGCTCATGTCTCAGGTTCTTCCCCAGGCTTTGGCGTGGCCAGCTCCGCTTCTCAGAGAGGCTCTCCTGCCCCATCCAAGGCAAACTCCTCCTCCGCACATCACACTGTCCATTGTGATATGGCCCTCATGTCTGCTGCATGTGTTCCTGCTTGTTTGCTCTCCCTCCCGTGGAATGTGAGCTTTGCGTGACAGGACACCTGGCTGGCCCTGCTGACCCACATCCCCAGCACCCGGACAGCCTCGCGTGGTCTGCAGGAGTGTGACTGACCGCCCAGTGGCTCCGGTGCGTTTGCCACACTCTCCTGTTTTGGAAGGCTGTCTGCTCACCGCCCTGCTGCAGATGCCCAGCTGTTTCTCCCCACTCCCAGTAAACACTGTCTTCTCAGGACAGCCTCCACTCTTGCCCCAAGATTTCTTACCAGTTTCTTACGCGTCTCCAGGACATACTTCCTAGTAGTAACAGCTAAATGTTTACTGGTACCTCCCATGTGCCAAGCGGTGTCCTAAGTGCTCTGTGTCTGCTGTGGTGCTTAATTCTCAACAGCTTTATAGAGTGGGCTTTTTATGATGGAGGGACCTGAGAGTGGAGAGGAGGGACAGAGCCCTTCCTCCTATGGTGGTCCGTCCACAGTGGCATCTGTGGACAGACAGACGGATTTATAGGAGGCTGGGGCTGGGGCTGGTATGGCCCATGGAATTGATACTTGTATTATGTAAAGAAAGTAAGGCTCAGAGGGGTTAAGTAATTAACCAAAAGTCACACGGTTAAAAAGTTTGAGCTGGGATTCAAACCTTGTTTTTTTCTGACTTAGGTACCCAGTTACAGATGGTAGAAACTGTTCTTAGCGTACAGAAAATGTAATATTAGTATATGGCTGCTTTTAAAAGTTTGTGTTTGGTTGTAAAGCAGCCCTAAGATTGTAAATCAATGTGTCCTGCCAGCTGAGATTACTGGAGTCCACAAGAGTGAGGATGCTTCTCTTGTCAAGCAGGTAAGACATTCTCCAGGCAAAACTTAAAAGTTCTGTAGAGCTCAGTGATGACGAATGTGCATCATTACTGATTTAATGAGTCCAGAAACGAGACCGTGTAAGAGGGCATCTGTTTTTAGTTTTCAGTAAAGGCTGGGATGATTTTATATATGCAATACATAGATTTTATGGGGGACAGATTTCTGGGCAGAATTACACAAGTTCACAACTGTGAACTTGTTCTCTTTCTTAACTAACATTCCCCCTTTTCAATTCAGTATTAATTTTTTAAATTTTGATACTTAACATGATAGATTATTTTATAGAAGGTTGATGAAAGCCTTGCTCTAAAGAGAAAAACTATTTTCCCAGCCTTTTCCTGAATTAGATCATTTTTTAATATGTCTTTTTCATTAATGAAAACCCACTTGTCAGTTCTCTTAAAGGTGCATTTCCAGGCCACTGCACGTTTTTGCTACCCAACTCGGTTAGGATGTATGGGTTTCATATTGATGCTTCCTAAACTCTCAGAGCAGATTCACTTGGCATCTGATAAATTTTACTCACTCTTTAACTTTTATGCAAGTTTTTGGGTTTGCTAGTTGGCTTTTATTGAATTTCAGAATGGCACTTTGCGAACCCCACAAACACAGGCCCAGCTTCTTGTCGGTTCACCTGTCTGGTGTCACTGCCAAACACACTTAGGACTCCTTGCTCCACACCTCCTTCTAGGTCCAAAAATCCCACAGGACCACTTTTGGGGAAATTATTTGATACGAATTTATTTTTCTTTAAATAAGGATTAGTTTGTTGACTTTGTTTTGTGTTTTTACACTATTTCCTGTATTACCTGAGCATGGATAGGAGAATGAACAGGTAACTATAAAAATGTTCAGAGCAATGCCATTCTAAAAATAGTTCCTTTGTAAATAGGATTATTAGAGTAAGAAATAGGTGGATGCCTAGGCAGCTTCTAAGGGGGCCCACCATGTTCCCCACGTGGCCTTATGCAGTCCTTCCCTCCAGCCCCTTGTTTCCAGCCAACAGAAGGCCTCCACATTGAGGGAAATTTCACCTGCCTGGTCTCATCACAAAAGATTCCAACTCTTACCTGGCTACCAGACCCTCAGTAAAGCAAGCTGTCATCCTAGGGAGGGCCACATGGCAAGGAATCAAGTGAGGCTGGAATTGACTGGCAGCTAGCTGCGAACTGAGGCTCCCAGCCCAGCAGGCCAGAAGGAAGTGGATCCTGCTGGCACCAAGTGAAGGCACTTGGAAGTAGGTCCTTCCTCAGTCGGGCCTCAGATGAGACCCCGTTTCGGGTGACACCACACCTGCAGCCTGAGAGCCCACAACAGAGGACCCAGCTAAGCTGTGCCCGGATTCCCGATCCCAGATGCTGGAAAATCCATGCTTGTTGTTTGAAGCCTTGGCGCCTGTGTAAATTCGTTCCACAGCATCAGATAACTAACAAAGCGGGTGTTTAATTAAAGAGAAACATCACTGCAGATACAACCAGCTCTTTGAAATCAGCCACCTTGGTGGTAAATAGTTGCTTATAAAAGATTGAGACAAGCCAACAACTGTTGATGTTTTCATTAAAAACTCTTTTAACCTTTAATAAAACACACACTCCCATCTTTTGTTTCACTTTCACTATTTTTTTTTTTTTTTTTTTTTTTGAGACAGAGTTTTGCTTTTGTTGCCCAGGCTGGAGTGCAATGGTGTGATCTCAGCTCACTGCAATCTCCGCCTTCTGGTTTCAAGTGATTCTCCTGCCTCAGCCTCCCGAGTAGCTGGGATTACAGGCACCCACCATCACGCCCGGCTAATTTTTGTATTTTTAGTAGAGACAGGGTTCCACCATGTTGGCCAGGCTGGATTCTGGCCTCATGATCCGCTCACCTCAGCCACCCAGCGTGCTAGGATTACAGGCGTGAGCCATCGCGCCTGGCCACATTTTTAATTTTATGCCTTGGTGTAAACGTAGGCACACTGGTAAAAGATCCTGTAAATTAAATACATGCCAATGTAAAGGAGTAGAAGGATTCAGAACTTGGGGAACAGTAAGGGAGATTATGGAAATGAAAGTAAACGTGACCCATCTGGTCTTTAAGAGATTCGCTTGTCAAGATGGGAGAGGGGTGCAGTGAGGATGCTAGCACCCCTCAAAAGAGAACCCGACTCTGGAGGCTGACAGCCAAGGCCTTGGGCTTTGGAGAGTGGCACTGAGTGAAGGTAGAGTTGAGCAAGTGAAGCCGCGGTTGGAGCCAGAATCCTCCCTGGTGTGTTCATGACAGTTCTCATCCTGCTGTGTCCTGTACCCACCCAGAAGATGCACAGGAGCACATGTCACTGGCGGGTAGGTTCTGCGAGCATGTTGGCATGGAGAGCCAGGCCAGGCAGCCCTCTTCCCGGTATGACTTCAGAGGGGGAAGGACTCCCCCAGCCCCATCCCCACTGGGTGCAGCCAGATTCTGCTTACGTTTTGGTTGCCCCATGAAATCGCCCTTCTGTCGAATCAGTGTGAGGAGAGGCGGTCATTTATGCCTTGCCGTGCACGAGACGCTGAGGCAGGGCAGGGAGGGGAACGCACATCATCTGAGCAGACTCCCAGGGGCGTCCTCAGGATGTGTCCCACGTGGACAGAAAGGCTGCTGGGAGATCTGGGGAGGGTGCAGAGGCCAGGCCTTGCCGTATCACAGTTTTGCAGAGGCCACCTCTGTCTGTGGGACATGTACATTTTCAGTCTTGGAAGTTGGTCTTCAGCAGCCACCCTGGCCCTGTCTTTATGGAAGTGTCTGGAGAGCTCCATGTGCTCTGCTGGTGGAGCCTGCTCGCCCTCGTCCTGTGTCTCTGCAGCCTCGTTTCCCCTCACTTGCTCCTCATGTCACATCCGCCCTCATACCCCTGGAGTGGGGCAGCTTCTTCCTGACTTGGGCCCCAACACCTCCTGTCTTCTACCAGGACATCTTCCCCAGCAGGAGGATGTCTCCTTCCTGCCTGCCAGGTCCTCAGGGAAGATGGCCCACCCGCTAGTGAGGAACTGCTGGACGATTCTCTGTTGAGCATCTGTTCTGCTGATTAAACCAGAAGTACCGTGAGGTAGGGACCAGGGCTGTGGTCACCTCCAAAGCCTTGGTGCCCAGAGCAGAACCAGCGTGTGGCGGGGCTCAGACCTTGTGAGAAACTGGATGCGTTGTCCAGGGAGGCCTCTGTGTCTTTAGGCAATGGAAATGTCAAGAGGATGTGGACACTAGTTTAACATAGCAGTGCATTTGTATTTCAAGCCAAACGCACACCATGTGAGTGAAGAGACGCTTAAAACTGAAGTCGGGAGCAGGTCAGGACTGTTCACCACAGCTGCATACTGCATGGCAGGAGGGGCCTCTGATGGCCACCTGGCCCTGGAGGACGGGAGGAGATGAGCTGCGAAAGATCTGAAAGAGGGAGGTCAACATGTCATTCACAGCTGCCTTCATTGTTGATAGGGAATTCCAAGAGAATTCCTCCTGGAAATAAGCAGTAAGAGATGTGTACCTAGGAATGCGACAGTGCCTAATTGATATAAACAAATCAATAGTCTTCCTATACATAAGGAAATAATGAACGACCAGAAAACAGCGTAAGACAAAACAGCAGAAATAAGTTTAGAAATGTGTGAAGTGTATACAAAGGAAACTGTCAGGTTCCCCTGGAGCACATCGGAGACTTGAGTAGGAGTAACTTACCGGACTGCACCGGGGGCCTTCTTCCGTAGCATGAACAGCGCCCATGAGTGGGGATGGGGCTGGGGCCGCACCAGTCCAGGCAGCATTTCCCCCAGTGGAGGGGGAGCTCTGCAGGTGCCCAGCCTCCCACGCTGTTTCAGTAGCTTGTTAGGAACTCTCCCAGACATGGATAGTGGCCCAGCTGCCCATCCCTGCCGTCACTGGGTCTGAGCATGGCCTGTCCTTTGTTTAAATCCTACATTTAGCTGGCCGGACTCACACCTGTAATCCCAGAACTTTGGAAGGCCAAGGGGGGTGGATCACGAGGTCAGGAGATTGAGACCATCCTGGCTAGCACGGTGAAATGCCGTCTCTACTAAAAATACAAAAACAAAATTAGCCGGGTGTGGTGCTGGGCGCCTATAGTCCCCAGCTACTTGGGAGGCTCAGGTGGGAGAATGGCGTGAACCTGGGAGGTGGAGCTTGCAGTGAGCCAACATCGTGCCACTGCACTCCAGCCTGGGAGACAGAGTGAGACTCCATCTTAAAAAACAAAACAAAACAAAAACAGAAACACCCTACATTTAGCATATATCTATATTAAGATTTTACATGTCTTTTTAACTGTGCCAGAATTTTATGAGGGTTGGTATGGCAATTTTTCCTTTTTTTTTTTTTTTTTTTTTTTGAGAGACAGGATCTCACTCTGTGACCCAGGCCGGAGTGCAGTAGCACGATCATAGCTCACTGTGACCTTGAACTCCTGGGCTGAAGTGATCCATCCTCCTCAGCCTCTCAAGTAGCTGGGACTACAGGGGTGCACCACCACACCTCGCTGATTTTTGTATTTTTTGTAGAGAAGGGGTCTTGCTATGTTGCCCAGGCTGGTCTCAAACTCCTGGGCTCAAGGAATCCTTCCACCTTGGCCTCCCAAAGTGCTGGGATTACAAGCATGAGCTACCGCTTTGGCCCAATTCTTCTTGGTGTTAGTTACAAAGTTGCATAGATTTTGAGTAGTCAGCCCCAAACTCTCCTTTACCCATTAGCCCGATTTTACCTTGGGACTGTGAAGCTTATGAGGAACGCATATTTTGTGTTAAAGTAGAAGATAACAATAACTAAAGCTGTCAATTCTCCCTAAACCAATTTCTACATTTAATGCCATTCCAATAATGATAGCTACAAGTTGTTGATTCAAGTAGAAAAGTGGTTCTTAGGTTGGCATGGTGGTGCTAACAGGACAGCCAGGATGCGCTGCAGAGGGAGAGTGATGGCATCTGGTTCTCCCGGGCACACCACACAGGATATCACTGTCAGCCTCCTGGTGCTGACATCAAGGTGAGGAAATGTGTGCTCCCTCAGAGAAATGGTGGGAGCCTCCACCTCGTCCTAGGCTTTCTCTCTGGAAGGGACCAGTCCTCAGGCTTCACATGCGTCATCTTCTGCTGGTGGTCCATTTCTGCCATGTTTGGTGGTTGCGTTTAATTCCGGAGGGAAGCTATTACGAACAAACATGGCAACAACTAAGCTTGTATGTCAGCCTCTGCCTGCTGGAATCCCAGGTCTTCTCTCAGTGGAAACTCGTGGAGCCACATCCAGTCCTAACAGTAATTAAAGCAGCCTGGGTGAGACTGGCTTATGAAAAGATCAGTGAAACAGAATGGAATCCAGAAAGACCCAAATATACACAGAAATTTAGATGGTAAATGGCAACACTTCAGTGAGAAAGAGATGGGTTAGCCCAAAATATCTTCCAGGTGAATCGCATGTAGAAATAAAACAAAGAGTCCCAGAAGAAAATATGGGAGAACAATTTCAGTTACTCATTTCCAATTAGAAACAAAACTGAAGTTTTCTCTCACCAGCACAGCATGTGAGTTGTCAGAATAGCCAGGTAGCTTCACACAGGAATGTCAGCTTTGCACATGAAGTGTGTTCTAATTTGGTGTACACCGTGAGGCAACGTAGGCTGAGCAAGCAAAACAATGTAGTTACCTTCTGGGCTGCTCACCTTGGAGGTCCTCTGTGAGAAAAAGACCTGGACAGATTTCTGTGGTCGTTTTGTGTCTGGAATGGGTGGGCTCTTGGTCTCACTGACTTCAAGAATGAAGCCCTGGAATCCCGCGGTGAGTGTTACAGTTCTTAAAGGCAGTGTGTCCGGGGTTTGTTCGGATGTGTTCGGAATTTTTTTCTTTTGGTGGGTTTGTTGTCTCGCTGGCTCAGGAGTGAAACTGCAGACCTTCATGGTGAGTGTTACAGCTCATAAAAGCAGTGTGCACCAAAACAGTGAGCAGCAGCCAAGATTTATTACAAAGAACAAAAGAACAAAGCTTCTACACCCTCGAAGGGGACCTCAGTGGGTTGCCACTACTGGCTCGGGCAGCCTGCTTTTATTCCCTCATTTGGCCCCACCCACATCCTGCTGATTGGTCCATTTTACAGAGCGCTGATTGGTCTGTTTTACAGAAAGCTGATTGGTCCGTTTTGACAGGGTGCTGATTGGTGTGTTTACAATCCCTGAGCTAGACACAAAAGTTCTCCAAGTCCCCACAGAGCACTGATTGGTGCATTTACAAACCTTGAGCTAGACACAGGGTGCTGATTGGTGTGTTTACAAACTTTAAGCTAGACACAGAGTGCTGACTGGTGTATTTACAATCCCTTAGCTAGACATAAAGGTTCTCCAAGTCCCCACTAGACTCAGGAGCCCAGCTGGCTTCACCTAGTGGATCCCACAGCGGGGTGCAGGTGGAACTGCCCGCCAGTCAGGCGCCCTGTGCCCGCACTCCTCAGCCCTTGGGCGGTTGATGGGATAGGGCGCCACAGAGCAGGGAGCGGCACTCGTCCGGGAGGCTCGGCTGCGCAGGAACTCACGGCAGGGGGGAGGCTCGGGCATGGGGGGCTGCAGGTCCCGAGTCCTGCCCTGCAAGGAGGCAGCTAAGGCCCCGTGAGAATTCGAGCGCAGTGCCGGCGGGCCAGCACTGCTGGGGGACCCGGTGCACCCTCTGCAGCTGCTGGCCTGGGTGCTAAGCCCCTCACTGCCCGAGGCCGGTGGCTCCGAGTGCAGGGCTGCCAAGCCCACGCCCACCCAGAACTCGCGCTGGCCAACGAGCGCAGCGCGCAGCCCCAGTATCGCCCACGCGTCTCCCTCCACACCTCCACACAAGCAGAGGGAGCCGCCTCCGGCCTGGGCCAGCCCAGAGAGGGGCTCCAACAGTGCAGCGGTGGGCTGAAGGGCTCCTCAAGCGCAGCCAGAGTGGACGCCGAGGCCGAGGAGGCACCAAGAGCGAGCGAGGGCTGCCAGCACCCTGTCATCTCTCAGGTTTTAGCTCAGGGCTGCTGTCCAGCACCCGCTCTTGCTTGGATACTTTCGGTGGTGTGGCTGCTGGTTACTGTATTGCACGACAAATGTTTTTCTCTCTTTCTGTTAGTTTAATAGCAATCTTAAGCCGCCTAAGAGGTTTTAAATGTTTCCAGTTATTTAGACCATGATGAAGGCCATTGTTTTCTTGGGTGCTAAGGAGGGTGATGGGCCAGTTCCCTTCCAGAGCCTAAGCCTGAGGCTACCCCTAAAACTGATTAAAGATCAGTTACTAAAATATGTTAATCATGCAAAGATGACCAAGAGAATAAAATTAAAAAGGTGTAAACAGTATGTATAGTGTGATCCTTTTCTGTAAGGAAAATTACTCATGTTGGATGTAGGTGCACCAAGAACACTTCAGGGAACATCTGCAGGCAGAGAAAGCAGGGTGCCTTTGGGAAGGCGGATGGCAGGATGTTTATTGTTCACGTTATGTCTGTCACGTTTGATTTTTGAATAATATGTATCATTTCTGTGGTCTGAAAAGAGAAGGTGGAGGAGAGAACGAAAGTCAGAGAATATAGCCAACCCAACACACCAGAAGCTAGTGAAGCCCTGTGAATGGCTGATCCCAGGTAAGTTCCCATGTTCTAAGCTGGAATCAAAAGTGTGGGGTCTTCATGGGACCCGGTGCATGCACAATTGAGTGGATCTGCTGCCAGCACGTGTTGTGTTGTGCCTGCACTTGGCGTGGCTGCACAGGGCTTGCAGGGCGGTCGTGGGGAGGGCCTGGGGAAGGCTAACTAGGGCCTCCACTGTGGGACCCAAGTCCCCAGACCTGGTTGCTTTACTGTACAGTCACAAACCAAATGGGGGTGCAGGCGTTTTATGTTGGGCATCAATGGGGGAATCAGGTGGGTGTGCCCCGGCATCCTTGCTCCTCAGTGCGCAGGGCCCTCAAGTTAAAAGCAAGCATCCCCGCGGGTGGGGATGGTCCCTTGGCGGCTCTCGGCTACACCTTCCTGCCCGGCTTCCCTGCGAGGCGGGCGGCAGTGGAACTCATTCCACAAAGGCTGCCTCTCACTGTGGCCGCTGTGTCACCAGCCAGAGCTGTCAGGTACGTCAGTCATGCTGCTTTGTGGTCATGTCACTGGCATAATCCCAAGATTAGGTGGCCACAAAGAGCCATGAATGAGGTGGTAATTGCGTTCAAGGGAAAAAGAGTTAAAGAAAAAAAGACTTTACTTTCTCACAAGATCCGTGAAAGAAGTGACAGCTAATATTTTAAAGCTGGAGCAAGATAATTGTAGTGAGAGATCTTTGTGTGTTCTCTGGAAAACGCTGCATGCGCACAATGAATATTCAAATGCCATTTTGCGCTGTGAATACCAGATCGCCCGGCCTGAGGCCGTCTGCATGGGCCGTCGGCGGAGTCGGCCCGGCCGGCCGCGGGAATGAGCGGGCCACACGGAGGGCCTGGGCGCGCTGCTGCGGACGCCGGCTCCGAGCAAGAGGACAGCCGCCCCTCCGGAGTCGCTGGGAAAGGAGTCAGCGCCGGGCAAGCAGCCTGCAGCCTGTGCCAGGGAAACCTAGTCAGCCGTGCTCGGCTGGGGGGCTCGCTCCGCACTTTCGGTGCCAGAAAATGCCCAGAGGAGCGGGGCGGCCCCAGAGCCTCCTTTCGGGGCGCGAGGCCCGGCGCGTGTGTGCGGAGTCCAGTCCCCCCAAGGAGTGGGGTGCCCGCACCTTCCCCTCCGCGCTCGGAGCCACAGGGGAGGCCCGGGCAGAAGCGAACCGTCGCCACCCTGGCGGGGCCTCGTGACTGCGGGTGCAGAACTGGGGGTCCCCGCGGGCCCGTGTTTCAGGGGTCCTGAGGCGCGCGTCTGCGGGGTTCCCAGACAGCACCAGGAGGCGCCAGCCTAAGAGAAATCCGGATCGAGACAACTGTGGCGGCTGGGCCGAGGCTGCGGTCGCGGTGGGAGGCGGCGCTGCTGGCGAGTCCACGCGGGACGGACAGAGGCGAAAACAGCCCGCTTTCGCGGCGCAGGCAAAAGCAGGAATGGCGACCCCTCTGCGAGGGGACCTCAGGAGGAAACGTCTGGCTTGGGGAGTGCGAGCTGTGGGGGCGGCCGGGCGCTCTGGAGGCAGTTCGGTGCTCCGAGCTCAGCCTCGTCTTGCTTTTCAGGGGTTGGAGGCGGAAGGGAGCAACGGAGCGAGCCCACTTCCGATGCACAGAAGCGCAGGTGGGGAGGAGACCCGGCTGGGGAGGCTGGTCCCCGCCGCAGCCCCGCTGCCTCTATACCTTGGCTCCAGCGCCAGAGCTCCGCCGCTGCGCCCCTGGCTTTCTGCCTCTCCCCGCTACCCTCTGCCGTCTCTCTCCTCCTAAAGCCAGTCCTTCGCGTTTCTCCTGGGGGCTTCCCCAGGGTGCTCATATATGTCCCAGCACCCCCGCTCTGGCGTAAAAGGCGCCGCCGCAGGGCGGCCTGAGTTTAAGGGTCTGTCCACCAGACTTATGGTACTTTACCGCTCTGTGCCTCAGTTTCCTCATCTGAAAGTAGAGCTCATATTAGCCCTGGGGCCTTGTAGGTGGTGAACATCAAATGAACTCATACAAGGGAAGGGGTCGTGTTACCGGTTGAGGGTCCTAACTGCAAGTTGTCCAGGTGGGCGTTTTGAACAAAGAATTGGACAAAACGTGCTGCAAAGCAAGGAAAAAAGGAAGCAACTAAAGCAGGGATTTATTGAAAACGAAAGTACTCTCCACAGTGTGGGAGCGGCCTGAGCAGGCTCAAGGCCTGCTTTATACAATCTTCTCGGTCCAAATACCCGCTAGAGGTTTCCCATTGGCCACTCATGTGCTCCCTTCATGTAAATCAAGTGGTGGCCCATAATCGGTCTGATTGGTTGCGGAAAGCAGCCAACCAGAGGCTGAAGTGAAGTTACAAAGGTCACACTCCTGCGCAAACATCTGATTGGTTGCAAAAAGCTAACGTTAAGAGGCTAAAGTGAAAGTTACAAAGTTGGACTTCTATGCAAAGGAAGACTGGCGGCAATCAGTCTGATTGGTTGTGGACAGCCAGTTTCCCTTCGGCCCCACAGAAAAGGTGGGGGGTTTGCAAAGAGTAACCTCTGGTCCTTTTGTTACTTAGGCGTGGAAAGTTAAGAGTTTTCCTTTCAATATAGTTCTAGGAAGTCCGCGTGAAACGGCCTTAGGTTCTCTGCCTCCATACCCTATTCTCCTGCCTCAGACCCGTGAGTCCTAGAAAGGATGGCCATCGCTGGCCGCCACATCATCGGGGTCTCATGAATCCCTGCTCTTGTACCTCAGGAGGCAAGGCTAGGCTGCCCTGGATTAGGATCTGCTCTTTGGAAGTGCCGTGTTCTCCTTTGGTTGTGCTCCTTTGGTTGTTTGGTGGGAGTTGGCGGGGCAGGGGCAGGGGCAGAAAGTGGCGCCCCTGGAGAGCCGCGGGCCCAAGCACTGGGGTGCAGCCCGGCTGTGAATCCATGCATTGAGCCGCCGTCACCTGCCCTGGTGTGGGTGCCTGTGCGTCTTGCTTTGTGGTCATCCTGGTTGCTCCAGCACACAGGTGTCTAATCTTCAAGGCAGAAAGAAGACGTGGTCACCCCCCAACCCCTAGACTCTGTATGTGTGTGCAGTTTTCAGAGTGTTGTCTCAGGCGCTGATTGAGTGGGCAAGGAGAGGTGCTCAGCACGCAGGAACTGCAGCACCAGACAGGAAGTCACCAAAGAGGGAGTCCAGGTCAAAAGGGACTTGGAGACACAACAGAAGCAACCGCAAAGACCTTGTCTGAATCCTGACTCGAACAAGCCACCTGGCAAAAGACACTTTGAGACAAGAGAAATTGAAAAACTGAAAAGGGGTTAGTTATTAAGGGAGTACCGTTAATTTTGTTGGGCGTGATAATGATAATTTTTTAAAAATTTATTGGCTGAGTGTGGTGGCTCATGCCTGTAATCCCAGCACTTTGGGAGGCTGAGGCGGGAGAATCATGTGAGCCCGGGAGTTTGAGACCAGCCTGGGCAACATAGCATGACCTCAGCTCTACAGAAAATTTTAAAACCTAGCCAGGCATGGTGGTGCTGCCCGTAGTCCCAGCTACTCAGGAGGCTGCAGTGAGCCATGATGGCCATTGCACTCCAGCCTGGGTCACAGTGAGACCCCGTCTCAACAAAATAAATAAATAAATGAATGAATAAATAAAATGTCCTTATGTTGGTGGAATACAAAGAATCAAATACAGATAAAATGATGTGTTGTCTTCTGGGATTTCCTTTAAATACTCTAGCAAAGCAATAGACAAAAGCTGGGAGGGGAATAATATATGAAGCAAAACTGAACAACGTTGGTAATTTTTAAAAAAATTTTATTTGACATCCTGCAAAGCTTTATTCTTTACAGGAACAGTCAGTGCCCATCACTCCCTGTCAAAAGCCAAAGCTGCTCTCTCTAGAGGGGTGGCAGTAGTCCTGTGTGGTCCAGTGAGATCCAGAAGGTTCCAGGAGACCTTCAGTCCTGAGTCCCTTTCAGTCATCATCGTCTGAGTCTGATTCTTCTGCTGAGTTGGACGCGCTCTCTGGCAGGTCGTCTCCCATCTGCTGGACCCTTCCCGACTGTACATCCCACATGTATTTGATGGTCACCTTAAATTCAGCCATCTCATACCCAGAAAGCATCAGAACACCTGCCTGCTCCGGGGCCAGCAGGTGGCCCTCCTTGCACACCTCATTGTCGGACAGCAGGGTCACCACACCTCTCTCAAAGGTGGTGGGCAGGCCCGGCTGCCTCAGCTGTGGCTTCATGGGGTGGGGAACTGCTCCAGGGGCCCTGGGTCCAGGCTCACGGTGAAAGCTGCTTTGTTACAGCTCAGCTGTAGTCCATTTCCGTGTATTCTGTGAACCACTCATTCACCTCCTCCTTCCTGTGGTTGGTGAACAGGAGATCCGCTTCACCCCTCAACCTTTTGCTGACCTGGTGCAGGTTGTCTTTGCACTCACCCAATGGGCTCCAACCCAAGGCCGCCATCATCACCTTGTTTTTGCCAAAGAACATCCGGCTGTGCTTCCAGGCATTCCGGATGTCCTTCAGCTTGCTGTTCCACGTGTTGGCCACAGAGAGATGGAAAGGTACTTATCAGTGTCCACATGTTTCCGAAACTCTTCTATCAGGTGTTGTTTCAATTCCAAGCCTTTCTTGGCAGTTTTGGTTAGGGACTTCTGTAGGTCAGAAGGTTAGGGAGTTCTGTAGGTCAGAAGCCAGTACTGCCTGGCGGATTCTCTGCTCATGGTCTCAGGAGGCTGAAATCGAGGTGTCAGTCAGGTACATTCTCATCTGCAGCTTGGAATCCTCTTCCAAACTCATTCAGTATTTGGCAGCATTCAATTCCTTCTTGGCCATCAGCCAGGAGTCCCTGTCTCCTCCTAGAGGTTTCTCAGCTTCTTCAGCAGATCACAACATAGATGCGTCCTTTCCTGGTTGGTATCTGTGGGGGATTGGTCCTGGGTCCTGGGACCTGTGCAGATAGCAAAATCAGCAGGTTCTCCTGACCTGCAGTCGGCCCTGCAGAACCCGTGGGTAGGAAGAGGCAGCATCCACTCTCCAGATCTGCGGGTTCTGCATTCCACAAATACTGTATTTTTGGTAAGTAGTTGGTTTAATCCATGCATGTGGAACTGTGGATATGAAGAGCTGACTGGGCTTGTTTTCTTCCAGACCAGCGGAGTGCATCAAACTCCAGGCTTCAAAGGGCTCATCTGAATAGGTCAGACCCACCCTTTATGATCCCTCTTTTGCTATAAAATGTGACATGATCAAAGGAGTGACATCTGATTCTACTTACAGGTCCATCCTCAAAATCTCAAAGGACCCCAAATAGCCAAAGCAATCTTGTAGGGAAAAAAAAAAACTGGAGGCCTTACACCTTCTGATTTCAAAACATATTGCAAAGCTATAGTGATCAAAACAGTATGATACTGGCATAAAGACAGAATAGAGTCCAGAAATAAACCCTCACATATATTGTCAAATAATTTTTGACAAGGCTACACAGTGAAGAAATATAATCTCCTCAACAAATGTTGTTGGGAAAACAGGATATCCACATGCAAAAGAATGAATTTGGGCTCTTACCTTATACCATATACAAAAGTTACCTCAAAATGGACAAAATCCTAAATGTAAGATCCCAAACTGTAAAACCCTGAAAGGAAAGGGGAAAAAGCTTTATGGCATTGGAATTGGCATTGATTTCTTGACTATCACACCAAAACAGAAAATAGACAAATGGGACTATGTCAAACTTAAAAACTTCTGTGTGACAAAGGAAACAGTCAACATGGTGAAAAGGCAACCCACAGAATGAAAGAACACATTTGCCAATCATTTATCTGATAACACGTTAATATCCAGAATTTATAAAGAACTCCTACAACTCAACAACAACAAAAAAACAAACATGCTGATTAAAAACTAGATAAAAGACTTTAATAGACATTTCTCCAAATAAGATATACAAATGGCCCACAAACGTATGAAAAGATGTGCAACATCATCATTAATCACCAGGGAAATGCAAATCAAAACCACAGTGGGATATCACCTCATGCCCGTTAGGATGATCACTATACAAAATAAAAATAAAAAAAAACTAAAAAAAAAATAACAAGTTTTGCTGAGGATATGGAGAAATTGGAAACCTGCATTGCTGCTGGGAAAAAAATTGGTGAATGTTTTAGTCCATTTTGTGTGGCTATGAAGGAATACCTGAGGTTGAGGTTGGGTAATTTATAAAGAGAAAAGGTTTATTCGATTCACAATTCTGGATGGCGGGAAAGTGCAAAGCTGGGCATCTGCATCTGGTGAGGGCCTCAGGCTGCATCTACTCATAGCAGAAGGTGAAGAGCAGTCAGCATGTGCAGAGATCACATGGTGAGAGAGGAAGCAAGAGGGCAAGGGGGGGTTGGTGCAGGTTCTAGTTAACAACCAGCTCCCACAGGAACTAACAGAGCAAGAACTCATTATCGCAAAAATGATACCAAGCCATTCATGAAGGATCTGCCCCCATCACCCAAACACTTTTCACTAGGCCCCGCCTCTCAACACTGCCACATTGAGGGTTAAATTTCAACATGATATTTGACAGGAACAAACCATATCCAAACCATAGCAATGCAGCTGCTATGGAAAACAGTATGGAGATTCCTCGAACAATTAAAAATGGAATTAACATACAATCCTGCAATCTTAATTCTGGGTATATATCCAAAAGAACTGAACACAGACCTTGAAGAGCTAACTGCACACTCACATTCATAGCAGCACTGTTCACAAAAGTCAAGAGGTAGAAGCCGCCTAAATGTCCACCAATGGATGGTTGGATGGATGGATGAACAAAACGTGGTGCATAGGTACAACAGAATATTATTCCACCTTCAAAAAGAGGAAAATCCGGTCATGGACGAACCTTGAGGACAGTTCATTAAGTGAAATAAGCCAGTTACAAAAAGAAAAATGCTACAGGATTCCATTTATATGAGGTATTGAAAGTAGTCAAACTTTTAAAAACAAAGTAAAGTAATGGTTGCCAGGGTCTGGGAAAAGGGAGAAAGGAGAGTTTTTCTTCAGTGGGTCTAGAGTTTTAGTTTTACCAGATGAAAATTTCTAAAACTCTGATGCACACAAGGTACTTACAGTGAACACTACTGAACTGTGTGCCTAGAAATGGTTAAGATGGTAAAATTTATATGTTTTTGTCCACAGTTTTTAAAAAAGAAGTTTTATGATGACATAGACCATTACTATATCTCCAGGGTCTAACACAAGTCTGGCACATAATAGGTGTGAACTAAATACTTGCTAAATGAAGGAATTCATAACTATAAAGTCTATGGTCTTAATTATTGTGGAATATACTCTTTCTAAAATAGTAATAATCATCTCATATATATATATCTCTCTATATATAAATTGTTATTTCTAGGATGAGGGAGGGAACAGTGTATTGGAAACAACAGATGGAAGTTAGACTAATCGGAATGTACCTTCCTTTGTTGTTGATTTAGATTCCTTTGTTTTAGACTTGATTTTAGAACCATGTAAATATTTTCCATAATAATTATAAATGAATATTAAATAAAAAATTTAAAAGCAATCCACAAAAATAAAGACAAAAGAAATGAAACTAACATTTAGCATTTTTCTTTTTGTGACTGGCTTGTTTCACTTAGTGTACTATCCTCAAGTTTCAAGGATTGTATGTTAATTCCATTTTTAATTGTTTGAGGAATCTCCATACTGTTTTCCATAGCAGCTGCACTGCTATAGTTTGGATATGGTTTGTTTGTTCCCGTCAAATATGTTGAAATTTAACCCTCAATGTGGCAGTGTTGAGAGGCGGGGCCTAGTGAAAAGTGTTTGGGTGATGGGGGCAGATCCTTCATGAATGGCTTGGTATCATTTTTGCAATAATGAGTTCTTGCTCTATTAGCTCCTGTGGGAGCTGGTTGTTAACTAGAGCCTGGCACCACCCCGCTTTGCCTTCTTGCTTCCTCTCTCGGCCGTTCTTCACTTTCTGCTTATGATATTCTTCCCCCTGCTAAGTTTGTTTTTAGTTTGCTTTTGTTTTTCTAATTTCTTGAAGTGTAAAGTTAGGTTGTTGATTTGAGATCTTTGTTATTTCTTAATGTACATGTTCTGTGCTATAAACTTCTTCCTTAGTACTGCTTTTGTTACTCTCATAACTTTTGTTATGTTGTGTTTTTATTGTCATTTTTCTCAAGATATTTTGTAATTTCCTCTGTGTTTCTTCTTTGACCCATTGGTTGTTCAGAGTGTGTTGTTTAATTTCCACATATTTGGGAATTTTCTCCTTGTCCTACTACTATTGGTTTCTAGTTTCATTCCATTGTGGTTTAGAAAGATGCTTTGTATGACTTCGATCTTCTTAAATTTGTTAAGAATTTCTTTTGTGGCATAACCTGTGATCTGTGTACATTTGAGAAGAATGTGTATTCTGCTGTTGTTGGGTGGAGTGTTTTGTATGCGTCTGTTAGGCTTAGTTGGTCTACGGTGTTATTAAAGTTCTTTCTTTTCTTTCTTTCTTTTTCACTTAATATAATTGCCTCTAGTTCTATCCATGTTGCTGCAAATGACAATATTTTATTCTTTTTATATTATAAAAATACAATATAAATACTATATAAAATGTAATAAGCTATATAACGCATTTTCTTTATTAATTCTTTTAGTGATGAGCCTTTAGGTTGATTCCATATTTTGGCTATTGTGACTAATGCTGCAATTAACATGAGAGTGCAGATATCTTTTCAATATCTTATTTTCTTTCTTTTGGACATATACCCAGTAGTGGAATTGCTGGAGCATATAGTAGTTCTATTTGTAGTTTTTGAGGAACCTCTATACCATTCTCGATAGTGGCTATACTAATTTACTTTCCCACCAATAGTGTACAAAGGTTACCCTTTCTTCACATACCAACATCTGTTATTGCCTGTCTGTTTGATAAAAGCCATTTTAACTGGGGTGAGATCTGTAGTTTTGATTTGCGTTTCTCTGATAATTCGTGATGTAGAGCATTTTTTCATATACCCGTTTGCCATTCATATGTCTTCTTTTGAGAAATGTCCATTCAGATCTTTTGCCCATGTTCTATTGTAAACTTTTATTTTAGGTTCAGCAGTACATGTGCAGGTTTGTTATATGCATAAACTCATGTCATGGGGGTTTGTTGTACAGATTATTTAATGACCCCAGTACTAAGCCTACTATCCAATAGTTGCTTATTTTACTCCTCTCTCTTCTCCCACCATCCACCTTCAGGTAGGCCCCAGTGTCTGTTGTTCCCCTCTTTGTGTCCAAGTGTTCTCATCACTTAGCTCCCACTTATAAGTGAGAACATACGGTATTTGGTTTTCTGTTCCTGCATTAGTTTGCTAAGGATAATGTCCTCCAGCTCCATTCATGGTCCTGCAAAGAACATGATCTCATTCCTTTTTATGGCTACATAGTATTCCATGGTGTATATATACCACATTTTCTTTATCTAGTCTAGCATTGATGGGCATTTAAGTTGATTCCATGTCTTAGCTACTTTGAATAGTGCTGCAGTGAACATATGCATGCACGTGACTTTATGACAGAACAATTTATATTCTTTTGGGTATATACCCAGTAGTGAGATTGCTGGGTTGAATGGTAGTTCTGTTTTCAGCTCTTTGAGGCATCACCATACTGCTTTCCACAATGGTTGCACTGATTTACACTCCCACCAACAGTGTATAAGCATTCCCTTTTTCCACATCCTCACCAGCATCTGTAATTTTTTGACTTTTTAATAATAGCCATTCTGACTGGTGTAAGATGGTATCTCATTGTGGTTTTGATTTGCATTTCTCTAATGATCAATGATATTGAACTTTTTTTCATATACTTGTCGGCTGCATGTATGTCTTCTTTTGAAAAGTGTCTGTTCATGTACTTTGCCCACTTTTTAATGTTTTTTTTTCTTGTAAATTTGTTTAAGCTATTTGTAGATGCTGGATATTAGACCCTTGTCAGATGCATAGATCGCAAATATTTTGTCCTATTCTATAGGTTGTCTATTTACTCTGAAGTCAGGTAGTGTGATGCCTCCTGCTTTGCTCTTTTTGATCAGGATTGCTTTGGAGATTCAGGGACTTTTTTGGTTCCATATACATTTTAGAATTTTTTTTTCTATTTCTGTGAAGAATATCACTGATAGGGTTCACACTGAATCTGTAAATGGCTTTGGATAGTATTGGCATTTTAGTAATGTTCTTCCAATTCATGAGCATGGAATATTTTTCAATTTTTTGAGTCCTCTTCAATCTCTCATCAGTTTTTTAATAGTTTTCCATGTATAGATCTTTTACTTCTTTGGTTAAATTGATTTCTAGGTATTTTATATTCTTTGTAGCTATTGTAAATGAGATTTCTTTCTTTTTTTAATTTATAAAGGAAAGAGGTTTAATTGTTTAATTATCACAGTTCAACATGGCTGGGAAGGCCTCACAAAACTTACAATGATGGGGGAAAGCAAAGGGGAAGCAAGGCACCTTCTTTACCAGGTGGCAGGAAGTAGAAAGAGTGAGGAGCAAAGGGGGAGAGCCCTTTATACAGCCATCAGATCTAATGAGAACTCACTCACTATCATGAGAACAGCATGGGGGAAGTGCCCCCATGATCCAATCACCTCCCAGCTGGTCTCTCCATAGACAGGTGGGGATTATGGGGATTCCAATTAAAGATGAGATTTGGGTGGAGACACAGACAAACCATATCAGCCACTCATGTTATTTCTAATAACCCACTGCTCCCATTTCTTTTTTCTTTTTTTTTTTCCACTTTCTAAAACTGTTAGTCTGGTTTTAGGTCCATCTATTTATATTCTGTGGCTTTCATCTTTTCTCTCACTTTCTGTCACTTTGAGGAATATTTTGTCACCCACATCTTCCAACACTATTAATTACTTTTGAATTTTTGATATTTTTAATTTAAAAAAGCCCTATTGTTTTGATACTGTTTTATGTTTTGTGAATGTAATTGTTTTATGAATGTAATTCCTCAAGGAAATCTTTCAAACTAGTTTTTCCATTTACTACATAGCACTGACTTATATTTTAAAGATTCTGAAAAGCATAATTTTTTAATGTTTACGTAGTGCTCCATCAAAACATCAATGTATGAAGAATTTGAGCAGGATGAGGCATCATCAGATGGTTTTGTTTCTTCCCCCCCACTTCCCCACCTCCACCAGGTCTATTTTTTTTGGTTAGCCTAGAAGTAGCAAGGATAAACTGAAGCAGATTAGAGATGGAGTCTGTAATCTAGGTGGGAAATAATGAAAGTCTTCTCTAAGGTAATAGTGGTGAGGTAAAAGCAAAAGGGTAGCTGACAGATGTTAGGAGATGAAATGGCATAGGACTTGGTGAGTAACTGGTTAGGAGAAGAGGGAAGAGAGTAGTCCAGGTTATCCTCAGAGTCATGCTTTGGACAACAGGAAGAATAGGGATTTCTCCAAGTCAAGTCCTATTATAAATATATTCATTTTTATATTTCACTTTGAGTCTCAATTTAGCAAGATAACTTCCTTTTCATCAGCAAAACACCTGTTTACTGCTTACTAACAATATTAAGGGTGCAAATATTTACTAAATATATTTTTCTCATTTTAGATAGATGCCTATCATTTTATTTCTAAAAAGGTTTAATTCTATTTAGAGTCATCAAAATACTTACACTTAAATACTCAAACATAATACATTAGGTGTATTAAGCATATAGATGCTCCTCGAATGAAGAATATTATCTGATTGGTTTCATACACAATGAAGATAATTTAAAATATAAAAAATTGGGCTTAAAAATGCAGCCAACCACCTGTTTTATTAAATTTTGCCAGGTATCTACTTCTAAAAAGTCCTTATCAGTGCCATTTCTTTAAACCCAACATTTAGTAACTTAACAGATGTATTTTTAAAATTAGAAATTTTACTTTCAGTGTACTGATTTTATACTTAATTAGTAGCTTTAAAATTTTTTAGAATATGTGAAGACCTGCATTAAACCATTCTCGACATTTTTCAAGGATTGTTGGCTAACTGGCTTGTTTTTACATACAGTTTTAAACATGTCTACCATTGGTAGTAAACAAGAATGATCACTTGAAACTATGAAACCTACCAAAGTGCCAGTGTATTAACACTGCTTTTTCTTTCTTTTATAAGAATCATTACTATTAACTCGTACTTGTTGGTGTGCAGAGGATGCCATTTTCATGCTCTCTTTCTTTATAAAGGCCTTCTCTATAGCTCCAGGTTTCCAAAGTATAACTGTGCATCTTCTCCTCCAGTCAACAAAGGATCATCCTGCACATTCCAACAGAAAGAACGAACTGTAGCAGCATGCCCTCCCTGAAGGCTAGTCACATGGGCCAATCCTAATGTTCATCAACTGAATCCTTCCTTTGTTATCCAAAGGAAGGATAACAAGCAATGTTTCCATCTTTTCATGATATAGGCCACCAATCAAATAGTCTAAAATATCTTCTTTCACGTTAACCATTTCTCCGACATCCTGGATGTTCTAACATGTAATTGGTTCATCAGCATCCAGATGATTAAGATCCCACCAGTAAAATCTTTCATCATGTGTCACGCAGTAAATCTGTTTGTAACCTCTCCCAGACCAACTGATACAGCTGACTGATGAAATTGAGTTACAGGTTGTAACCAGTGCACCCTCTTCATTATCAACATTAATATCAAATACATTTACCAGGCCATCAAGTGAACCTGAGATTATCATGTTGGGATTGCTGGGATGGAAACGTACTTGAGTGACATCATTGCTATGTGTCTCTGAATATGCACCAATCGGGTCTTTAGTTGTAGATAAATCCTGAGAATTCATCCTTGCATCCCAAAACACCAACCATGCATCATCATCAACTTTTCTGTACCAGCACAAATAATATGATCATTACAGTTAATATCAAAATGGATAAAAATATTGGAAGGGTAATCTTTGAAGAGCTGGACAGGTTTTTCACCGGCTACTTGAGCTTCCCAACATTTTACAGTGCCATCAGTGTATCCTGGATATACACTGTCACAGGAATTCGCAAATTTGACTCCATTAAGAAGTCCGGGATATCCACTAAATTCTCAGAGTACATTCAGTCTTTCTCTATCATATATTCTGATTGATCCATTAGAATATAAAACAGCAACCAAGTTTTCTTTTCCTGCTTGCACAGTCTTCGATATATCTATGCCAAGAAGGTAAGTGTACGCTCTGGTTCCTGAGGAACGTTTAACAATGTGCAGATTAGTAAACTGTTCCTCAGTCTTTTCCATATCAACAGTAGCATCCAAGGGTAGTAAAAGTCCAGCAATCCCACTTTTAGGTATTTACTCAAGAGAAATAACAACTTATGTCCACACAAACATTTGTACACGTGTTCATCGCAACTTTATTTATAACAACCAAATACCTCAGCAGGTGGCCCCCAATGAGTACTGGAGAAAATGCAGCCTCCCAGATTTCTTTCTTGATTTCTTTTTCAGATTGTTTACTTTTGGCATATGTAACTGCTACTGATTTTCGTATGTTGATTTTGCATCCTGCAACTTTACTGAATTTGTTTATCAGTTCTAACAGTTTTTTGGTGGAGTCTTTAGATTTTTCTAAGTGTGAGATTGTGTCATCTGTGAAAAATGCTAATTTGACTTATTTCTTTCCAATTTTGATGTCCTTTATTTCCCTTGCCTAATTGCTATGGCCAGGACTTATAGTATTATGTTGAATAAAAATGGTGTAAGTAGCCAGGTGCAGAGGCTCACTCCTGTAATCCCAGCGCCCTGGGAGGCCGAGGTGGACAGATTGCTTGAGACCAGGAGTTCAAGACCAGCCTGGGCAACATGGTGAAACCCCATCTCTACTAAAAATATAAAAATTAGTAAGATACAGTGATGCATGCCTGTAATCCCAGCTACTTGGGAGGCTGAGGCATGAGAATCACTTGAACCCAGGAGGTGGAGGTTGCCGTGAGCTAAGATCATACCACTACACTCCAGCCTGGGTGACAGACCGAGACTCTGCTTCAAAAAAAGAAAGAGTTGAAAGTAGGTGTTTTTTGACTTGTTCCATATGTTAGAGGAAGGGCCTTCAATTTTTCCCTATTCAGTACCATATAAACTGTGGAATTGTTATATATAGCCTATATTATTTTGAGGTGTGTTCCTTTTATACTCAGTTTGATGATGGGTTTTATCATAAAGGGTTGCTGAGTTTTATTGAATGCTTTTTCTGGATGTGTTGAGATGATCATATAGTTTTTATTCTTGGTTCTGTTAATGTGATGTATCATATTTATTGATTTGCATATGGTAAACCATCCTTGCATCTCTGGGATAGATCCCATTTGACTATGGTGAATAATCATTTTAATGTGTTGTTAAATTCAATTTGCTAGTATTTTGTTGAAGATTTTTTTTGCCTCTACGTTCAATCAGTGATACTGACCTACCATTTTCTTTTTTTGTTATGTCTTTGTCTGGTTTTGGTATCAGGGTAATAATGCTGGCTTCATAGAACAAGTTTGGAAGTATTCCCTGTACTTCAATTTTTTTTTAGGGGTTTGAGTAGAATTGGTTCTAGTTCTTTGTAAAACGTCTGGTAGAATTCAACAGTGAAGCCATTACATCCTGGGCTTTCTTTCTTTCTTTCTTTCTTTTTTTGAGACAGAGTCTTTCTGTGTCGCCCAGGCTGGAGTGCAGTGGCACGATCTCGGCTCACTGCAAACTCCACCTCCTGCGTTCACGCCATTGTCTTGCCTCAGCCTCCTGAGTAGCTGGGACTACAGGTGCCCACCACCACGCCCAGCTATTTTTTTTTTTTGTATTTTTTTTAGTAGAGATGGGGTTTCACTGTGTTAGCCAGGATGGTCTTGATCTCCTGACCTCATGATCCATGCACCTTGGCCTCCCAAAGTGCTGGGATTACAGGTGTAAGCCACCACGCCCGGCCACTTTCTTTCTTTTTTTAACAGAAACCTTTTTATTATGGCTTCAATTTTGTTACTCATTATCGGTTTGTTGAAGTTTTCTATTTCTTCATGGTTCAATCTTGATGGGGTGAATGTGTCCAAGAATGTATCCATTTCTTCTATGCTTTCCAATTTGTTGGCATATAGTTATTCACAATAGTCTCCAATGATTCTTTGTATTTCTGTGGCCTAGTTGTTATGTTTCCTTTTTTGTTTCTAATTTTATCTATTTGGGTCTTCTTTCATTTTCTCTTAGTCTAGCTAAAGGTTTGTCAATTTTATCTTTTCAAAAAAACCAACTTTTCATTTTGTTGATTTCTGTATTTTTTTAAGTCTCAATTTTATTTATTTTTGCTCTGATCTTTATTATTTCTTTTCTTCTACTAATTTTGGGTTTGGTTTGTTCTTGCTTTTCTAATTCCTTGAGGTGTATTTTAGGTTATTTATTCGAAGTCCCTTTCTACATTTTTGATATAGCCATTTATTGCTATAAACTTCCCTCTTACTACTGCTTCTGCCACATCCCATAGATTTTGGTATGTAGTATTTCCATTTTCATTTGTTTCAAGAAATTTTTAAATTTCCTTTTAAATTTCTTCATTAACCCATTGATCATTCAGGAGCACACTGTTTAATTTCCATTTGCTTGTGAAGTTTCTGAGGTTCCTCTTATTATTGATATCTAATGTTAGTCCATCATGGTCAGAAACACATACTTGATATGATTTCTGCATTTTTGAATTTGTTTAGACTTGTTTTGTGGCCTAAGATATGGTTTATTTTGGAGATTATTCCCATGTGCTGATGAAAAGAATGTGTATTCTGCAATAATTGGGTGAAATGTTCTGTAAATGTCAGTTAGGCCTAGTAAGTCTTGGGTATAGTTTAACTTTTTTTTTTTTTGGCTTTCTGTCTGGATGATCTGTCCATTAACGAGTAGGGTGTTAAAGTCCCCTACTATTATATTTCAGTCTATCTCTCCATTTAGATCTGTCAATGTTTGCGTTATATACTTGGGTGCTCTGGTATTGGGTGCATACGTATTTGTAATTGTTATATTCTCTTGCTGAATTTACTCTGTCATTAAATAGTGACCTTCTTTGTATCTTTTTACAGGCTTTGATTTGTAGTCTGAGATAAATATGACTACACCTGCTCTTTTTTAGTTTCCAGTCCCATGAAATATCTTTTTCTACCCCCTCACCGTCAATCTATGTGTGTCTTTATAGGTGAAGGTGGTTTCTTGTAGGCAGCATATATTTGGGTCTTGTTTCTTTATTCATTCAGCCATTTTATGCCTTTTATCTAAGAGGACTGAGTCCATTTATATTCAGTGTTATTCATCATAAGTGAGGACTTCCTACTGTCATTTTGTTCCTTGTTTTCTGGTTGTCTTGTACATCCTTTCTCCTTTTCTTCCTTTCTTACTGCCTTCTTTTGTTGTTAACTTATTTTGTCTTGTAGCATGTTTTAATTTGTTCCTTCTTATTTTTAGGAAATCTATACAGGTTGTGGATTATGGCTACCATGAAGCTTACAAAAAGCATCTTATAAGTTATTTTAAAGAGATGACAACTTATCTTAGATCACAAAGAAAAAAACAAAATAATTCCGCACTTTAACTCCATACCCCCACATTTTAACTTTTATTTGTCTCAATTTACATATTTTTACATTACCTATTTCTTAACAGGCTGCTGTAACTATTATTGTTTTTGATATATTTGTCTTTTGGACTTCATGCTTGAGCTATGAGTGGATTGCACAGAACAATTGCAATATTAGGGTATACTGGGTTTGTCTGAGCTGAATACTTAATTTTACCTGTAGGCTTTATACCTTCAAATGTTTTTCATTTTTTATTTTTTTCTTTTGGCATTTTAGTATTTTTTTCAGATTAAAGATCTATCTTTAGCATTTCTTGTAAGACAGGTGTCGTGGTGAACTCTCAGTTTTGTTTGTCTGAAAAAGACTATCTCTTCTTCATATTTGAAGGATAACTTTGCTGGGTACAGTATTGTTGAATGGCAGGGTTTTTTTTTCTTTCATCACTTTGAAAATGTGGTCTCACTCTCTGTTGGCTTGTATGGTTTCCATTGAGAAGTCTGTTGTTGGACAAATTGTAGCTCCTTTATGTGTGATTTGCTTCTTTTCTCTTGCTGATTTTCGGACCTTCTCTTTGTTCTTGACCTTTCAGAGTTTGTCTTATTTGGGTCGAATCTGGTGATCTCTTACCTTCTTGTACCTGGTTATTTATATCTTTCTCAGGTTTTGGAAAGTTTTCTATTTTTCTTTTTGAATATGCTTTCTACCCTCCCCTTACTCTTGTTCAACTCCCTCTTGAACACCAATAATTCTTAAGTTTGTTTTTTTGAAGTAATTTTCTATATCTTATAGGTAATCTTTGTTCCTTTTCACTCTTTTTTTCTCTTTTCTCCTCATACTATGTATTTTCAAATAGGCTGTCTTCAACCTCATCGATTCTTTCCTGTGCTTCATCCATTCTGCTGTTGAGAGCCTCTAGTAACTTTTTCAGTTCAGCACATGTATTTCTCAGTTCTAAGGGTTATGTGTGATCTTTTTAATTATTTCAATCTTTTTATTAAATTTCTCAATTGCTTTTCTGTGTTATCATGAAGATCATTGAGTTTCCTTAAAACCGCAGTTTTGGGCTGAGCATGATGGCTCACACCTATAATCCCACTGCTTTGAGGAGCTGAGATAGGAGACCTACTTGAGGCCAGGAGTTTGAGACCAGGCTGGCCAACATAGTGAGACCCCATTTTTACAAAAAACTTAATTAAAAAAGAAATCAGCCAGGTATGGTGGCATACACCTGTAGTCCTAGCTACTTGAGAGGATTGTTTGAGTCCAAGAGTTTGAGGTTGTAGTGAACTAAGATCATGACACTGCATCCAAGCCTAGGCTCTGTCTCTAAAAACAAACAAACAAAAAAACCCTGCAGTTTTGGATTCTTAGAGAGCTCACATATTGCCATCTTATTAGGATCAGTCACTGGTTCCTTGCTTTTTCTATTTGGGGAGGTCATGTTTCCCTGTTCACAGTTGTTTCTTGTGGATGTAGTCTACATCTTTGCTTTGAGGGATTAGTTATTTAAGTCTTCTTTGTCTGGCTTGTATTGGGTATGTTTCTGTAGAGCTTCTTTACCACTAGGTTGCCTGGCTCCTTTACAGCTGTAGGTGGTGCCTTAAATCCAGGTTCACCAAGCTGTAATAAATGATATGAATGCTGCCCTTCTTGAATGGGGGAGGCCCCAAAGAGGATATTCCAGCAGTATCGGAAGGCTGGCAAAGGGTTTATGCCCAGGAGACCTGTGAAATCAATCTTTTACATGTGGTGCTGCTGAACAGCCTCTCTGATTTGGTGTCTTCTTTAGCCAAGTTACAGAGCAGAGTTTCCAGGGCTGGGGATGGTTGTCCTGCCTGCCCATTTTGTCTCTGCCTGTCCCCAAGGATATTTCTCCCTTCAGGCACTCATAATGCTTTCCATGGGCTAAGGAAGGGTCAAATGTGCCAGAGAATCCAAGATGGTGGGGGACCTGGTTGTCCACCTTGATCTCAGTTTTTCCAGTGTAGAAACTGTGAGTTGGGGGAAAATATTTCCACGTGCTTGGTGATAGGCCGAATGAGGGGACGGGCATCACAAATGTGGAAGTCCAGTTCTCTTTCTGTCTGCTCAGAGTATCTTTATTTATCTGTGGCCCTGGGAACTATCTCATCTTCATTTCTGAGTTCTGAGATATTGCTGATGAGACTCTCAGTGCTGTATAGATATATTTTTCAGTTTTCTGGGGCAGGGGGTTGAGGGGAGTGAAACCAGCTTGCTTCTACACTGCCATTTTGAAACAGGAAGTTCTTGCCTTCAAGTCTGAAGACAATTTTACTGGCTGTAGTATTCTTGGTTGGCAGTTTTTTCTTTTAGCACTCTAAATAGATCATTCTACTACTTTCTGGCCTATAATGTTTCTCCTTAGAAATTACTGATAGTCTCAAGGAAGCTCCCTTGTATATGACAAATCACTTTTTCTTGATGCTTTCAAAATTTTCTTTGTTTTTGACTTCTGACCTGTTTGGACCTGTTTATGTTCATCCAAGTTGGAGTCCTGTGAACTTCTTGAATTTGAATATCTGTTTCCTTCCTCAGATTTGGAAAGTTTTCAGCCATTGTTTTTCCAAATAAGCTATCTGCCCCTTTTTTTTTCTTATCTCTGCCTGGGACTTTCATATGACATGTATTGGTTGGCTTGGTGGTGTTGTATCATTCCCTTAGGCTTTCTTTACTTTTCATCATTCTTTTTCCTTTCATTTCTCTACTTTAATAATTTCAAAAAACCTGTCTTCAAGTTTGCTTATTCTTTTGTTGTTTGTTTGCTTGATCAAGTCTGCTGTTGAATCCCTGTAGTGAACTTTTCTTTTTCTTTCTTTCTTTTTTTTTTTTTTTTTTTTTGGAGACAGTGTTTGGCCCTATCACTCAGGATGGACTGCAGTGGTATGATCTCAGCTCATTGCAGCCTCCACCTCCTGGGCTCAAACAATCCTCCCACCTCAGCTTCCCAAGTAGCTGGGACTCCAGGCACATGTCACCATGCCCAGCTAATTTTTGTATGTTTTTGGTAGAGATGGGGCTTCACCATGTTGCCCAGGCTGGTCTTGAACTCCTGACCTCAAGTGATCTGCCTGCTTTGGCCTCCCAAAGTGCTGGGATTATATGTTTGAGGCACTGTGCCCAGCCCCTGTAGTGAATTTTTCAATTCACTTATTGGATTCATCAGCTACAGAATTTATGTTTAGTTCTCTCTCTCTCTTTTTTTTTTTTTTGCAGTTTTTATCTCTTTGTTGATAACCTCATTTTGTTCATGCATTGTTTTCCTGATTTAATTTAGTTGTTAATCTGTGTTCTCTTGTTGTACATTGAGTTTCTTTAAGAGAAATATTTGAAATTATTTTTGAGGTAATTCATAGACCTCTATTCATTTAGAGTCAGTTTCTGGAGATTTATTTTATTCCTTTGATTCAACCATGTTTTCTTGCTTCTCCATGGGTCTTACTATTTTATGCCGTGATTTGTGCATTTGGAAAACCAGCCACCGATTGCAGTCTTTTAGGACTAACTTGATAAAGGGAAAACTTTCACCAATCATCTGGGTTGGAGATTCCAGAGGCCTCTCAAACCTTTGGGATGTGTTCTCTCTGGGCGTGTGCATGTCATTTCCCAGTTAGAGGGGTTTTCTGGTTTCTTTTTCTGGAGCTTGTAATCTCTTACTCCATCTGGTGTCTGTACGAAGTATTGCAGGTTCTTTGGAGCTGCAAGAAGCCACTGAGCTCTTTTGTTCTCTGTGGCTCCCAGGATATCCAAAGTATATCAGCTCCATCAGTGATCCAATTCAAGTGAGACAAAAACCGTTGCCTCAGGCAGCCCCTGAAAAGTTGGACTGTTGGACACATGCTCCAGTCTTCTCTTTTTCCCTTGACGGAGAAGCTGTGAACGGGGTGCTTTCTGCTGATTGTGCTGCTTTGAGGAATGGCTTTTGGGGTTGAAATAAAATGGCTTTTGTTACCTTTTTCAAAGTGGCTGTTCTGGCTTTGAGTTTGCCTGGGGTGCTGCAACTTCTTAAATGGTTTCTGGAGTTCTCATGCAGACTTTTTGGACCATATATTGTTAAGTCAGTGTCTTGGGAGGAATGACACTTGAGGCGTCTTATTCCACCATGTTGGTGATGCCACTTCCTTGTGGTGACTTATATGACAGCAATAGAAAACAAATATGAGCGTCACAGGGAAGCAGTGAATAAAATTCACATGGTGAAGAGCTAGAGGACCACTACTTCTAAGGAGTCATGTCCTTCGCAGGCCTGAGCCTCATCCCCTTCCTTCACTGTGAACAGAGAAATCGGCCAATTGCCAAACTTACACTGGGTGTCTCTCTTGCATAAAGTGCTGCTGACCAGTGTTCCAGGGGTCCCAGTCTATGCATTCTGGCGGTGGCACTCTTGTTGGGGATGCAAAGGGTCCCCAGTTGTTGCAGTCACTGGGTGAGAGGTGTCCCGATGTGGGGACAAAGGAAGGGCCTGTGGCCTGATGCAGGCCGGGGAGGCACCATCGGAGGGCGGGGCTTGAGCCAGCTGCTGGGGGACTCCAACGGTGCAGGTATGGGAGGAATATTCCAGGGCGGGATGCGGGAATAGGAAGTGATGTGTGTGTGTGGCAGGGATGGTAAAATATACACCTCATACATTTACCGTTCTAACCATTTTTTTTTTTTGTCTTTTTTCGAGATGGAGTCTCGCTCTGTCGCCCAGGCTGGAGTGCAGTGGCAAGATCTCGGCTCACTGCAAACTCCGCCTCCCGGGTTCACGCCATTCTCCTGCCTCAGCCTCCCGAGTAGCTGGGACTACAGGCACCCGCCACCGCGCCCGGCTAATTTTTGTATTTTTAGTAGAGACGGGATTTCACCGTGTTAGCCAGGATGGTCTCGATCTCCTGACCTTGAGATGTGCCCATCTCGGCCTCCCAAAGTGCTGGGATTACAGGTGTGAGCCACTGCGCCCAGCCCATTCTAACCATTTTTAAGTGTCCAGTTCAGTGGTGTAAAGTGAGATGTGTTTTTGAGTAGGAAGTGGTTTATTTTGGCAAGGGTAATCCAGGGTTGGCTCTTTCAATGGCTAAAGGACTAAAATCCTCTCAGAGAAAAAAGTAAAAGGGCTGCTTACCAGGCAGTAAATCCTTAAACAAGTGTGCATTGCTTATAGTATTGGCTAAGGAGGTGAGAATTTGACTTGAATAATCTTGCAAAGTGAGATGAGATCCCCACTTCCCAGATAATGAAGCTGAAGGTCTGATTAAGTGACCTGCTCCAGTTGCACAGGAGGTGGGGGCATATCCAGTACCAGAGCCCAGGTCTCTACATCCTTCCTCTAGGCCTCTTTTCTCTCCCCCCTGATGGCTGGCCTGCCCCCTAGACCGACTGTTTCTTGGTCTGTGTACAAAAATACCTTCCGAGGAGAATGCAGGGTGCCAGAGCTGGTTAGCGGCAGGGAACAGCAGTGTTTGGACTCCAAGCTACTGGAGCCACGCATTCTGTCCTCAGGGTATCACCACCCCATTCTAGCCACCAATGAGGACAGGGCTTAGCATGTCGAGACAAGGGGTTTGAATTTCATGTTTGTGTGCGTTCCGTTTGTTGGGATGCACTGTCCCTTCAGTGTTGTCATTCATAGTGACACCCTCTGCATGGTGCTGGTTGCCACAGGCAACGTGGAGCCCTGGAGTCAGCATGTCACCGTTGGCACATGGTGCATGGGGAATCACAGAGAGAGTGAGCTGCCTGCTGGCTCAAATACCCTGAGTCATAAAAAGTCTCAAGAATAGATCTTGGGTGTCCGGGGGATGCGTGGCTGTTCTGTAAGAGCTGAGATGACCTCGAAGCCTTGTGAGCACGGGCTCCTTGGGACCCCTTTGTGGAACCATGCAGCGGGACGTGAAGTCAGCCTTGCCTTGGAGCCTGACCCTCTCAGCTCCAAGCAGCCTCCCCATGGCAGTCTACTCAGGTCTGTCTGTCCAGTCATAGCGGGAACCCTGGCTTTGAAGGGGGTGCAGAGTCCACGTGGCCCAGATCTCTCCCTAGGGAAATAATCCCCTCCCTGCCTCCCATGGGGGTCTTGGCCTTTGGCCAAATAGTCCCAGGAGTGAGAGACCCACTTTTGGAAGGCAAGCATTTTTTATGTTGGGTAATAGCTATTATCTATCATCACCATCCTCTTCTCCGCCTCCACCTCTTCCTCCTACCCCCCAGACAGCCAGCACCACCCGGTGCCTTGCAGCGCTGAAGGCTCTGCCTAAATCACACATCCCAGGAGGTGGAGGCAGTGGGGAGGGCTGAGGGTGGGACCTGGGTCCCCCACCTGTCGGGCTTTGTGCCCTGGCATCACTGCTATTTAAGCAGCTTTCTCCCACACGCAGACCCCATGCACCTGCCTGGAACCGAGGTCATCAGTTCCAGCTTGGTCCCCACAGCCACCAGGAATTGCAGGTGTTAAGAGAAGCCCAGAGAGAGTTAGGATTTCGTCCCAGCTTTGCCACTAACTGGTTGTAGGATCTCAGGCAAGTCACAGTACTTCTTAACAACTTCTTTTTTTCCGGTTGCAAAATGACAGACTTAGACCAGATTTGATTTGTTTGTTTTTTTAGCACAGTTGTGAGCATTTTCCATAGGTTGTGCTCTTTGCTGGATGCCAAAATGAGAAGACAATCAAGGCAGGGGACTGAGCCACACACCATGGTTATAAGTTGGATGGGGTAAAAGCACAGCCACGGAGGCCGTGGGGTCACAAAGCCCCTTCCACAGCAGCAGCCTGGTGAGGGAGTTGGAAATGTCTGTGCCAAGGAAGGGGCACACCGGGTGGGAGGTGGGCACTACAAGCCCTGAGGCCTAAAAGTGTGTGAAACCCCATGCCTTCTGGGAATGGAAGTGTCAGAGTCCAGCAGGAGAGAGGAAAGGCCGGGAGGCCACGTCAAGCTGGCTCTGTTGCCCAGACTGGAGTGCATCAGTGTGATCACAGCTCACTGCAGCCTTGAACTCCTGGGCCCAAGCGATCCTCCTGCCTCAGCCTCCCGAGTATGAGAAAGGGTTTTTCTGAGGCAAGTGGCTGATCTGATTTGCCCCGTGGGGAAGCTGGCACTCTGGGAGTCCCAGCACAAACGGCAGACCGAGGGTCTGCAGGAGAGGAGCCCAATTCAAAGGAACAGAAAATTGGATCGCCCAGATGTGTCCGGTGGGGAACACTGAAGGGCAAGGAGCCACCTCAGGGTGTGGCCCATGTGCAACGACAGAGAACGCCAGGAAGGGTTCCTCCAGCCTTACCTCTTTGAAGACATTTGCTGAGCCCGCCCCACGCCTCCCCTCCCAGGGCTAAACATTGCCCCTGTCCCCGCTGTTTCCCACGCACATGTGGGCCCTCAGCCTGCTCTGGGCAGAGGGAGGGGCTTAGGGGCGTGGACACCCGTCCGAAGTTCCACCTTTGGTCCTCCATGAGGCATTTATCACACCTGATCACACACAAGTTTTTCTCAAATATAACGCTATAAAAATCCAAACAATTTGGTCACACAATTTGTCCAATTATATCCTGATAAAAAAAAGGACAGATTCTTATTGAATCTTTGCAAATAATGCCAATTAAAGCAAAGAACCTCAAGAAAAATACTTACGAATCCTAAGAGATGAGTAAGATATTAAAGAATGTTTTGTTTCAGCTTGCAAAAGCATAGTTTATTAAGCTAAAGGTTAAAGACAGATCCAGAAGAAGGAGAAAGGCTTCATCATATACTGATCACAAAGAAAACACAAAAAATAACAGTGGCGAAGCTCAGATTTCCCTCATGCATCCACTCAATCCCACTTCCAAAGGCTCTCAAACCCGGCCTATTATCACTTCTTGAATATCAGACTAAATACTACAAGACCACTTCTGTCATTTTAACAGAGACAAGACCCAATTCTAGTCTGGCATTAATGTAATATTTGGCAGCAAAGGATTCATATGCTTTTATTTTTTCTTACGAACAAACCCATTAAGTATGAACAAATTTTGCCGAAATTGTAACACATTTCATTGTTTTTTTTTTTCAGACTCATTATTTGCAGATATTTGGAATCAAGGAAAATAAGGTTTACTTTCTTTAAAACTTCCATAATTTTCTATTTTCATTCAAGTTCTATCTTTCACTACTCTCTTTCCCATTCTGGAGCAAACAAACACTTTAGACAAAACGAATCTCTTTATCCTTGGTGAACAAAAGCACATCCCATTGAATGCACGATCATATTTCTTTGCCACTATTGCTCCTAGTGTAGTCTCAGTCACTAATGTTAGTTATAAATGTTAACCCAAGCCAATAACTTCCATTTGCAGGTAGAGCTGGGAGGTGGGGATAGAGAACCATCTGTTGTCACACAAGCCATTTTAGCAGACAGTGTCTCCCCGAAGGTGGGGGCCTCTGGAAGCAGTTGCTGAGATGGAGTGAGGGGTGCAGATGGTTTTTAAGGCACAAAACTTGGGCAAAGGGAGAAGTCAAGCCACAATTCAGCCCAGAGATAAGCCTTGGCCGGCCCAGCGGGGGACACCCAGGCCAGAGCTGACAGTGAGAGGTCCTGGCTGGCTGGCTGGCTGGCTGGCTGGTGGGGCTTGGTCGCAGGTGTGGCCCAGGCCATGTGGGTCTCAGGTGAGGCGGCTCTGTGTTGCTGATGAGGGCGCTGGCAGCAAGTCCTTCCTCAAAGGGGCACCTGGCCCGGCACCTCCGTGTCCACCACAGCCAGAGAAGTTCACAAACACATAGAAGAGGACCCCTTGCAACACGTACAGCAAAGTGGCAAAGCTGAACATCTGTTAACACGGCCCAAAGGTGTAGCTACACTACAGCATATAAAAATAAGAAGAAACGAGTATTTAGAGATTGTTAATTGAGTCAATATAAATCCAAGGTCTTAAGGTTATTAAGGACTTTGGAAATTATGTGTAAAATAACATACCACAGAACTTAATTACTATTGGTATAACAAAGTTTGTTAGAATTTTAATTCAATTTAGTTGAACACATTTTATTTACATTTTTCTAAATCTAAAAATTTGTATGGAAGTACTATTAGTTTATTTGAACAGAAAAATCAATATAGGAAGTTTAGAAAGATCAAGTTATCTGGACTATGCAAGACAAAACAAGTTTACATAGGGTCAAATAAAATGGCCGATAGGAGGCAGGAGTAAATTGCAGCTCCCACCTGGACAGACAGCGCAGCGTGTGGAGACTCACACCAGTGAACTTTTGCTCCAAGAACTACCGCAGGAACCTACCAGGAAAGCGAGAGAATCCACAGACCCTTTGAAAGAAGTGGATTGCTCCTGCAGGCCCCAGGAGACAGCCTCCAAACTGTGGGTACCCAAAGTGTGAAAGGGGGATCATCCACCCCTGAACACACACCCTCACTGGGGAGACTGAAGGTCCAGATTACAGGAGAAGGAATCGACCTTACCTGGAACTGAGATAATTTAGAGAGCCGTGCAAAATACAGGGGTTGAGGAAGCCGTGGGGAGAGGCCTGTGGGCTCCCTCGGTCCCCAGGGAAGCCATTTCTGACTTCATCTTCCAGAGGTCCTTAGGGAGGGCTGCCAGAGGAACTGGGAAAAGACCAAAGGAGAAGGAAACTTCCAGCTGAAGTTTGTAACAATTTTAACCAAACGCGAAGTTTCCCAGACAGAACTCGGGCGACGGGTGAATCGGAGCGCAGACACAGCACAGAAGCCGCGGCAGGCGGGGAAGCTTGAAACCTGAAAGCCCTGCTTGCTTTCTCAGCTGGGAGGCTGGTAGCCTGGGGCAGGTTCTCAGTCCTGTTCATCAGCTGCCTGGAAACAAACTCGGTGCTGTCCTGTGGGGGCTGGGGGCGCCACGGTGGGAGTGAGACTGGCCTTTTGGGCTGTGTAGGAGCTGAGTGAGGCCTGTAACTGCCAGCTTCCCCTCACTTCCCTGGTGACCTGTGTGACACAGCGGAGGCATCCATAATCCTCATGGGAACAGAAGGCCATGGTCCTGAGAACCATCCCCCATCCCTCACAGCAGCCGCAGCAAACCCCGCCTAAGGAGAGTCTGAGTTCAGACACACCTAATCCTGCCCCCACCTGATGGTCTTTGTCTATCTGCCCTGGTAGCTGAAGACAAAGGACATAATGTCTTGGGAGCTCTAGGGCTCTGCCCACCACCTGATCCTCCCTGTACTACCACAGCAGATGGGCTCTTGAAAATGCCACCTCCTGGCAGGAGGCCAACCAAGCACAAAACTAGTGCAGTAAACAGACTACAACTAAGGATCCTCACAGAGTCCATTTCACTCCCATGCCACCTCCACCACAGCAGGAGCTGCTATGCATGGTTGAGAGACCTGAAGATGGTTCACATCATAGGACTCTGTGCAGACACCCCCAGTACCAGCCTAGAGCCTGGTAGCTCCACTGGGAGGCTAGATCCAGAAGAGAAGTAACAACCACTGCAATTCAGCTCTCAGAAAGCCACATCCCTAGGGAAAGGTGGAGAGCACTACATCAAGGGAGAACCCTATGGGACAAAAGAATCTGAAAAGCAGCCCTTGAGCCCCAGATCTTCCCTCTTACATACTCTACCCAAATGAGAAGGAACCAGAAAAACAATTCTGGTAATATGACAAAACAAGTTTCTTTAACACCCTCAAAAGATCACACTAGCTCATCAGCAATGGATCCAAACCAAGAAGAAATCCCTGAATTGCCAGAAAAAGAATTCAGAAGATCAATTATTAAGCTATCCAGGAGGCACCAGAGAAAGGTGAAGTCCAATTTAATGAAATAAAGAAAAGATACAAGATATGAAGGAAAAAATCTTCAGTGAAATAGAAAGCATAAATAAAAATCAATCACAACTTCTGGAAATAAAGGACGCACTTAGAGAAATGCAAAATGCACTGGAAAGTCTCAGCAATAGAATTGAACGAGCAGAAGAAAGAACTTCTGAGCTCAAAGACAAGGTTTTTGAATTAACCCAATCCAACAAAGACAAAGGAAAAAGAATTATAAAAAATGAACAAAGCCTCGAGGAAGTTTTGGCTTATGTTAAACAACAATTATACCTAAGAATAAGTGGTGTTCCCAAGAAAGAAGAGAAATCTAAAAGTTTGGAAAACATATTTGAGGGAATAAGCAAGAAAAACTTTCCCAGCTTTGCTAGAGATCTAGACATCCAAATACAAGAAGCCCAGATAACACCTGGGAAATTTATCGTAAACAAATCATTGCCTGGGCACATTGTCATCAGGTTATCTAATAAAGTCAAGATGAAGGAAAGAATCTTAAGGACTGTGAGGCAGAAGCACCAGGTAACCTAAAAAGGAAAACTTATCAGATTAACAGCAGATTTGTCAGCAGAAACACTACAAGCTAGAAGGGATTGGGGCCCTATCTTTAGCCTCCTTAAACGAAAGAATTATCACCCAAGAATTTTGTATTCAGTGAAACTAAGCTTCATAAATGAAAGAAAGATACAGTCTTTCTCAGACAAACAAATGCTGGGAGAATTTGCCACTACCAAGCCAGCACTACAAGAACTGCTAAAAGGACCTCTAAATCTTAAATCCTCAAAATACACCAAAATAACACCTCCTTAAAGCATAAATCTCACAGGACCTATAAAACAAAAACACAGTAAAAAACCAAAACAAAACAAGGTATTCAGGCAACTAATAGCACGATGAATGGAATAATACCTCATATCTCAATATTAACATTGAATGTAAATGGCCTAAATGCTCCACTTAAAAGATACAGAATGGCAGAATGGATAAGAATTCTTCAACCAGGTGTCTGCTGTCCTCGAGACTCACGTAACACATAAGGACTCACAAAAATTTAAGGTAAAGGGATGGAAAAAGATATTCCATGCAAATGGACACCAAAAGTGAGCAGGAGTAGCTATTCTCGTATCAGACAAAACAAACTCTAAAGCAACAGCTGTTAAAAAAGACAAAGAGGGACATTATATAATGATAAAAGGACTTGTCCAATGGGAAAATATCACAATCCTAAATATATATGCACCTAACACTGGAGTTCCCAAATTTATAAAACAATTACTACTAGACCTAAGAAATGAGATTGACAGCAACACAGTAATAGTGGGGGACTTCAACATCCACTGACAGCACTAGACAGATCATCAAGACAGAAAGTCATTTATATCCTAAAACAAATGGACTTAACAGATATTTACAGAACATTCTACCCAACAACTGCAGAATATACATTCTATTCATGAGCACATGGAAAATTCTCCAAGATAGACCATGATAAGCCACAAAACAAGTCTCAATAAATTTAAGAAAACTGAAATCATATCAAGTACTCTCTTAGACCACAGTGGAATAAAATTGGAAGTCAATTCCAAAACGAATCCTCAAAACCATGCAAATACATGGAAATTAAATAACCTGCTCCCGAATGATCACTGGGTCAACAATGAAATCAAGATGGAAATTAAAAAATTATTTGAACTGAACGATAATAGTGACACCACCTATCAAAACCTCTGGGACTCACGCCTGTAATCCCAGCACTTAGGGAGGCCGAGGCAGGTGGATCACGAGGTCAGGAGTTTAAGACCAGCCTGGCCAAAATGGTGAAACCCTGTCTCTACTAAAAATACAAAAAAAATTAGCTGGGCGTGGTGGCGTGCACTTGTAATCCCAGTTACTGGGGAGGCTGAGGCAGATAATTGCTTGAACCTGGGAGGCGGAGGTTGCAGTGAGTCGAGATCTCACCACTGATCTCCAGCCTGGGCGACAGAGCAGACTCTGTCTCAAACAAACAAACAAACGAAAAAACCTCTGGATATGGCAAAGGCAGAATAAGAGGAAAGTTCATAGCCTTAAAAAATGCCAACATCAGAAAGTCTGAAAGAGCACAGACAATCAAAGGTCACTCACACCTCAAGGAAGTAGAGAAACAAGAACAAACCAAACCCAAACCCAGCACAAGAAAAGAAATAACACAGATCAGAGCAGAACTACATGAAATTGAAACACAAAAACAATACAAAAGATAAATGAAACAAAAAGCTGAAAAGTTCTTTGAAAAGATAAATAAAATTGATAGACTAAATTAGCGAGATTAACCAAGAAAAGAAGAGAAAAGATCCAAATAAGCTCAATTAGAAACTAAAGGGGAGATATTACAACCAATACCACAGAAATGCAAAAGATTATTCAAGGCTACTATGAACACCTTTATGTGCATAAACTAGAAAACCTAGAGGACATAGATACATTTCTGGAAATATACATCCCTCCTAGATTAAACCAGGAAGAAATAGGAACTCTGAACAAACCAAGAACAAGCAGCGAGATTGAAATGGTAATGAAAAAATTGTCAACAACAAAGAAAAGCCCTGGATCAGACAGATTCACAACTGAATTCTATCAGACATTCAAAGAAAAATTGATACCAATCCTATTGACACTATTCCAAAACACAAAGAAAGAGGGAATCCTCCCTACATCATTCTATGAAGCCAGTATTACCCTAATACCAACACCAGGAAAGGACATAACAAAAAAATAAAACTACAGGCCAATATCCCTGATGAATATAGATGCAAAAATCCTTAACAAAATACTAGCTAACTGAATCCAACAGCATGTAAAAAAGATACTCCACTATGATCAAGTGGGTTTCACACCAGGGATGCAGGGATGGTTTAACACATGCAAGTAAATAAATGTGATACACCACATAAACAGAATAAAAACAAAAATCACATGAGCATCTCAATAGATGCAGAAAAAGCATTGGACAAAACCCAGCATCCCTTTATGATTAAATCCCTCAGCAAAATAGGCATAGAAGAGACATACCTGAATGTAATAAAAGCCATCAATGACAAACCCACAGCCAACATAATACTAAATGGGGAAAAGTTGAAAGCATCTCCCCCAAGAATAGAACAAGACAAGGATGCCCACCCTCACTACTTCTATTCAACATAGTACTGGAAGTCCTAGCTAGAGCAGTCAGACAAGAGAAAGAAATAAAGGCATCCAAATCAGTAAAGAAGAAGTCAAACTGTCACTGTTTGCTGATGATATGATCATATACCTAGAAAACCCTAAAGACTCCCCCCAAAAGCTCCTAGAACTGATGGAATTCAGCAAAGTTTCAGAATACAAAATTAATGCACCCAAGTCAGTAGCTCTGCTATACACCAACAGCAACCAAGCTGAGCATTAAATCAACAATTCAATCCCTTTTACAATAGCTGCAAAAAATAAAAATAAAAAATAAAATACTTAGGAATATACCTAACTAAGGAGGTGAAAGACTTCTAGAAGGAAACTGCAAAACACTGCTGAAAGAAATCATAGATGACACAAACAAATCGTGCTCATAGATGATTTGGGAAACACATCCCATGCTCATAGGTGGGTGGAACCAATATTGTGAAAATGATCATACTGCCAAAAGCAATCTACAAATTCAATGCAGTTTCCATCAAAATACTACCATCATTCTTCACAGAACTAGAAAAAGCAATCCTAAAATTCATATGGAACCAAAAAAGAGCTTGCATAGCCAAAGCAAGACTAAGCAAAAGAACAAATCTGGAGGTATCACATTATCTACTTCAAACTATCCTACAAGGCCATAGTCACCAAAATAGCAGGTACTGATATAAAAATAGGCAAATAGACCAATGGAACAGAATAGAGAACCCAGAAATAAACCCAAATACCTGCAGCCAACTGATCTTTGACAAAGAAAACAAAAACATGAAGTGGGGAAAGAACACCCTATTTAACAAATCGTGCTGGGATAATTGGCAAGCCACATGTGGAAGAATGAACCTGGATCCTCACCTTTTGCATTATACAAAAATCAACTCAAGATGGATCAAGATTTAAATCTAAGACCTGAAACCATAAAAATTATAGATGATAACATTGGAAAAACCCTTCTAGACATTAGCTTAGGCAAAGACTTCATGACCAAGAACCCAAAAGCAAATGCAACAAAAACAAAGACAAATAGATGGGACTTAATTAAACTAAAAAGCTTCTGCACAGCAAAAGAAACAATCAGCAGAGTAAACAGACAACCCACAGAGTGGGAGAAAATCTTCACAATCTATACATCTGACAAAGGACTAATATCCAGAATCTACAAGGAACTCAAACAAGTTAGCAAGAAAAGTATCAACAGTCCCATCAAAAAGTGAGCTAAGGACATGAATAGACAACTCTCAAAAGAAGATACACAAATGGCCAACAAACATATGAAAACATGCTCAGCATCACTAATTATCAGGGAAATGCAAATCAAAACTACAATGCTAGTTTGGGGGGCCAAGGCGGGAGGATCACTTGAGGTCAGGAGTTCAAAACCAGCCTGGCCAACGTGGTGAAACCCTGTCTTCACTAAAAATACAAAAATTAGCTGGGCATGATGGTGGGCGCCTGTAATGCCAGCTACTCGGGAGGCTGAGGCATGAAAAATGCTTAAACCTGGGAAGTGGAGGCTGCAGTGAGCTGAGATCGTGCCACGGCACTCCAGCCAGGGTGTCGGATTGAGACTCTGTCTCAAACAAACAAACAAAAAGAACAAAACCAGAATGCGATACTGCCTTACTCCTGCAAGAATGGCCATAATAAGAAAGAAATAATAAAAAAAAAGATGTTGGTGGGGATGCGGTGAAAAGGGAACACTTTTACATGGTTGGTGGGAATGTAGACTAGTACAGCCACTGTGGAAAACAGTGTGGAGATTCCTTAAAGAACTGAAACCATCTGATCCAGCAATCCCACTACTGGGTATCTACCCAGAGGAATGGAAGTCATTATAAGAAAAAGATACTTGCACACACATGTTTATAGCAGCACAATTTGCAATTGCAAAAATGTGGTACCAGCCCAAATGCCCATCAATCAATGAGTGGATAAAGACATTGTGTTATATATACACCACGGAATACTACTTAGCCATAAAAATGAATGAAATAATGGCATTTGCAGCAACCTGGATGGAATTGGAGAGCATTATTCTAAGTGAAGTAACTCAGGAATGGAAAAACCCAACACTGTATGTTCTTATAGGTGGGAACTAAGCTATGAGGAAACAAAGGCATTAGAAGGATACAGTGGACACGGGGGAATCAGGGTTAGGGTGGGAGGGGGTGAGGGATAAAAGACTATAAATTGGGTGCCGTGTACACTGCTTGGGTGATGGTGCACCAAATCTCAGAAATCACCACTAAAGAACTTATGTAACCAAAACCACCTGTTTCCCAAAAACCTATGGAAATACAAAATAAAAATACAAATAAATTTATAAAACAAATAAATATTACTAATAATGATACTTGGATATTTTATTTAGGAAGCTAATGGGATTTATTTATTTATTTATTTATTTTGAGACAGGGTTTCTCTCGTTGCTTAGGCTGGAGTGCGGTGGTGCAATCTCAGCTCACTGCAACCTCCGCCTCCTGGGTTGTAGCAATTCTCCTGCCTCAGACTCCCGAGTAGCTGGGATTGCAGGTATACACCACCACGCCCAGCTAATTTTCATATTTTTTTGTAGAGATGGGGTTTCACCACGTTGGCCAGGCTGGTCTCGAACTCCTGGCCTCAAGCAATCCACCAGCCTCAACCTCCCAAAGTGCTGGGATTATAGGCACGAGCCACCGTGCCTGGCTGCTAATAGGGATTTGAAAACAGGAAATATACATGTTTAAATGTCTTGGTAAATATATCTAGATCATAATGGTATGTGTGAAATTGTGTATAGCTTTGAAAATAAAACAAAAAAAGACAGAGAAAAGAACTGGGGAATTTAAACCTAAAAACACAAACAAATTTACATCTTATCAAAAATAAAATGTATGCCTGCATTATATGCAGCATAGAAAAAAATGAAGGAAAAGGCGTATTTGCTGTCTTTAAATCAAATTTATCAAACTGGTCTGATTTGTTTAATCACTTTGATTATATGAACTTAGTTTCTTATAGAAAAAAATGCTATGAGGGATAGTAATTTTGAGGAGAAATATTTTTTCTTGAAAGGCTAACACATTTAAAATATTAGAAGTCCAGGTATGGTGGCTCATACCTGTAATCCCAGCTCTTTAGGAGACTGAGGTGGGAGCATCACTTGACGCCAGGAGCTCAAGACCAGACTGGGCAACATAGCAAGATCCCATGTCTAAAAAAAAAATAAAAATAAAAAATAAAATATTAGAAGTTCAATTTCTATATTTTCTGGGGATTTTGAGGATATTAAATTCATATAAGCACTTATCAGCCATTCAGGACAAAGTTCCTTTATTGTAAGAAACTTTGTAATCTAATTTATTAATACATTGTTGATATAAGAAAAGATTTCACACACGAGGAGAGGTAAAGGCTTTTCTCGGTTGGAGGCTCACAGACCCACTGAGTGCATGTAGCTTCTGTCATACATCCTCAGCCACAGGCCACAGCCAACCCAGAAGCACCACTCACGGGTCCAGATCCTAAAACCTGTTCTCTTTTCCAGGGGGCGCAGCACATCCTTCTGATGGAGTTGAGCTCACAGGAGGACAGGAAGGAAAGAATAAGCCAGATTTTCTGTCCTCTCTTAGTGGAGAATGGACCCCTCCTGCCCCAATAGGGACAGATCCCGCCAGGGCAGACCTGCAAACCTGGCTGTCAGTCATTGCTGAGAGGACTTGCACATTGGATAGGGCCAAACCAGAACCAGAACCGAAGCAGGCCCCAAACCAGGAAGGAACACAGCAACACATGGTCAGGAATAAAGCAGCGTGGGGAGTCAGTGCGGGGAAAGGGCTTGTGCCATGTGGGGCCCGCCGTGGGCCGAGACTGAGTGTGTCTGCAGCAGGTTCAGCAGCCTCGAGGCTCGTTGGCAGGTGGAGTTCTGTGGCTTTGCTGGGTGATGCAAAGGCATCTTGGATGCAGAGGCATCTTGGCGGGACCCCCAAAACCTTCAAACGAATTTGCAAAAAGATGAAAACATAACTTTCTACAAATATAGAGTGAACACGTGTCCTAGATTTAGTGAGCTCGTTAGTGAAGAGCCAGAAGGAGGCTGCAGCTCGTGCCCATGTTCCTCGTCTGAAATATCTTTCTGGTGGGCTGAGCTGCATTTGAGAGTTTACACAAGAAGTCACACTGACCATTCCTACAAGGTGGCAGAACATTCCGGAACTTCTTGACCACGTTCTCCACATGGGCCTGTGACAATGAAACAGCGAAAGAACGGACACAACTAGCTCCATTTTTGTTGAAGGGGCCTCTACCCACTCCTGCACGTAGGCTAGGATAATTTTAGAGCACTGAGATAAAACACAAAAACAGTAATCATGTCGTTTTTGAAACTAACTCTGGGATTAAAAGGGAAGTATGTAAACAGCTAACTATGTTTTGTTAAGGATTTATAGAAACAGGGAGGTTTAGCTACTGTCACATGAGAGACCATTATGCATGGACAAAGAAGTTTTACAAACTTCCCCCAGACCCTTGTTGGCGCCCAGACAATTGCGGTTGTCAGCCGCCTCCTTTCCCTCTCACAGAGAAGACGAGGCAAAGCCCGCATGATTCCGAGATGGATCTCTGGGACGTTAGTTTCCATGTCTTCTCAGTTTGCTGACTGTCTGAGATAAAGTCGCCTTCCTTGCCCCAACTCCGTGTCTCTTGACTTATTGGCTGCCGTGTGGCCGGCAGAGCAAGTTTGGACTCAGTCACGGCCTCTCCATGCACCTGACCTCAGTTAGAAGTGAAAGGGTTCCACCGTCCCTCATGGCTGCCCCTGCAGGAACAGCACGTGGAGGAACCAGGTGGCTTTGGATCCTGCTCTCTGAAGCCCGCGTGGATTCTGAGGGTCCATTTGGAAGAGGATGCAAAGACTGCGTTGTCCGTGGTATTTCCCATTTTCAGGGATATGAGGCCATCATCCAACAGAAGCACATACAGTCAGCCTCTGTCAGTGGAAAAGAGCCACAGTGAAGCGTGAAGCCTGCCCTGCTTTTTCACAGACAAATGTTAAGAACCCAATAAAGATCCTCTAAGTCTAAGTATTTGTAAGATGGGAAGTGCTCTCAAAACCTAAGGCTGAGGTCCATGGAGCTGGGAGAGAGGGGGCAGGTAGACCCAAGCAACTGGAAAATGGGAAAACGTCACTGTACTAACATAAAAATCCAGCATGTGGATACATAGAGAAAAATAAATTTATTTATACATGAAGTAATTTTATCCTTAGAGGCTTTAGCTGAGGCGTTCCTCCTGCTGTAGGGAGAAGGGGACTTGTTTCAGATGAACAGTGTCACTCTCTAAGGGCCACCTGGGACTCAGCCTCAGCCTCAGCCGGTGTCCATGGGCACTTTGAGCCCTGGAGAGGTGGCCCCTCAGCCACCCACACTCCCACAGGCAACAGTCACAAACTTGGGACCAAAAAATAAAAAACAACTGTGTGCAGCGCCAGAGAGAGCCCTGAGGAGGCTGACCCTGGACGGAGCCCACGCCTGGAGGAAGGGGCAGCAGAGGCCAGCCGCCTGCTTTCTGTTGCTTTTCTCTAGAGGGTGGCCTCAGTCCAAGCCAAGCAGAGGGAACAAGAATCTGGACATCTGGACAAAAAGCCACAGCTTATTGCCTCGAAGAGCCAAAGAACAGAATTTGGGCAGCTCAAAAATCCAGGAAAGGAGAAAGCCAGAGAAGGGGAGTCCTACCTTCCGTGGTCACCTAAATCTCCTGACACTAATAATCAGCACAGCCCTTATACTGGTTACCATTTTAATCCTAGGCTTGACTTATGTAGGAGGCCCCAGCCGGGCTGAGAGCAAAGTTGAGCAAAATTGGTCAGTCAGCCTCCCTACTGCCATGCCTCACGAGTTTCAAAAATCACATTGTGAGCCTGAGTCAATCCTTCAAGACAGATCCTGAGTGGCTAACTGGTCCTAAATTTAAAATAGAGCCATGGAGCCATTTGCTGGAAAACCCAGATGCTTGTGTAACTTTGGGACTTTCATAGCTCTCTGCTCTTGTTCATGTTACCTGAATCAACAGCTGCCAGGAAATCCCATGTCGCCTCCTGGACCTTAACCCACAGACAGTACCTATGTTGACCAATCATGACTAAACAAGCATTGGCCAATCAAAACTAAGCAAGTGTGCATCCCTCATTTGCATAAGCAGACCAGAGTGGGAACCTGGGTGGAAACCGTCTCTACAAGACAATGCTTCTCTTTGTTTTCTTGGAGCACACCGATGTTTTGTACCAAAGGCTGTGTTTCTCCAGTTTGCGAACTGCTCACTAGAATGAAGTCTTTCTTTTTTTAAAGAAAATCTTTTTTTGTAAACTTTTTGACAACATCAACATGGCCTAGCAGCATATCATGATGTGGTGATGTTATTTATTCTGAAATTAACTATGCTGGGAGAAACTGGTTATTTGCAGAAATTGAGTATATATACACATAGTGAAATGGTTACTATAGTCAAACAAATTAACATATCCATCACCTTACATAGTTACCCATTTTTTGTGTGGCAAGAACACCTAAAATCTACTCTTTCAGCAAAAATCCCCAATACGGTGTGGTCTTATTTCTCCAGCCCTCATGCTGCTCATTAGCTCTCTGGACTGGCCTCCTCCTTATCTGCTTTGTCTCCCTTGGCGTACGTCTCCCATTTCCTCCCCAGCCCTGGGAACCGCCGTGTTATTCTCTATCTCTGTGCATTCGACTGTGAGGAAACAGGCCACAGGAGTCTGAGTGACCTGCTGGGGTTGCTGGGTGAAGATGCTAGCATTTGGACTAAGGCCCTGACAGGGCTCCCGGGCCCCAGGAGATGGGATTTTGTCCTAAGCACAGATGTTGAAAGACAGTTTCTACATCTATATTAGATGTGTAAACTATATTTTATCAAAATACAAGGGCTGCGAGAAAATTAGTCAATGGTTTGGGCTTTAGCAGGCATGTTTGGGTGGCGTGCATCTCTATGCTAAGGTGGGAGCATGTCTCTGCTCAGTGTTGGCGGTGGGACCCACGAAGGCACAATCCTCACTCCGGCGAACGCAGAGCCTGTTGTGTGTGTGACGCCTGAACACTGCGAGTGGATTTAAAGGTGTAATTGTGAAACTGAAAGTGTTACTGTAGTTCAGTGATACATGAGGCAGGACTTGCAAAACAAATGACCAGCATGAGAAACCATTTCAGGATTCCACGAGGAGTGTGAGGAAGGGGCCAGCGACTGCTAGGCTGTGTGAGGTGGGCACAGGCATGCTTCACAGATTCTCACCTACGGGCAGTGCCTGGGACATGCGTTTCTCTATGCTGTGAGCTCAGCAGCACAGTCTCCACACTAGGGAATGGATCACTTAGCAAAATGTACAGATTTTTTTTTGACTAGGCCATATTTATAGTGGCTTTAAAAAATCATGTACACATCTTATACCTTTAATTAATGTAAAGGCGTCACATACATATTTAATACATGTGTTTAGTATTTACTGTGTGGTTATGTTTTCTCAACAACAGACATCCATATGTTGCTATTTCTAGCAGATCTGCGGGGCTCGCGTCTTCATTGCTGCATAGGTCGTTTGTCATGCATGCAGCTTTCACCTTTTGTGTTGACGGACAAACTCAATCTGTACCACCATTAAAGAGCAGACCATTTTGTTTTTGTGGTTGCATGTTCTCATGGAGTTCTAAATTTCTTGTAAAGAATATGATGTTTAAAATTTTATTATTATTATATTTTGACAGTCTCGCTCTGTCGCCTAGGCTGGAGTGCAGTGGCACAATCACTGTTCACTGCAGCCTCCACCTCCCAGGCTCAAGCAATCCTCCCACCTCAGCCTCTAGAATAGGTGGGACCACAGGCATGCCACTCCATGCCTGGCTAATTCTTTTATATTTTGTAGAGACGGGGTCTCCCTATATTGCCCAGGCTGGTCTCAAACTCCTGGGCTCAAGTGATCGAGACTTCCAAAATGCTGGGATTACAGGCATGAGCCACTGCACCCAGATGATATGTTCAATTTTATCATATTTTAAAAAGTTTCTTCCTAAATGAATTTAATTTGAAGTAGGACAAAGAGAATTGAGTCTACATGAGCTATTTTCTGTGTTCTCCTTTGTTTAGAGTTTCATAATTATCTCCCTGATGGAATACGTAAATAATACTGACCTTATTATCACATTGTAATTCTTCAGCTTTCATTGTTAATTGCATTTGTCAGTGCCTTCAGTATATGAGACTATTGATCAAGCCATATAGGACATATAAATATGACTAAAGCTTCCAATGGTTTGTGAATGTTATGGACAGAGGTTTGTTTCCAGGTTGAGATTATCTGTTGTCTGTCCCGGCAACCATGGGGTTGATTCGAACAGAAAGAACTTAGCCTGAGGCCTGTTCCAGGGGCCCAGGGTGGGTGGCCCACGGTGAGGGGGCTACGGAGAGCCTGCGTGCCCTGCCCGGCACCTCGCACCCTCTGGGGTCCCAGCAGGCCCTCACCCCCTCAGAGGCACATCTTCCATTCGGTTCTCTTATCAGGCCTATTTCCAAAAAATTTTCTGAGACACTTTACAGTATTAAGACATATAGGAAAAAGGGCTCTCAGACAAAAATAGTCCAGAGACTTTTTGGAAAAAAGAAATGTAATTATTCCAGCCCCCTGGCATGTGGTCATTATTGCTTTTCTGCAGCAGGGGGGAGTGGTTATTTGTTTGTTTGACAGCTTCATTAAGATGTAACTGATATACAGTCAACCTTTGCACAACACAGGTTTGAACGGCCAGGTCCAACTGACATGTGGATTTTCATTGGCCTCTGCCACCTCTGAGACAGCAAGACCAACCCCTCCTCTTCCTCCTCCTCCTCCTCAGCCCACTCAATGTGAAGATGAAGAGGATGAAGACCTTTATGATGGTCCACTTCCATTTAGTGAATAGTAAATGTATTTTCTCTTCCTTATGATTTTTGAATAACATCTTCTCTCTAGCTCACTTTATTGTGAGAATACACTATATAATCTATATGACATACAGAATGTTCATTGACTGTTTATGTTACAGGTAAGTCTCCTTGGTAACAGTCAGCTATGAGTAGTTACATTCTGGAGGACTCAAAAGTTATACTCAGATTTTCGACCACGTGGGAGGTTGGCGTCCCTAACCCCCACATTGTTCAAGGGTCAAGTGTACAATTAACTGCACATATGTAAGGTATGCAATTTGATGAGTTCTGACATTTGTATACACCAGTGAAACCATCACCACAATCAAGATAACGAACACAAACCACAATTACTCATGGCCATTACTACCAGATCACTCTTGCAGGAATACAGACGAGAGAATGATTAAAGCCAAGTCACAGTGAGTTTCTATTTCATACCCACCAGGATGGCTGTAATAATAATAAAAAAAAAAGCCAGATAATAACAAGTGTTGGTGAGGATGCGGAGAAATTAGAACCCTCGTACACTGCTGATAGGAATGTAAAACGGTGCAGCTGATTTGGAAAACAGTCTAGCAGCTCCTCCGAAAGTTAAAGGTGGAGTTACCATATGACCCAGCAATTTCTTTCCTGGAGAACTGAAAACATATGTCCACATAAAAACTCATACTCGAATGTTCACAGCAGCATTATCCATGATAGCCAAAAAGTAGAACAACCCAAATGTCCATCAGCTGATGAATGGATAAACAAAATGCAGTGCATCCATATTGTGGCATATTCAGCCACAGGCAGGAATAAAGGGCTGCCACGTGCTGCCACACAGACGGACCTTGAGAGCCTTGTGCTTGAGTCAATAAGCCAAAGTCCGCATGTTATATGTCCCCACTTCTGTGAAATGTCTGCAATAGACAAATCCAGAGAGAGTAAATTCGAGGTTGCCTAGGGTGGGGGTTGGGGAGGGTGGTGAGTAGGGGAGGTAGGTAAAGGGCACAGGATTTCTTTTTGGGGTGAGATGACATATTCTGAAACCGAGTGTGGTGCTGGTTGCACAGCTCTGTGATACAGTAAAAACAATCAAATTACATGCTTTAAATGCGTGAATTGTGTGGCATGTGAATTATAGCTCGTTAAAGCTGTTCTTTACAAAAGAGGTGCTAATGACCGATCACACCAATGAGTCTCCATGGTTGCTCTGCGAAGCCCTCTGTGCCCCATCCCATTTAGTGGCCCTAGTGATAGATGCTGCCATTTCTGTGTGAGAAAGCTTAGTGAGGTTCAGGAGCTTGTCCAACATCTTCCCATTTAGCCAGTAAGGGGCAGATCTGGTGATTAAAAAAACAAACCGAAAAAACCCTAGCTTTCTTGTGGTGTAATTGACATATAATAAACTGCACCAATTTTTTTTTTTTTTTTTTGTTTGAGATGGAGTCTAGCTCCGTCACCCAGGCTGGAGTGCAGTGGCATGATCTCAGTTCACTGCCACCTCTTTCTCCTGGGTTCAAGTGATTCTCCTGCCTCAGCCTCCCAAGTAGCTGGGATTACAGACGCCTGCCACCACGCCCAGCTAATTTTTATATTTTTAGTACAGATGGGGTTTCACTGTGTTGGCCAGGCTGGTCTCGAACTCCTGACCTCATGATCCACCCACCTCAGCCTCCCAAAGTGCTGGGATTACAAGCGTGAGCCACCGCGCCCGGCCAAACTGCCCCAATTTAAAGAGTACAACTGCCTAAGCTTGGGCACAGGTGTACCCCTGTGAAACCATCACCATAATCAAGACAGTCAACACGTTGCAAAAGGGCCCCCAATTCACTCTGCCAAAAGGAAAAATACCAAGCTGAAAGCTGAGTCATGCAAGAAGCTGCCTTTCCTTTTATTCCTAAGCAGACAGCTACAGATAACAGGTTAAACGTCTCTGCAGGGAGCTACTCTGTGTTCACCTTCTCTTATGTAAAGTGCTGGTTTACTTAGCAGGAGACCAATACATACTTGACTATTGCCCTACCTGCTCCTTTTCTCTTGCAACACGTGGATTACCATACCCCTCCTCTTTCCCCTCCAGCCCACTTTTCCCCTTTAAATATTAAAGCCTCAAAATCATCTTTGGAAAAAGGCACAGACCACGGACTGCTTCTGGGATTCTGTCTTTTCTTCTGCCAGGCAGGTCCTTAACCTTGGCAAAATAAACTTGTAAATTGATTGAGACCTGTTTCAGATACTTTTTCATTTACAATATCCATCCCCCAGAGTTCCCTCCTGCCCAGTCCTAATCTCCAGCATCTCCCTGCCCCCCACCCTGTCCCCAAACAACTGGTGGTCTGTTTTCTCTCATTAGAGATTAGTTGGCATTTTTATATAAATGAAAACATACAGCATATTTCTTTTTTGTCTGGCTTTTAAAATTCCGTGTTGTTGTTTTGAAATTCTTCCGGGCCATACACAATATGCATGTCAATAAATCATTCTTTTTGATGACCAAGTAGTATTCCACTGTATTGATTATACCACAATTTCTCTATTCATCTATTGATGAGCGTTTGGGTTGTCTACAGTTTGGGACTCTTACAAATATAGCTGCTATGAACAGTTGTGTACAAGTCTAAATGGATAAGCAGTCGTCCCCTCTTATCCATGGGGGATGCCTTCCAAGATGCCCCCCACAGTGGGTGGCTGAAACCTCCAGTAGTACTAAAGCTGACTGCCGTCCACTGGGACATGTCTCCACTCAGGACTTCCATCCACAAACTTAATGCTTTTTCCATCTTAGCCAAGCACTCACTATACACTGTGGCTGTAACTTTTGCAGTTTGAGGAGCAATAGCAAAACTAGCATGAATTTCTTTTTTCTTCTTCACAATTTCACACATAGACGCTTTGTTCTTACTGTAGAGCTCAGTGTGTGATTTTTTTCTTTCCTTATTAAGTCAAAAATGTTCACCTTTTCATTTGAAGGAAGCAATTGATGGCTTCTCTTTGGCGTATCCGAATTGCCAGCACTACTACTCTTGCACTCTGGGGCTACTCTGAAGTAAAACAAGGGTGACTTGAGCACAAGCACTGTGGTACCGTGACACAAGTCGATGTGATCCCGAGACGGCTCCTAGGTGGCGATGACGGTGCGGACATGCTGGAGAAAGGAAGGATTCACGCCCCACCTGGGACCGAGCGGGACAGGGCAAGCTGAGCGACGGTACTCAGAATGACGTGGAATTTAAGACATGAATTGTTTATTTCTGGAATTTTCCATGTAACGTTTTCAGACCACAGGTGACTGTGGGTAACTGAAAGTGCAGAAACAGAGATAAGGGGTGGCTGCTGTATGTTTCCTTTCTCCTGGGTAAATACCTGGGGGTGGAGTGGCGGGGTCATAAGATGAGTCTATCAGAACTTCTTAAGAAATAGCCAGGCTGGCTTCCAGAGTGGCTATTCCTTGTTGTAGCCCCCACAGCCGGGGGTGAGAACACAGCTAGCATTTTGAGTTCTGCTGCCCAAAAGCAAAGACCATGAGGGCTACGGTCACGTGTGTGGTGGGGCTGATATGCCACTGGTGTGCTGACCCCGCAGCTCCTGCGGCCGCTCCCCCGGACCCGCCTCCACTAGAAGCAAACAGCTGAGGCCCCACCCTCGAAGGGGATGATCCCCCTTTCTCAGGTGTCTTTCTTACGGCTTTGGTGGGAGCTGTTGCTTGTCTGTCACTGTCTACCAGAAAGTAATAAAACAAATGAGCCAGCTGCAAATGAAATGGAGTTGAAATTAGGAGTTCACTTTTAGTAGAATAATTTGTTATTTTCCATTAATGTATGCTTACGATTAGGACTTTATATTTCCACCTATAATATATTTGATCTTTAAAGGTGTTCCACACAGAGCTCCTTGATTTCCCATCTGAGCCTAGAGGGGGACACAGGAAACCACTGGCAGCTTCTGGGGCAGGGAGTGAGCTGGGGACGAGGAGATTGCCTCTCTGCCCTTGTTGTGATCATAGAACAGAGACCACATGCATGTAGGTGCTTGAAATAAAGAGACAAATACTGCCGGGCACAGTGGCTCAGGCCTGTAATCCCAGCACTTTGGGAGGCCGAGGCGAGTGGATTACCTGAGATCAGGTGTTCGAGACCAGCCTGGTCAACATGGCGAAACCCCATCTCTACTAAAAATACAAAAATTAGCCACATGTGGTGGTGGGTGCCTGTAATCCCAGCTACTTGGGAGCCTGAGGCAGGAGAATGGCTTGAACCTGGGAGGCGGAGGTTGCAGTGAGCTGAGATTGTGCCACTTCACTCCAGCCTGGGCGACAGAGTGAGAGACTCCATCTCAAAAAAAGAGAGACAAATACAACTTCTGTTGTCATCCTTTATTGGGGAAGCAGATGGTAAAAAATGAAAATGAATAGAGGTAGGCGCACATGACATTAGTTGCTGTGTAAAAGGAATAGGAAAGACAGATGAAAATTAGAGGAATCAGACAGGATGCTATTAAAATTAGGGTGACCATGTAATATATTTTTTTAACCAGGATACTTTTTTAAAAACTTTTAATTTTGAGATAATTGTAGATTTGCACACTGTTGCAAGAATTAACACAGACAGAATTCCATATGCCCTCACCCACTTTCCCCAGCAGAAATATTTTGCATAACTCATCTGCTACCACAACCAGATAACGCATTGATGCACTCCCAACCCCGCTCAGAGCTTACCAGTTTCACATCAAACCGTGATGATTTTGAGAGTGTAAGAGAATTATAATTTTTCCCAGATGACAGATGTGAACTATGACTGCCCATGGTCTCCCATGCTTTTTCTAGGAGCCTACAGAACCTGTTCAGGGAGATAGAAAGAAAAAGGGGACACAGACGGTTCCTGCCATGAGGACTTTCTGTCTACCGGAGGCATACCTCAGAATTCAGACAATCCTATGCAAAGGGGAATGTGTGAAGTGAATAACAGAGTAATAGGATGCAGACAGCATTAACCTCCACTTGAGAGGCTGGGGAAAGTGTCATGTTGGACAAGACAGCTGAGTTTGTCCTTGACCCCTGGGTGGCTGCCTCTTGCAGTTCCTGGCGTAGGTTAGTGGTTAGGAGCCAAACTGTCCAGGCTGAAATCTTGCCTCTCTCCTCACTGCCTGTGTAACTGTGGGCAAGGCGCTTGACCTCTGAGCCTCCATTTCTCCTCTGTAAGAATGAAGGAGTAACAGCGCCTAGCTCGTGGAGGGTGGGGAGGGCTGCCCGAAACACACACACACAGCTCAGAACGCATGCAGCCCTGAGGGCATGCGGATAAATGGCTACTTTGCTATCACCCACAGGCAGAAGATGCTTAATATGCATTCGTTGACTGGGCATGAAAGTGGAGAACCTGGCTAGCCATCGGGTGGGAGTGAATGGAATATTTAACTTGGGGTTGAGTTGGGCCTACAGAGAAGAGAGGTTGGGTGCATCGCGTGGAGCTGGGGATAAAGGCTGTGGCTGGAGGGTTATTCTTGAGGACGGGACAGTGTGAACCTCCAGGATTCAGGTGGCCAAGTCAAGTCAGGTGAGAAGAGGATGCAAGACGGGGCAACAGGCTCTACTCTCCTGGGAGTTAGGAAGGTCCTGCAAGAGCTGATACTGCCCAGGTGGGTTTTTTGGGAAGCGGCTCTGGAACTGACGCTGGTGCTCAGCAAGGGGAAGAGCAGTGTGGGCCGGGGAGGCTGGGCCACCTGCCATCTCCATGGTGGCCTCCGCCCATCCCTGCAGAATGCTGTGGGGTGGATGGCCTTTGGAATTGTCCTGGATGTGGTGAGGGGGCCTGGCCCTCACACTGCCAAGATGACAGACGGCTGGATGGGGGCTGCGCCTGGAAGGAGGGGTGATGGGGGTGTGAGGCCCTCTCTCCTGAGGGCAAGCCTGGTGTGCACTGAACATCTTTCACAAGGGAATGTGGCTGACTGCTGCGGGGTCTCCAGGAGGGGTGAAGGCAGAAGGGCCTGGCAGTGAGGAGCATGAGGACCTAGGAGCAATTGGCCATGGGGTTTAGGGATCTAAGCCTTTGGTGATGCCAGGGAGGCGGGGAGCGAGGGAGGACATTTCCTTGTCAGTACACGAGGTGAGGAGGTGGAGGCAGAACCGTGAAGGACTTGCGGCAAGGAGCCACGTGGCCCAAGGAGGCCTGGCTGGTGGAGTAAGAATTGATGAGAGGGCTTGCTAGGACTGGGACACAAGGCAGCGCTGCCCTCACTGGGGGGGTGAGACTTCTGCCCTGAGGCTTCTCTGTGCAGCCGGAAGGTGCACCCAGGCCTGCACTTCCTGGAGCTGCTGCCTCTCCCTGCAGGTTAGGTGCCTGGGCTCCGTGCCATGCTGGTGAGATCCTTGGCATTGGGAATGTAGTTTGTGCTGGAGCTGGATTCTGAGCAGCAGGAACTGGGCCTAGTCGGCTTCCCTGTTGCTTTCCAGAGCCTTCAAGGGCAGGGTGTCAGGCATCCAGGGAAAGGGAAGACACTTCCCCCGACTGGCGAGCCCACACTGCCACAGCGGAGAGCCAAGAGGGCCTTTGAGACTCAAACGGAGAGGCAAACGTGGATCCCTTACCTGCTCACTGGAGAATCCAAAGGCTTCGCTACAGCAGAAAAGCCCTGTGCGTGGCTGGGCTGAGCTTTGGTGCCACGGTCCCATGTCTGAAGCCTGGAGTGGCCACAGGGCACTTCTGATCTCCTCACAGGCCTCAGTTTCCTCATCAGTGAAACCAGCGTGGATAAGAATGGTGTTACCTGCAGAGATGTTGGGCTCAGAGATGAGCAAGGTCATGGAAGCAGAGCATTAGCCCCTAGGATGTTGGGCGCGTGTTTGCTGCTGTTACAACAGCTGCGGGTAGGTGAACCCATTTGTGTAAAGTTCAGCTGGAATTGAGCAACTCTGTTTTGGTCATGATCAGCAATCCTGCTCCAAAACACATGGCTCCCACCTGGGTACCTCCCCTCCCTTCCTCTGGCACTGAGGGCTGCCAAGGTCAGGGGTTTCAGAAGGTGGCAGGGAGAATCAGCAGAGCCTCCACTGCCGTCAGCCAGCACCGCCCTGCATCCAAACGACACAAGCAGTGGTAAGGCCTCCTGGGTGGGTCAGCTGGCAAGGAGCCCTGCCCTTGCTGTGGGCTCTGGGGGCGGCCACAGCCACTCTACAGCAGCCACATGCGGGCATCCTCTGGCTGTGGAGCAGCCGCTGGCCCATGGCCGAATGTGCACTCGGCTGTGTCTCAGGGGACAGCCTGGCCAGGCGGAGTCCAGGTCAGTGGAGGAGACAGGCTTCTGTCAGCCAGCCCAGGCCCAGGGAGAGTAAGGCATGGACAGGTGGCTAGCAGCCCCTACAGCAAGAGGCCAGGATGGTCCCCCTGTGCACAGGAGTAGCCTCTCTGAGGTCAGTTTTAAGCCACATATTCCCAAAAACAAGGCTGAAGGAGCCCCTCTGGGAGGCGGAGGCTCTCCCCTTATACCTAGGGGTCCTGGGCCCACCCCATCCCATCTGTGCCTGGCATCGTCCCCTCCTTGGAAGCTGCTATTCCCTGATTTGTCTCCCTTTGCCCTGGTGGCTCCTTTAGAGCTGGGTCACCTTTATTTTTGTATCCACAAGGCCTGCCACAGGTAGGGGTTAATAAGTCCACCTGGCTGTCCACCAGTGCCTTGGGCAGTGCTGGCCCAGGATGATCGCACCTCGCTGAGACCCTCCCGACAGCTCTGGGGCCCGACAGCTCAGCAAGTGTGCTTCAGGCTCTGCCCAGGGCCACGGTCGGGCTCAGGATGCAAAGACCTGTCCTCAGGAAGCCCCAGACTCACAGGAAGGTGTGAGGTGAAAACACCTTAGGTTTCCACAGGGACTTCATCCCAAAGATTGCCCTCGCATAAACTCTCCCACATTCAGCACCCAGGGGATGCTGCCAGATCAGTCATTCTCACCTCCACTGCAGGCCAAGGGCCCAGAGCTGCTGGACCATGGGTCAGAGGCGAGCAGCGCCTGGAAGCCACACCCCTCTCTCCTCCCCAGCACACCCCCAACTACGACACAGTGCCCCCCATGCCCCGGAAACCTGATGCATCTTTTCAAATGCCTGAAAGGCTCACCTTGCTCCCAGGGGAAAACTGTGAGCCAGGTACACTCTGGCAGGGAGAAAATAAATCCTTCTGAACTTTGGTGCCCTTATTTGTCGATCACAACTCTCATGTGTGCCTGTGGGTTTAAATGATGCCACTGTAAAAAACCCATTGCATATTTACTGATTGGTGTGGGAGGCACTGCGCAGGGAAGCCTGGCTCCTGGAGGCTGACTGTGGAATTACTGTGGAAGGAACTGGAGTTAATAGTTCTTACCTGTGACTTTTAAACAAAGGCCATCAGAGAAAGGGGAGAAAGGGAAGAAAGAGATTTCATGGAATAAAAAAGCAATACTATTTTCCAAGTCATGCTGTTAGCTAAGAAAGTTCTGTTTTCTATAACGTAACTCTTCATAACATGCAGGTATAAGGATGACATGCCAAATATAAATACCATGATGAAAATGAGATATTCCTCCATATGCATGCATTACATTTTGTGAATTGTATAGTATGTGTTTTCTTCTTTGTATTTATAGTTCTGCAATAATTATTACCTCACTAAAGGATGTGAATGACATAAAAGTTGTAACTTGATTCCTAATTTTTTTCAGCTTACTTCTTGTATTTAGGAGAAATGTTTCTGTGTTTTGCCACTGAGGCGTCCTCTAGAAATGAACTGCCCTTCTCGCTCCCCAGAGGAGACTGCGTCCTGCCCAGCCAGATCACCGGGCCACTGTGGTCCCTTTGTGCAAGGGCCCTGGGCCCAGAGCCCTGCAGGAGTCTGAGAAGCTGTGCATGCCATAGACAAGGCTTGGAGGGAAAAGAGCTAGGAAAATGTTTTAGGCTCATTTTAGTTTCAAAATTAAGTTTTGAGATTCTTTTAACTAGCAGACATTTCACTTAAATTTCATGTTAACAATGTTTTAGGACTCGATTCTAAAGCTACACAGGTACAAATACCAAGTAACTCAGGCACATGGTTATTCATCGTGGCTTCATTTGTAAACGCAAAAACTCTTTGTGAGCAGGGGTCTGGCTGGGTGAACCACAGTCTGCCCACAGTGGGGCCGAGACCCCGAGGTGGGCCAGGGACTGCTATGCAAGGACGAAAAGGGAGAGCTCAAGAGAAATCAAGATGCAGAAGTGTGTGTATTCGATGCTCACTTTTGCTAAGAAAGGAAGAGAAACATGAGTATGTTCTAGCAACTTGCTTGTATTCATAAAAAGAAACACTGGAGGATAAACCAAAATCTGCCCGAGAGGGAAGGGACAGAGTGAAGAGGACAAGGATGTGAGATGGAGGCTTCTTTCAATAGAGCGTGCAATAGGATTATGACTTTGGGGTCAGCTAAGTACCATATATATTTTTAAAATACAAAAAGCAAGAACAACTCCTAAAAATTAAAAAGAAACTGAAATGAATGAACCTGTGTGGTTGTTGACATATGCACCCAGAGAAAATGGTTATTTTAAGAGACTTTAGAACACAGTATTTACACTACCCATCCTTAACGGAAATCTTCTAGACAGCAGCAGACCTGCAAAGAGATAGAACTTTAACCTCATTCAGTAGTCTTGTCATTCATAGGAACATGGGATTGCTAACTGCTAAACCATTGCATATATAATAGATAAACCATTTTAGATATAAAACATATAATATAAATGCATGGGTACGTGTGTATTTTATATGTGTATTAAATGTATTCACAATTTTTACATATATATCTTGATAAAGCAAATAAATTAGGTTACAGTTCTTATCAAATAAGATTTTTAGAAGATAAAATATTATGATGCAAAGGTGAAATCCAAGTATTAGGTAAAGTCCTTTTGAAGTTAAATTTAAATCAGAAGTATTAGCTTCACTCATGATTTTGAAAAATTCATATTTCCAGCTCCATCTACTAAAAATGTCTGCAAGGAAATGTAACTCATTGACAATGGCCCCCCTAGAAAAAAATAGATATATGTACAAGTGTAGATATAACTGCTGTGTATCTATGATTTGGGGAATTATTTCAATGTTAATCTTGTTATATTAAACAATGTAATTAACAAAATAAAAACCAGAAACTTATATTCAAGTTATGATGTCATGTCTATAATATACAAATTGAACTGAATATCTGTAATTATTGTAGGTTAGTCAATATGAATAATTCAATCCTCAACATACATTGCATTTTATTTTTCATAATGATTAATGTAATTAATTATCAAATTTCAACGTTGTTTTTGTTGCATGGGTGGAGACTTTTACCACAATACTCTGTATTGCATCTGTAGAAGAGTGCAAGTTAATTATTTAAATAATCTCTTCACTGGGCATGATTTAATATATGTATGTAAGCATGTACACATGTATTTTCCTAGAAAGAATGATTAGAAATCTTGCTGACTCTAGAAATTTCATAGTCTGCTCAGAGAAAGTAATTTATTGACTTCAGTAGAAAATATGCAGCAGCAATTTCTTCTTCTTTTCCTTCTTTTCTTTTTTTGAGATGGAGTCTTGCTCTGTTGCCAGGCTGGAGTGCAGTGGCACAATCTCGGCTCACTGCAACCTCCGCCTCCTGGGTTCAAGTGGTTCTCCTGCCTCAACCTCCTGAGTAGCTGGGACTACAGGCACCTGCCACCACACCTAGCTAATTTTTTAATTTTTAGTAGAGACGGGGTTTCACCATGTTGGCCAGGATGGTCTTGATCTCTTGAGCTCGTGATCCACCCACTTCAGCCTCCCAAAGTGCTGGGATTACAGGTGTGAGCCACCGCACCCAGCCCAACAATGTTTAATTATTAGATAAAATAAAACCAGAAAGTAGACATTATAGTAATGAAAATGAAAAAGAATATCAAGATGATAGAGTTGATAAACAGCTAGAAAGCCGTCACCTCACAATTTAAAAGTAAATTCCAGATGGATTGAAAATTTTAGTGTAAAAAATAAAACTATAATATTAGAAGAAATTTTAGGGGAGTATTTCTGTAACTTTGGATGGGAGAGAGGCGCCTAAGCAGGAAAGGAAATCAAGAAGCTATCAAGGAAAAGACAGGCATTTTTTTATTTGGTAAAATATGCACAACACAAAATTTGCGATTTCTAAGCGTGTTTAAGTGTACAGTTCCGTGGCGGTAAGTACCATCACACAGCTGTGCAACCATCACCACTGGCCACCCCCGTAACATTTCCATATTCTCAGCACACAATGTTTGCATACTGCACAGCAAAAGATGTCAAAAGGAAAGGCAGGAGATACTATGTTGAGTAAAAACTTTAGCAACACTTGGTATTTCTGGCACACGAAGCTCTCCTATTATTTGGTAAAAGACATTCCAAAACAAAAATGGATAAAATAGCATGAATAGGCATTTCATGTACACAGAAATCTAGATGGCTAATAGATATCTGAAAATTGGTTGATGAAATGCAAATTAAAGCAATAAGAAAATACCATTTTAACCCATCAAACTGAAAAAAATTAAAATGAGTCTTCATCGTTATATTACTGGTAAGTATGAATAAATTGCTGAAAATTGATGTGGGGAATAAAATTAAAGCAATAATGTGATATCATTTTTCTTATAAAACCAACAAAAATTAAAATGAGTGAAACATCCTTGCATTATTTGTAGGAATGTGAGCTGCTAAAACTTTTGGAGAATGTAATCTAAAAATATCTGTTAAAACTTGAAATCCAGCCAGGCTTGGTGGCTCACACCTGTAATCCTGGCTACTTGGGAGGCTGAGGTGGGAGGGTTGTTGGAGCTCAGCAGGTTGAGGCTGCAGTGAGCTGTGATGGCACCACTGCACTCCAGCCTGGGCAACAGAGCAAGACCCTATCTCAAAAAAAAAAAAAAACCACAAACAAACCAAAACACAAAATTAAAATCATTTGACCCAGCAATCAACCTTTAAGAGTCTATCCTATAAAAATGAGAGAATCAGTGGCGTGTGTGTGTGTGTGCGCGTGCGCACGGGTGTGTGTGTGTGTGTATGAAAGTTTATTGCAGCATTGTTGCAGTGGCAAAAAAAAACCCAAATGACCTAATGTCCACCAATAGGGCTGTACAAGCTAGGATATACTACTTTATCCAAAGGAAATAAGCCAAATAGCTCAAAAAAATAAATGGCCTAAAACAGTTTTCCTTGCAAGACTGCAGAAGAGCTGCACAAATTGCCCTTGGGAGGCCAGGCAGAGGGTCTCTCCCGGGATGCGTGTTCACTCTTGCCACAGCTGGAGGAAGCAGGCCCTAAGGCTTGCACTGCAAAGTGATGAGAATGAAGCCCTGGTTATGCTAGACTTCAAGGCATGCATGCTCGGAAGGGTAACAGGATATTGATGAACAGTGAAAAATCTCTGCTACAAAGGGAATGGTTGGATAAATTGTAGTTCTAACTATGGAATATTATGTATTCCTAACAAAATGAGTTAGACTCATGCTGGGAAGATTGCTCGTGGTCTAGTAAGTGATTAGCAAGTGGCAGAGTGAGATGCATACAATTATCCCACTGAAAACAACAGCCAACAAACATCTGCCTGTACAAGCGTTTCAATTTGTATGAACGTGTGTGGAGGGACACATTGGGTACATCAGGGAAGGGGAATTGAATGAGGGCTGGGGATATTGCATTAACTTTAAAAATGTATATCTTTGGGTAGTCTCACTTGTTAACATGAGCATGCTTGATTTTCCTAATTTCAAAGGAAAGTTATGTAAAAAAGGTAAACATTATTAAATAAAAAAACCTTTAGTTTTTCTAGTTGAGGATCTCTTTACCCCAAGACGATTCCAAGTAATAAAAAGCAAACATTATTTCACAATGTGTCTGTGTGTATTTCTAAAGTCTGCTGGAATAATATCTATGTCTCCCGTGCTCATTTGCAATGTGAACTTGCCGCTTTCTCATGGAGAGGTGGAGTCTATCTCTCCACCCCCTAGAATGTGGCAGGGGGTCACATTCCAGGGTGATGCTGGGCCAGTGCCAGGCGGAGCCCTTCACTGGCCTGAAGCCCGGTGCCAGGAGAAAGGAGTGCAAATATCCTGAGAAGGCCCTGCAGCGAGAAGCCCAAGGCCTGTGGGGAAGCCCCAGAGGATAAGCTGCCTTGAAGGGAGGGAGGCTGAGGAGCCCACGGTGCCGAAAAGTGAGGGAAGAAACCATCTCACAACTAGATCCTGGCGCCCTCACCCTCGCTGGTGCCACGTGCATCAGAGACCAACTGCCCCGCTCAGACTTCCCAAATTCTTGACCCACAAAAATGTGCACATATAAAGTGGTTTTTTAAAAAAAATAAAATCTCATTTTATTAATAAAATTAATAAGTTGATTAACCTAGTTATAGGGCAATTTTTTATGCAGCAAAGCACATAACAACCACCTGGTTTCTACAGGGAAAAAAGTCTCCTCTACATTTCTTTACATAATTTATTTTTTATATTACATGTTAACATATTTTGTCTTTTTTTTTTTTTTTTTTTTTGAGACGGACTCCTTTTTCTTGGCACCCAGGCTGGAGTGCAGTGGTGCGATCTGAACTCACTGCAACCTCTGCCTCCCCAGTTCAAGTGATTCTCCTGCCTCAGCCTCCTGAGTTGCTGAGATTACAGGTGCTCACCACCATGCCTGGCAGTGGTGCGATCTCAGCTTGCTGCAATGTCTGCCTCCCCGGTTCAAGAGATTCTCTTGCCTCAGCCTCTTGAGTAGCTGAGATTACAGGTGCCCGCCACCATGCCCAGCTAATTTTTAGTAGAGATGGGGTTCCACCATGTTGGCCAGGCTGGTCTTGAACTCCTGACCTCAGGTGATCCACCCGCCTCAGCCTCCCAAAGTGCCGGGATTACAGGCATGAGCCACTGTGCCCAGCCTGTCTTTTTTTTTTTTTTTTTTTTAAACCAGAGATCTTTCTCCTTTCACTTACAGGATCAAAAAAGCAAATTAAAATAGGAGGTAAAAGAAAAAGCATTAAGTTTTATGTAAAAGGTATTATAATATTGGTATTTGTTTGGGAAAAACACCTATAACCAGAGACACCAAACTTTTTTTTTTCCAAATAAGCTACATTGCCCGTTATTTTAGTAAGTAGTACACTGTAATTGTTATGTGTTTTTTATTATTCTTTTACATGTCTTAAAATTTTCCCAGCAAAGCCTTACTAGTATTGCTGAAGAGACACTTTTTCTGCTTACTTGGGAAAGTTTGCTCTCTGAATTAAAAAATAAACAAAAGAGTGAAAGCTCTGTTATCCTTTTCTCTCTTTCCTCTCCTCTGTATCCTTACCCCTCCCTCATTCTGCTTTCTTCCTGCCCTCTTCTGCTTTTCCCCACAATCCATCAGAGTACTTCTGCATGAACAACAGGATCTGACTCCAGGTCTCCCAGGAAGGAAGGGTGCTTGTAGGCACATGTGCTCAATGGCAGGGTAAGAACAAGGGCTGGAACCCAAGCAGGTGCTATGTGTTCTCTGGAGGGAGGGCACATAGCATACCGACTCCAGCTTGGGCATCCCTTTGGGTGAATTTGACTTCCGGTAATTCCCACTTCTTTAAACCACTCTCTTAAGCCCTGCAGAACATCTCAGTGGCCCAGCCTACTTACAAGTTGTCCCCTGTTGAATGGGGTAGGAGGAGATCTCTAGCAGGAGGCACAAGGGAAGATGGTCCAACATGGAGATGGGGTGGCTGGTAGGAAAGGTTTGCATACTGCACACAAATGGCCACTACAAATTTAATTTCATCAAAGTTATGCTTTAAAAATGCAACAAAAATTCAAGATCAAAATACCCTAAGACACAGAAATCCCATTCTAATGCAGACACTAAGAAAAACTCTCACACCTGTGTACAAAGAGACAGGTACAAGGATGTTCATTGCAGTAACGTAAAAGACCAAAAATTGTAACACCTAAATGTCATCAACAGGATAAATGGTAAATGCATTGTGAAATATTCACATGGTAAAATACTATTGCCAGTTTAAATCAATGAACTTAAGCCACATGTGTCAACTTGAATGAATTTTGATAATGTAATGAGTGAAAAAGTCATACATACACTATGATTACGTTTATATAAAGTTTAAAAACCCACAAAACAATACATATGGTTTAGGAATATGTCATATGCAGCATAAGTATAAAAACATGGGTAGAAAGGAACAACTAATGTTGGAAGACAGCTTTCCCTTGTCAGCATGTCCTGCCAGTCAGTTACCGGTGTCCTTGGTTCTGAACCATCCCTTGAAGGATGTTCGTATAACCCTGGAAGATGGAGACAGTGATTCCTAATGGGGCAAGGGTCAGACATGGCCACTACCAAGGATAAAAGGCTCAGGTCCCAGAACTCAGGGCTCCTTTCTTATAATGCAACCCACTGTGTGTGTAGGTGTCATCTGACTCTCTTTGCATTGCCCTGTGGGAACTGGGGCTCAGGTTATTGGTGCAAAAATGCTGATGCTGCTGTTGCTATGGAACAAATTTTCCTTTGTTTCTGACCCAGGAGTCTCATGTCTTCTGCCAGCATCTAAGAAACAGTAATGGGCTAATTTATTAGTTTCAAAAATTAACTAGTAGGCTAAATTATTACGAATTTATTTGTAAAATTTTAGAATATTCATGGTTCTCAAAGCTACCTTCAGGGTAAGAATGATCTCTAGGAAGGAAGGGGAATAGAATAAGGGAGGGGTCAAAGGAGGGCTGCAGCATTTAATTTCTTAAGAAAAAGCCCTGGCCGGGTGCGGTGGCTCATGCCTGTTATCCCAACACCTTGGGAGGCTGAGGTGGGTGGATCATCTGAGCACAGGAAATCGAGACCAGCCTGGCTAACATGGTGAAACCCTGTCTCTACAAAAAATACAAAAAATTTAGCCAGGCATGGTGGTGTGCACCTGTAGTCCCAGCTCCTCAGGAGGCTGAGGTGGGAGGATTGCTCAAACCAGGGAGGCTGAGGCTGCCGTGAGCCAAGATCATGCCACTGCACTCCAGCCTGGGTGACAGGGTGAGACCCTGTCACACACGCACACAAAAAGAAAACGCTCTGAAACAAATATGGCAATGTGCTAGTATGTAGAGGTGTTTATCGTATTATCCTCAGTGGGTTTTTTCTTTCTTTTTTTTTCTTGCTATGTCTAAAACAATTTAAATAAAAACTGAAGGTATATATTTTAAAAAGGGAAACATCTTGGATAAATGAATACGTCATTTTTGTTGGACAGTGACTGTATCCCTGCAGAGAGGTGGGAAATCTGTTTTTCTCTAACTGCAAGCCATTTATTAACAGAAAAAAACTGAACCCAGAGCCAAAAATACACTTATTTGGGTGTATTTATCCACATCTCTTTAATATTAAAGAAAAATAATCTATTCATTTATTTGCTTTTAATCAATAAGATGAACATAAATACCTCACAATAACAAGTAAAGGAACATCTTCAGTTGTTTATGATGTCTAATGAAAGGAGAAAGGCATCATGGGAAGTAATTAGTAAAGGAAACTGAAAAATGAGGAGACGAAGAAGGAAACTGACAGAGAAAGGGAAAGAGAAGTACACAGTTTTTTTTTTTTTTCCTGGTGTCTCGCTCTGTCACCCAGGCTGGAGTGCGGTGGCAGGATCTCGGCTCACTGCAAGCTCCGCCTCCCGGGTTCACGCCATTCTCCTGCCTCAGCCTCCCAAGTAGCTGGGACTACAGGCGCCCGCCACCACGCTCGGCTAATTTGTTTGTATTTTTGGTAGAGACGGGGTTTCACCGTGTTAGCCAGGATGGTCTCTGTCTCCTGACCTCGTGATCTGCCCGCCTCGGCCTCCCAAAGTGTTGGGATTACAGGCGTGAGCCACCGCACCCGGCCAAGAAGTACATAGACATTTTTAAAAAGAGATAAGAGGAAAAAGATAAGCAGACATGGGAGACACACGGCTCCTACGTGTACAGAGAATCAGGCTGTTTGTTTACTTCACCTCCGTTGGTCTTTGGGGCTGCACGCTGCCCGCCTTTCCTACCCTTCCCCCCACCCTTCCTTGGCCTTTTTGCCGGGTCCTCCTCTGAAGCTTGAGTTCTTCAGGGTTTGAGTGGGGGTGCTCTTTTTTTAAGGGTTAATATTCATGCGGTTTATTTTTGTGTTTTTTCTTACATTTAAAATAATTTTTAATTGTGGTAAATACATGTAACATAACATTTACCTCCTTAACTATTTTTAAGGGTATAGTTGGCGGCATTAAGTATTACACATTCACATCACAGCCCTTCATCCGCAGAACTCTTTCCATCTTGCAAAACTGAAACTCTGTATCCGTTAAACACAAATTCTCCCTTTTGTCCTCACCAACCCCTGGCAATCTCCATTCCACTTTTTGTCTCTGTGAATTTGACTACTTTATAGATAACATCATATAAGTAGGATCATACGATATTTGTCTTTTTGTGATTGGCTTATTAGACTTAGCAGAATATCTTCACGTTTCATCCATATTGCAGCAGAATCACTTCCTTTTTAAGGCTGAATCATATTCTCTGGTATATTCATACAATATCTCATCTATCCATCAATCCATTGATGGACGCTTGGGCTGCTTCCACCTCTTGGCTACTGTGAATAGTGCTGCTATGAACATGAGTGTGCAAAAGCTCTTCAAGACTCTGCTTTCAGTTCTGAGTATATACCCAGACATGAGATTGCTGGATCACATGGTGATTTTATGTTTAACATTTTGAGGAAAATCATACTGTTTTCTACAGGGCCTATATGATTTTAAATTCCCAACAATGCACAAGGGTTCCAAATTCTCCACATCCTCAGTAACACTTGTTATTTTCTTTTTTTAAATAGTAGCCATACTAATAAGCGGGAAGTGGTATCTTGTCGTTTTGATTTGCATTTTCCTAATGATTAGTGACTTTGAGCATCTTTTCATGTGCTTGTTGATCATTAGTATAACTTCTTTGGAGAAATGGCTATTCAAGTCCTTTATCCATTGTTTAATCGGGTTGTTGTAATTGTCGTTTTGTTGTTGTTGTTCAGTTGTAGGAATTCTTTATATATTCTGAATACCAATCCCTTATCAGATAGATAATTTGTACATATTTTCCCTGATTCCATTGGTTGCCTTTCCACTCTGTTGTTTGTGTCCTTTCATGCACAGAAATTTTTATTTTTGATGTAGTCTAATTTGTCTATTTTTTTCTTTTGTTGCCTGTGCTTTTGATATTATAGCTAAGAAACCATTGCCAGATCCAATCTCATGAAGTTTTCTCATTTTCTTCTAAGAGTTTTATAGCTTTAGCTCTTACATTTAGATCTTTGATCCATTTTGAGTCAATTATTGTATTTGGTGTTAGGTAAGGGTCACACTTCATTGTTTTGTATGTGAATTTCTGGTTTTACCAACATCATTTGTTGAAAAGAACTGTCCTTTCTGCATGGAATGGTCTTGGCACTCTTGTTGAAATCACTTGACAATATATGTGACAGTTTATTTCAGGGATCTCTATTCTATTCCATAGGTCTATTTGTCTGTCTTTATGCCAGTCCCACACTATTTGGATTACTATAGCTTTGTAGTAGGTTTTGATGTTTCTTACATTTGATATGTTAATTTACATAATTAATTTTTGTTATATGGTTTGAGATGAGAATTAATTTACCTTTTTTTTTGTCAAATCACATTGGTAAGTGGAAACCATACATAGTGGGAGGTATTGCCCTTCAAAAATCAGTAAACATTACTAATCTGAGCTTTTCTTTGCACCCCAAAGAGACTGTTAAACCTTGAGGTGCAAACTACTCTTTCAGACTCTACACTTTAAATTGCTTTTGAGTTTTATTAACAATACCCACTACTGTAAACTTGACATTCTTGAGTTTTTGACTCTCAGTTATAGTACAAATTCATGATTCATATATACAATGTACATGCTATATATTCAAATAATTCAAGAAGGATATTTGAGAAATATATTTCCTGAGCCCTTGTGCTATATATGAATGACTACTAAGCTGCATAAAGAATTGTGCCTTTCAAATCCCTGTACTTAACTGTGACACTTCTCCTGAAACAATGCTATGAAGAAGTCTGAAGCCACCTTGATTCTTACTCCATTGTAGGTAACCTGTGTTTTGTTGACTGCATCCTTGTAGAATTTTTCTCTTTATTCTTAAAGGTAAAAATGGTGTCAGAAAAAGTCTAAATGTGGGTCTTTCCCATTAATTTTATCCGGAATGTGGTAGGTGCTTGTCACCTGTGAACCAGCTCCTGTTTCAGCTTCGGGAAGTTGTAGTTAAAACATTTTTTTCTTATTGGATCTCGTGTTTTATTCCTTCTTGATTATTCTTAGAAAACCCATACTCTCTAGGTAGATCTCCTTTTATTCCCTTCCATGTTATTTTTCATCATGTTCATCTCTGTTGTTCTCTCTATTTTTTTTTTTTTTTTCTGAGATGGAGTCTCATTCTGTTGCCCAGGCTGAAGTGTAATAGTGCAATCTTGGCTCACTGCAACCTCCGCCTCCTGGGTTCAAGAGATTCTCCTGCCTCAGCCTCCTGAATAGCTGGGATTACAAGCATGCGCCACCATATCTGACTAATTTTTGTATTTTTAGAGACAGGGTTTCCCCATGTTGGCCAGGCTGGTCTTGAACTCCTGACCTCAAGTGATCGGCCTGCCTTGACCTCCCAAAGTGCTGGGATTACAGGCATGAGCCACCCCACCCGGCCTCTACATTTTTAAAAATAAATTTGATTTGATTTTTTTTACTGAGGTGAAATTCACATAACAAACAATTTTAAAGTGAACAATTTAGTGGCTTTTAGTGCACTCACAATGTTGTGCAACCACCACTTTTATCTAGTTCCATAACATTTTCCTCATTCCAGAAGAAAGCCCTGTGCTTGCTAAGCCATTACTCTCCATCTCTCCCTCTCCCCCAGGGCCTGGCAACCATCAGGTGCTTTCTGTCTCTGTGGATTTACATGCTCTGGATGTGTCACGCAAATGGCATTATACAACATGTGACCTTTTGTGACAGGCTTTTTTCGTGTACTATAATGTTTCCAAGGTTCAACCACATTGTGGATTTAAATTACTGCTGAGAGTTACTTGATTTTGGCCTGAAAAACTTCCTTTATTATTTCTTGTAAAGTGGGTTGGCTAGCAATGAATTATTTCAGATTTTATTTCTCTGACAATGTCTTTAGTTTACCTTCAGGTTTTCAACATTTTTATTTTTATTTATTTATTTATTTACCTTCAGTTTTGAAAGATAGTTTTGCTGGATATAGGATTTTAGACTGACAGCCCCCCCCCACCACTTGCACCCTGAGCACTTTGAATATGTTTTCCATTGTCTTCTGGCTTCCATCGTTTCTGTGATAAGTCATCTATTAATCTTATTGGGGCTCCCTTGTAAGTGTTGAGTTGCTTTCCTCATGCTGCGTTCAAGATTTTCTTCTTGTCTTTGATTTTCAGCATTTCTACTACAAAATGTCTGTTTGTGGATCTCTTTGAGCTTGTCTAACTTGGAGTTTGTTGATCTTCCTCAATGTCTGGGTTAGTGTTTTTCAGCTAATTTAGGAGTTTTCAGCTAATACTTCTTTAAATATAATTTCTGCTTCTTTCTTTCCTCTTCTTCTGATACTCCCATTATACATTTGTGGTTATGCTTAATGGTCTCCCATGTTTCTCTGAAGTGTTGTTTATTTTTAATAATTACTCATTATTAATTATTTTTTCTCTTTGTTTTTGAGAGTATATAAGCTCTATCAATCTATCTTCAAGTCTGCTAATTCTTTCTTCTTCCAGGTTAGCCTCTCCAGTGAATTTTTAATTTCAGTTGTTGTGCTTTTTGACTCCAGAATTTCCATGTGGTTCCTTTTTTTTACAAAAAAATTTTCTATCTCTTTATCGATATTCTCTGTTTGATATAAAAATGCCAACGTACTTTACTTATTTCAGCATGAGTTCTCTTAGTTTTTTGCTTTTTTTTTCTTTATTGAGATAGAGTCTGTCTCTGTCTTCCAGATGGAGTGCAGTGTTATGATCATAGCTCATTGCAGCCTTGAACTCCTGTGATACTCAAGTGATACTCCCACCTCAGATTCCAAATTAGCTGGGACTATAGGTGTGCACCACTGTGCCCAGCCGATATTTTCATTTTTGTAGGGACAGGATCACACTATGTTGTCCAGGATGATCTTCAATTCCTGACCTCCTCCCACCTCAGTCACCCAACATGTTGGGATTACAAGTGTGAGCCATTGTGCCAGGCTTCTTTTAGTTTTTTAAAAGACAATTTCTGTTGCCTGCTTTTTTTTCTGGTCTCTGAGCCATGCTTTCCTTTTCCTTGCATGCTTCCTAACTTTTTGTTAAAATTGGATGTTTTAGAGTTTTGTTAAAATTGTACGTTTTAGATAAAATACTGCAACAACTCTGGATACTGGTCATCTATCTCTGGGGCTTGTTGTTGTTATTTCCTGGTTTTTTTCTTTAGTGAGTAGCTGGATTACTTCATTACTTCAGTGACGTCAGTTTCTCCAAAAAGTGTCAAACCTCTCACATTGCTTCTCAGGAGGCACAGGTTTGGGTGTACTTGGACACTCTTCTTCATCTTTTATGTCCTACCCTCAAGTCTGTTCTTTACTTAGCATCCAGAGTAATTTTTTTTTTTTTTAACAGAATCTCATTCTGTCGCCCAGGCTGGAGTGCAGTAGTGCAATCTTGGCTCACTGCAGCCTCTTCCTCCCAGGTTCAAGTGATTCTCCTGCCTCAGCCTCTGAAGTAGCTGGGACCACAGGCAAAAGCCACCATGCCTGGCTAATTTTTGTATTTTTAGTGGAGATGACCCCTATTGCTTCTTTAAATTCATCTCATCAGGCATTGCATGAGGATGAATCACCTCCATACATCCTGCACGTCCACCCCACTGCCCAGCTACTTGTTGCATACTCCAGAGGTATCAGTATGCTATTATTGCTGTAACAAGCTACCACAAACTTGATGGCTTAAAACAACACACATTCATTGTCTTACATTTTGGAGGTCAAAAGTCCGAGATGAGTGAGCACGGCTGAGTTCCTTCTGGTTGTTATAGGGGAGAATCTACCTTCTTTCCTTTTCCAGCTGCTAAAAGCTTCCTGTATTCCTTGGCTCATAGCCCCTTCCTCCATCTTCAAAGCCAGCAATGCAGCATCTTCAAATTTCTCTCTGTCTTTCCCTCTCCCCATTTTGCCTCTCTTTCCAACATCACATCTCCTGTGACTCTGACCCTCTTACTTCCCTCCTATAAGGACTCTTGTGATTACATTGTGCCCACCCAAATAATCCAGGATAACCCCCTCACCCCCAAATCCTTAATTTAATCGCACCTGCAGGGTCCTTTTCCCCATCTAAAATAGCATATTAGCAAGTTGCAAGGATTACCACATGGACTTCTTTGGGGGCCATTACTCAGCCAACCACACCAAGCATGCACATATCCTACAACCCAGCAGTTCCACTTTGAGCTGTCTGCCTTAGAGAGACTGCCGTATTTACACAAGAAGATGTGCACAAGGATGTTTACTACAGCACTCTGTATAATGGTGAAATATTGGAAATAACTTCTTTTACAGCACCGTACATGATTAAAAAAGCAATTCTGAAGCCAAACTTTTTTGATTCAAATTCCAGCTCAGCCATTTACCAGCTGTGTGACCTGGAGCAAGGTATTTAACTTCTCTGTAGCTGGTTTTCTCATCTCTAAAAGGGTTATCATAATAGATCATATATCACAGGCTCATTTTGTGGACTTTACTTAATGCAAATAAAGTGCTTAGATAGTACCTGGCATACTGCAAATGCTATATGAGTGTTTGATGTTGCTGTTATTACAGTAGAAGAATGTCTGAAAAGTGAGATTGGTTCATTTAATGCCACTCTCTTCAACAGCTAAAATAAGTAAGTCATCCCTCATATGAGATATATATAGAGAGAGTTTATTTCATTTTATGAGACGGAGTTTTGCTCTTGTCACCCAGGCTGGAATGCAGAGGTGCAACCTCAGTTCACTGCAACCTCTGCCTCCCAGGTTCAAGTGATTCTCCTGTCTCAGCCTCCCGATTAGCTGGGATTACAGGAGCATACCACCACACCTAGCTAATTTTTGTATTTTTAGTAGAGACAGGGTTTCACCATGTTGGCTAGGCTGGTCTCAAACTCCTGACCTCAGGTGATCTGCCCACCTCAGCCTCCCAAAGTACTGGGATTACAGGCATGAGCCGCTGCACCCAGCCTCAAATATATTATATTGAGTGAATAAAGCAAGATGCAAAAGATATATACTGTATAATATTATTTAAGTAATTTTGAGGACACAAAGCAATCATGTAGATTGTTTATAGATGTAATAATGTGTAATAAAAGCACAAAATGGGCATAATGCACACAAATTTCACAGTAATGTTGACCTGGGAGGAAAGGGAGAGAAAGAAGGACTTAAGCTACAGCTGTACTTTTCCTTATTAGTTCCCTCATTCCTTTTCTTTAAACAAAAAGATGTGAAGCAAATAAAGTGAAATATCAGTTTCTGATTTATCTTGCTGAGGATTTAGATGTCATAGTATTCTTTTACTTGCACGTTTGAACTGTTTCATAATTGAACATTAAAAATTCAAGAAGAAGCTTAAACTTGGAAGTTTTTTGTGTTGGTCTTTGCTGTCCAGCATACTGGTGGCTGCACTGTGCAGTGATCAGGGCTCTGTCACCTTTCAACTGATGCCAGGTGGGTGGAGCTCCTTTCCCCAAGGCCACTCATCGGTGCCCAAGGAGACTGCGCCTCCCTCCTGCCGGGCGTGGGTGGTGACGCGCAATGCTCTGCCAGTGGTGAGGCTGGTGCTCTGCGGCAGCCTCCTGACCAGTCTGGCTGCTTCCACACCATCCCCCTCCTCCCAAAATGATGCTTTTAGAAAGGACGTTGAGTGTTCACACGCCCAGTGACTTCCCATCTCCTTTGGAATCCAGTCTCAAGTTCTCATCATCATCTTCAAACCCTGCAGGACCTGGGGCCCATCAGCCTCTCCTTGCTCATTTCCTACTTTCCTCTGGATCACTGCGTGCCTGGCGCCAGCGAGCCTCCTCCCTGCTACTTGAGCAAGCCCAGCGTGCACCTGTCTCATGGCCTTTGATGGCCAGAATTCTTGTCCCCATATCTTGGAAGTTCTCCTCCTCCCCATGCAAGTCTCTGCTTCCAATTCACCTCCTCCGAGATGCCTTCCTGACTTCCTACCTATAGTAGATGGCCCTGTACTCTCTGTCCCAGCGTCTACTTTCATTTCTTCCAGGGATACCAGCACTTTTAATATTACCTGTCTGCCCTACTGGGATGCAGGCTTCATGAGATCAGAGACTTTGCCTGTTTGGTTCACCATCAAATCCCCTGAAAGAGTACCTGGTACAAAGTTGCACTCGATACATGTTTGCTGAAGAGCTGATTGAGAGCAGGGCAGAAGGCCCCACGGTCAGGTGCTTTGTCTTCCCGCCTTAGCACTGCTTCATTTGGTGCCCTGATCTAGAGCCTCTGGGAAGCTGCATCTCTGGAAGATGACCCTTGGTCTCCAGAGAGAGAGAGAGAATGTGGTGGGGGGGAGGTCTCTTGGCTGCTCACAGGGAAGGGGCCCAGTGGCCACATCACTCTCTGAGCAGCTCCTGCCCCATCTCACATCTCATTCCAGCTGCCTCTCATGGGTTTGCAGGGAGGGTCAACTCACACTTTTCTTTTCTTTTTCTTTTTTAGAGATGGAGTCGCACTCTGTCACCCAGGCTGGAGTGGACTGGCACGACCTCAGCTCACTGCAACGTCCACCTCCCGGGCTCAAGCAATTCTCCTGCCTCAGCCTCCCCAGTAGCTGGCATTACAGGCACCTGCCACCTGCCACCATGCCCAGCTAATTTTTTTTTTTTTTTGTATTTTTAGTAGAGATGGGGTTTTGCCATGTTGGCCAGGCTGGTTTCGAACTCCTGACCTCAAGCAGTCCGCCTGTCTTGGCCTCCCAAAGTGCTGGGATTACTGGCGTGAGCCACCATGCCCGGCCCGGGATGCTTTTCTAAGTCAAGTCCGTGCTCTTTCCACTCTCCAAAAATCCTCTGGAATCTTATGTCTGCCGTTGGTCTCTTCTCCCTTCGACAAGTGGGTTTGTATCTTTTCAATTATTATTTTAGCAGTTTTTTTGAAGGGAGAGCAACAAACACACACAGCTCATCTACCAGGTTTAACTGGGAGTTCTTGATCCACAAACTATCTTTTCAAAGAATATATATTATTAAGCTTGTGACAGGTTAAATGTGATAATTGAAGCAACAAATATGGCATTATAGATGATGAGTTCAACATCATAATAAAATAACTATTACTAACATTGACATTCGAGACAGCCAGGATGGCAGTCTCTTCAGTCCTGTATCTGCAATGCTTGGGCAAACCTCTTTGACATGGGACCACTCTTAATTTCTGGTTGTGTCTGCTAATAGGATATTGGCTTAGTCTCCCATCAGTCCATTTTATGAGATGAGTTGATAAGAAATTAGTTTTATTTTAATGAATATATTTTATTTTGAGACAAATTGAACAGAATGTACAGAGGATTCTCATGTCCCCTCACCAAGTCCCCATGTCCTGCACTGTAAACCTCTTGCATTACTGTGATATGCTGATGTTGCAACTGATGAGCCAAGAGTGATACTTTATTGCCAACTAAGGACCAGGGGCGAGCCTGGGTGATGGCAATCCCAGCAGTTTGGGAGGTTGAGGCAGGAGGATGGCTTGAGGCCAGGAGTTTGAGACTATCCTGGGCAACATAGTGAGATCCTGCCTCTATAGTAATTTTTTAAAAATTGGCCAGATGTGGTCGTGTGCACCAACAGTTTCAGCTACTCGGGAGGCTGAGGCAGAGGATCACTTGAGCCCAGGAGTTGGAGGTTCAGTCTTGGTGTTGTACATTCTACAGGTTTGGATGATTGTATAATAGTGTGTATCCACCATTATAGTATCAGACAGAGTAGTTTCACTGTCTGAAGAATCCTCTATGTTCTATCTATTCATCCCTCCCCAACATCCAACCCTTGGCAACCCCTGATCTTTTTATTGTCTCCGTAGTTTTGCCTTTTCCAGGGTGTCATAGAGTTGGACTCATACAGGGTGTAGCCTTTTCAGATTGTCTTCCTTAACTTAAATAATGTGCATTTAAATTTCCTCCATATCTTCTCATGGCTTGATAGCTCATTTCTTTTTAGTGCTGAATCATATTCCAATATTGGGATGCACCACAGTTTATTTATCCATTCACCTACTGAAGACATCTGGGTTGCTTCCAAGTTTCTGCAATTATGAAAAAAGCTGCTATAAGCATCCACATGCGCCGGGTAAACGCCATGGAGCATGAGTGCTGGGTCACATGGTAAGAGCAATTGTTCATGAGGGTTCACTTAGCTAATATTTTCTACACTTATGCTTCCCCTAGTGTTTGGATCGCTTCATCTCTACATTGCCAATGTCTTAAAAAATACATTTTGTCTTAAAATGAACAAAGGACATGAACACTGATTTTTTCAGCTTACTCTAGTGATATCTTTGTTTCTGCATATCATTTGAGATTGTTCCCTTGGGTTTAGCTGAGACTGACTCCTTTCTCGTACGGTTACTGGGACCTCTTCAAGGCTTCATGTGCTCCAGTGGACTGTGATGGGCACTTTCTTTTTGATACGCAACACATCACTTTGGCTAGTGAGGGTTCTTTGTTTTATGTAGCAAGATCTCACCTATTTTGAAAAACATTCTCTGGCAACCACAAGATGTGCTGGGCCCATCTTGATTTTCCCCGTTTTCACCATGGAAGCAGCGACTTTCCAAGGATTTCTGGCCACTGTTTGTGGAGAGGAGCATTAGAGGCGGAAATCCAGAGCTCTCTCTCTGAAGGCCTTGGGCTTCCCTCTGAGTCCAGTCTACACACATGTAACGAGGGAAGCAGGGGCTGTCCGTGCTCCGATGACAGAATCGGAAACCCTTTTAAAGTGTGTGAACTCACACTGATGTTCTCATTCAACTCCAACTTTACTAAGCCGCTCTTTATTTTGTTCTAATACTAAAATATGTTTTAAAATTGTAAATTTTATCCCTTTTGAACACAAAGATTTTTTTAAATAAAATTACCCCCTCCAAATAAATAAATTTAGAGATGCTTCGTGTCAGTTAAGTACCTTCGATCACCTTCTCAGAAGATGCCTTTTTCCAAGCCAACAGCCATTTCCAAGACCTTGAGACCTTCAAAGTCAATTTTTAAAGCTCAATTAATTACAATACATTTGCACAGATCACGCAGCCTGAAGCCACAGCTCATTGGCAGAGGGTATTCTCTTCTGTGAAGCAGAGGGCTTAACTCACACATACTGAGTTACTCACAGTCAGCAGTGATAATATTCAATCAGAGTGGCCATTAAGATGAAAATTTCCTGTAATTGGCCTCTCTTTTGTGGTCTATGGGAAGGATTTAATCTCTGGACCTGTGACGCTTTTCTTAGCCTCTCTCCTCCTCCGCCCTCCTAATTGAGGACTCTCGGGGATTTTCTGCTGTAGGCAAGTCCCCAGTTGCTGGAAAACCCTGGCTTCATGGCATGCGGGGACTGATGTGTCGTCCATACCTGTGATGTTTTATATGTTTGTTTAATTTTTATGTAGGTCATGTGTCTACTCATGCCTGTGAACCAATGATTTACTCTTATTTTTAATGTCTTTATACATTGAGTACAACAAATCCTCAGGAAACATCTTTCTAGAAGCTCCTGGAATTCCTGGGCAGCTGGACATCAATACCCCTGACACCTACAGGGCCTTGTCCTCCTTGCTTTTATATAATTTTCCAAATAGCATCGTGCTACCCCTACTATCAAACTGTAGTGGACATAGGACGGTTTTGAAATGGTTTGCATCAGAGAAGTCCTGCCCCCAGATTTAAAAAAAAAAAAAACCTTTCTTTTATTAAAGGACACAGCTGTATTGCAGGGCCAGCCAGTTGCCAGAAGGCACACTGGCTTCAGCTTCTTAAAGCTTCCCTGTCCCTTGAGTAAAGCAGTCTACTGAACCCAGGAGACTGTGCAAGGTGAGGCCAAAGACACAGGCAGAAGACCCAGACTTGGCCCTAATCCATTAGCCCACTTGTGTTTTTGCTTTGGTGTTGGGATCTCAGGGGAATGTGGGATCGACCCAGGCCAGTGTTCTCCCAGGACCTTTCTGCCAGCCTTCTTGGGAAAGACACACTTTTTCATTGGGGCCACTAGACAGGATGGGAGACTGGAGCACCTGGGGCCACTGCTGCCCTATGGAGAGGCCCCAGCTGAGAATCAGACTCAACTGAGGCAGCAGAGCGGGAATGGAGAGAGAGACAGACAAAGCCACAAAAACCTTCATTCGAAACGGGCTTCAGACCTGCCTAAAGCCACATCCACCCCTTGAACTTCACAGATAAAGTGAGCCAAGATACTCCCTTTCCAGTGTCGATCTGAGTTGTGTCTCACCACTTGCATTTCAAAGAATCCTGTTGAAACAGAACTTCGGGGTTTTAGATATGAAGTTGTAGGCAATTTGCGATAGGTGGCTAAAAGGAACTCTTGCAATATTAGTTTGTACTACCCCATCTGCCCTGGCAGGGAGGTGACCAACCTGGTCTAACTAGAAAAAAACCACATGTGGCATTGTACTTACTGTTGGCCACCACCCTCCAGGGTCAACTGGAAGTGTCCAGAGGAATGACAGAGGACTCAAGAATACAGCACATGAAAAATGGTTGGAAGTACCACGGCTGTCTGCTTGGAGAAGGAAAGCGTGGGAGAGAGCTGCTTCAAATAGTGATCTTCTGCAGAGGACGCTGGCAGCTCTGCATGCACAGGACAGCTGAACCTGGGCTGCAGGAGGCCACCTGCTGAACCCAGGTCTCAGCTCAGTGCAGGAATAAACTCCCGTAACTCAGCATGGTCCCCATTTAGTGTGGGCTGCCTGGGCAAGCATGAGCTCTGGGAGAGTTGGAAATCTGCTTGGCAAGGAGGTACTAGAGACATTTCTGAGATGGCTTCACCCTTGAGGGCACGTCCCTTGAGAGTCTAAAATGTATAAGAATGTCAAGCTATTGGCTTGTGCTTTAATTGAGATTAGCTGGCAGCTAACTCAGAATAAGTTGCCTGCTTCACAATTTTGGCCTGATTGAGGGTTGGCCTTGCTTCTAAATGTTTTTATCACACCTTCAGTGGCCAAGTGAATTGAAGGGAGGCTTCTGCCCGAAAAGCTGAGATAGTACGAGCCGTGTGATTCCTACCCTTTCCTCCAGCACTTGTTTCTCCAAATCCCACTTGGCTGTTTGGGCTTTCCTCTGTCTTTCGTGGGTGAAGACTTTGTGGTCCTGGAGACGTGGGCCCTGATTTGAGATTTTACCTAGGAAAGGCAGGATGAAGCTGGTAGGGACTGAGGCAGTCTGGAACACCTACTGACTTCTAAATGCGAACATTCTTTGCTGAAACCTCTTTTTTTCTGTGTTGGCTACCAGAAGTTCACATCCCATGTAAAATGTAAGCCCAGTGAAGCAGGGGCTTTGGTTCACAGCTGCATCCCAACACATCGTGCAGGCCCGGTGCACAGTAAGACCTCCATAAGTATTTGTTGAGTGAACGAGCGGAAGGTCTTAAAGGGCCTCTGAGATCACCTAGTCTATGTCTCTCCTTTTCTAGGATTTCCCCACCTCCAGAACTGTAAGAAGTACATTTCTGTTTTCTATAAATTACCTAGTCTAAGGGATTTTTTCATAGCAGCAGGAATGGACTGACAGAATCAGCACACACAAACATCAGCAACACTGATAAGAAATGTAACATATCCACACATTTACTTACGTAGGCACTTCATACTTTTAAAAAACTTTTATTTTTGGTTTAGTGGTACAAGTACATGTTTGTTACATAGGTAAACTTGTGTCATAGGGGTTTCTTGTACAGTTTATTTCATGATGCAGATACTAAGCCTAGCATGCATTCGTTGTTTTTCCTGATCCTCTCCCTCCTCCCAGCCTCCACTCTCCGAAAGGCCCCCATGTGTGCTGTTCCCCACTGTGTCCATATGCTCTCATCATTTAGCTTCGACTTATAAGTGAGAACATTCAGTATTTGATTTTCTGTTTCTGTGTTAGTTTGCTAAGACTGATAGCCTCCAGCTCCATCCACATCCTGCAAAGGACATGATCTCATTTTTTACAGCTGCACAGTATTCTGTGGTGTATATGTACCACATTTTCTTTGTCCAGTCTACCATTGATGGGTATTTAGGTTGACTCCATGTCTTTGCTATTATGAATGGTGCTGCAATGAACATACATATGTATGTGCCTTTATAATAGAATGATTTATACTCTTTTGTGTATATGTCCAGTAATGGGATTGCTGGGTTGAATGGTATTTCTGTCTTTAGGTCTTTGAGGAATCACCACACTGTCTTCCACAATGGCTGAACTAATGTACACTCCCACCAACAGCACTTTACCCTTTTTACTTCAAGCATTTAATTTAATCATTGCCATCTAACGGACTGCCCAACAAATAATTCAAACTTTAAACGAAACATGAGGTTCTTAAGTCTTGCAGGCTGAACTGGACAGAGCAGAGAAATTCCTGAGGCAGAATCTGTGACTCAGGCTTAAAATCTCACTATGCGTCCCCACCTTTCCAGGTGGAATCAGGTTAAAGAATGCCAAAGATCAGATGGTTGTAGATGTGTGGTATTATTACCTAGGAATCCAACTTACCAAGGGATGTGAAGGACCTCTTCAAGGAGAACTACAAACCACTGCTCAATGAAATAAAAGAGGACACAAACAAATGGAAGAACATTCCATGCTCATGGATAGGAAGAATCAATACTGTGAAAATGGCCATACTGCCCAAGGTAATTTAGAGATTCAATGCCATCCCCATCAAGCTACCAATGACTTTCTTCACAGAATTGGAAAAAACTACTTTAAAGTTCATATGGAACCAAAAAAGAGCCCACATTGCCAAGACAATCCTAAGCCAAAAGAGCAAAGCTGGAGGCATCATGCTACCCAACTTCAAATTATACTACAAGGCTATAGTAACCAAAACAGCATGGTACTGGTACCAAAACAGAGATATAGACCAATGGAACAGAATAGAGCCTTTGACAAACCTGACAAAAACAAGAAATGGGGAAAGGATTTCCTATTTAATAAATGGTGCTAGGAAAACTGGCTAGCCATATGTAGAAGGCTGAAACTGGATCCTTTCCTTACATCTTATACAAAAATTAATTCAAGATGGATTAAATACTTAAATGTTAGACCTAAAACCATAAAAACCCTAGAAGAAAACCTAGGCAATACCATTCAGGACATAGGCATGGGCAAGGACTTCATGACTAAAACACCAAAAGCAATGGCAACAAAAGGCAAAATTGACAAATGGGATCTAATTAACTAAAGAGCTTCAGCACAGCAAAAGAAACTACCATCAGAGTGAACAGGCAACCTACAGAATGGGAGAAAATTTTTACAATCTACCCATCCGACAAAGGGCTAATATGTAGAATCTACAAAGAACTTAAACAAATTTACAAGAAAAAAACAAACAACCCCATCAACAAGTGGGCAAAAGATATGAACAGACACCTCTCAAAAGAAGACATTTATGCAGTCAACAGACACATGAAAAAAATGCTCATCATCACTGACCATCAGAGAAATGCAAATCAAAACCACAATGAGATACCATCTCACACCAGTTAGAATGGTGATCATTAAAAAGTCGGGAAACAACAGGTGCTGGAGAGGATGTGGAGAAATAGGAACGCTTTTACACTGTTGGTGGGAGTGTAAATTAGTTCGACCATTGTGGAAGACAGTGTGGCAATTCCTCAAGGATCTAGAACTAGAAATACCATTTGACCCAGCAATCCCATTACTGGGCATATACCCAAAGGATTATAAATCATGCTGCTATAAAGACACACGCACATGTATGTTTATTGCGGCACTATTCACAATAGCAAAGACTTGGAACAAGCCCAAATGTCCATCAATGATAGACTGGATTAAGAAAATGTGGCACATATACACCATGGAATACTATGCAGCCATAAAAAATAATGAGTTCATGTCCTTTGTAGGGACATGGATGAAGCTGGAAACCATCATTCTGAGCAAACTATCGCAAGGACAGAAAACCAAACATTGCATGTTCTCACTCATAGGTGGGAACTGAACAATGAGAACACTTGGACACAGGGTGGGGAACATCACACACCGGGGCCTGTCGTGGGGGAGGAGGAGGGGGGAGGGATAGCATAAGGAGATATACCTAATGTAAATAATGAGTTAACGGGTGCAGCACACCAACGTGGCACATGTATACATATGTAACAAACCTGCGTTTTGTGCACATGTACCCTAGAGCTTAAAGTATAATTAAAAAAAAAAAAAAAAGAACGCCAAAGGCAGCTTCCAAAGGCGTGTCAAGGAATGGAGTGGAAATGAGCTGTTTAAAGCCTCAGTGCAGTGTGAGTGTCTGCAGGCAATGAGCTTCAGGCACTCCTCAGTGGCACTTCATTCAGCCCAGGGGAGTGAGCTGAGCCCTTTCCTGTGGAGGGAGGGAGGCCTGCGAGGTGTCTGGGGAGTCTAATCCAGTGGGCAGACTGCCTCTCTGCTTTTCCCCGCCTGAGAGAGCTGGCTCTGCTGCTGAGTGACCCCGCCTTACAAAGTCCTCCCACATCCAAGAGTTCCCTTTTTGCAAAACCTTAAAAATGTGGTGTATAATATAAATGTGTATGATGTTTACACACAGCTAGTGAATTCACTAGCATACAGCTAATGAATTTTTACATATGCATATACCCCTGCAACCACACTAGATGAAGACAGATCATTTCCCTCTCCCCCAAAGGCTCTCTTGCCCCTTCCCCCCCACTACCATCCTGAGTGACCATGGATCTAACTTCTATCATCATCGGTTAGCTTCTCCTGTTTTGGAACATCACACAAATAAAACCATATGTTACTATTCTTTTGAGCCTGAATTCTGTCATTCAAATAAATTTTTGTGGCATTTATCCATGTTGTGTGTGCCAGCAGTTTCATGGGTTTAAAAGAATTTTATTTTATTTTAATTTCCGGGGTCCATGTGCAGGACGTGCAGGTTTGTTACATAGGTAAATGTGTGCCACGACGGTTTGCTGCACCCATCAACCCATCACCTAGGTATTAATCCCGGCATGCATTAGCTATTTAACCTGATGCTCTTCCCACCACCCCCACCCGCTCTCCCCTGACAGGCCCCAGTGTGTGTGTTGTTCCCCTCCCTGTGTCCATGTGTTCTCATTGTTCAGCTCCCACGTATAAGTGAGAACATGAGGTGTTTGGTTTTCTGTTCCCGTGTTAGTTTGCTGAGGATAGTGGCAAATTTACAAGAAAAAAATAAATAATCCAATTAAAAAGTGGGCAAAGGACACGAGCAGACACTTCTCAAAAGAAGACACACGTGGCCAACAAATATATTTTAAAAAGCTCAATATCACTGCTCATTAGTTTCACGGTTTTTAAACTACTCTGTAATCTTCCATTACACGGGTGTACCAAAATTTATTTATCTTTTTTCCCCTGATGGACATTCGGGTTATTTCCAGTTTTTTTCTCTTGTGTTTGAGCAAGCCAGCATGAAGCTCCTCGTGGGTGCCGTTTGTTGGACATCTGCCCTCAGTCATCTTGTGCCCTCGCAGGAGGAGAATTGCTGGGATGCAGGTTCTACTGACTCCTTACCCTGGTGAATGTTTACAATTGTCACTGTTTCCAACCTCAGCCATTCTAGTGGGTGTGCTATTTCGTGAGTTCAGTGCAAACCGAGCGAGTACCTCTTCCCATGCTTGTTGGCTACGTAAGTATCTTCTTCCGTAAGAGACCTTTTCAAGGAATTCGCCCTTTTCTTATGGAGCACGTTCTGGTAAGGAAAGCCACATTGCTATGTTCTCTACAAACGACCCCTCTCCAGCGGGACAGGGAGATGCAGAGGCACACAATTCTGCCTCCGTCAGTGTTTGATGAAAAAGTGGAGCCTCTGAAAGCAGCCTGGGACCAGGGATTTCTGATGGGCCGCTGTGGCTGGTGAGAAGCCGTGGGAGGCCATGGCCCTGGGACTGGCAGGCCCGCAGGCAGAGTGAGGACAAACCACACTCACGGGGACACCTGGAGCCCTTGAGGACAGGGCAGCCTGGGCCGTCTCACACTCCTTCAACCTCAGGGATGCTGGTGACCTGAGGACGAGGAGGGTGCCCTTCTCCACAGGCGCCCTTCTCACATTCCTCACCCGGGACTGGGGATGCTTCGGGGGGAGGCCCAGTGGGGACAAGGGGACCTCAGGTAAAGGAGGTGTGAGGGCTTCACAGCACCTGGAACCCCACAAGACGCTGCAAACGGCGACTTGCCTTCCTCCTTCCAAATCTCACACAACTTTCTCTGCGGCCAACTGGACCTGGAAACTTGCAGGGAAGGAATTCTGGGAAGCATGGGACCCGCACGGCTCAGCTGACACAATATAAACCCACCAGAGCTTGTCCTTGCTTGTAAGGCAGTGAAAAGGACTGAAGGAAGCTAATATTTATTGAAAAGTAAATAAACATTTATTTATTTACCTTTTGGGCCGGGTACCTTGCTCAACACTTAACTCGCTGGCAATTTATACCCCAGTAGAGAGCTGACTGAACCATGTGTCAGAGAGAAATGGAGAATTCAGAAGGGAGGCCTCAGAGGCCACCTCACACCAGCAGCCATCACTGCAGCCTCAGAGACCCAGAGCTCAGGGAAGACTCAGCTACCCTGGGATGCTCTGTGGGGTGCAGGGGACTTGGGGGCCACCTTGTCAACAGGACAGATAGAGCTGTGGCTGTAAAGACTGAGATGCAGGAGGTGTGCGCAGGGCTGGGGAAACTTTAGGTACTGTAATATTTGTAAGAGATCTGACAGTACATGTATCACAGCTCAGGAAGCTCTTCATCATTTTTCAGCGATGTAATGTGTAGATACCACACACAAATATGTCTGGATGGATCGTCTTTGAGGTCACACATTTCTTTCTTTCTGGCTGTGTTTTCCCTTTGTCTTCACTCCCCGGCCCCTAAGGAGAGAGCAGGTACTGTGGCTTTTGCCCAAGGAGAGAGCCCTGCAGCCAGGCTGAGAGCAGAAGTTGCCTGCAGAACACTTCTCTTTCCATCCTGTGTGATTTTCAACCTGATCCCAAAGGAAGTGAATGAGGTTGGTGGGTCCCGGAGCAGCAGGGGCCACAGGATCCCAGGGAGGGGATGGGTATGCAGATGGGGACATGGCCAGTGTCACAGAAGACCCCATGAAGTAGTAACTATTACTTCCAGTGTACAGATAGACGCTGAGGGGTGGCGATGCTGCGTGTTGGGGCGAAACACGCAGGAGAAGTCGTCCAGGCTCAGGGACAGAGCCCTTGCTCCGGGGCTGCTCATCGTAGATTCTGGTCCTGAGAATCTAGAGTGGGGCTCCCACTTCTCCAGGACCAGAATTACCCACATGAAGCTTCTCTTTCTCATTTCCTTCTATTTCTCATTTAAATTAAAGAGTACAAGGCATAGGATGAATCATATTGGATAAATTTCATCTAAATGTTATGCATGAGATCCAAGAAACAAAATTGTGTTCTCAGATTCACATTCAACTTGAGGTCACTTGGCCCTCAAATTCCCTTTTTCTCAACATTCGTTCATGTTTCCCTTTTCTATTTATGTCTCCTTAGATGACTGACTAGCAAACTTCTATGGACTAAGTATGGCCAGGGTATAATTGACATGAGACAGGCTGCAAGGATTGACAGTGAAAAATAATCTTTTTCACCTCTCACTCTTTGAAACCAATTTCAGTTGATTTCCACCCAATTTTAGTAATATTTACCTCAATATTGTTTACTCATCTATCCCAATACTAAGGTACCATTCATTCCAAAAAACCCTTTGAGCCCCTTGTGTCAGGCACTATTCTGTGTATTGGGGTCCAAGTTCTCCACCAACGGAAAAAAACAAAGTCTCCACTCTGCTGCGCTTCAGTCTGGGCCCTTGGAATGAGGGAATGGTCAGGATGAAGCCGATGTAGAATCGTGTTGCATTTTACAGAGAGCAAACATACATCTAAGTACCTCGAACTCTTAGCATTGCTATAGGGAGAGTGTGTGTGTCTGGAAGGGTGTGGGAGGGAATAACTGAAGTGGAAAACAAATACAGGGAGGACTGAGTAGGAAACACAGGGACAGGCCGGGCGCAGTGGCTCACGCCTGTAATCCCAGCACTTTGGGAGGCCGAGGCGGGCAGATCACGAGGTCAGGAGATCGAGACCATCCTGGCTAACACGGTGAAACCCCATCTCTATTAAAAATACAAAAAATTAGTTGGGCGTGGTGGCGGGCACCTGTAGTCCCAGCTACTTGGGAGGCTGAGGCAGGAGAATGGCATGAACCTGGGAGGCGGGGTTTGCAGTTGAGCCGAGATCACACCATTGCACTCCAGCCTGGGCGACAGAGCGAGACTCTGCCTCAAAAACAAAACAAAACAAAACAAAAAAACAAAAAAAAAGAAAACACAGGGACAGGTTCCTCCCATATTTTCTAGAAACAGAAATACAGAGCTGCAGCAGTTTCTAGTTATAAATAAGACAACAAGAAAGGGCAACACGAGACTGAGATTCATCACAAATGGTAGAAATTGAGATTATGATTTTAAAATTCAGCCCTCAATTTAAGGGGGTTAAGTTAGACACAGAGAAATTATGTGCAAGTGAAATAGAAGGCATTGCTTTGTGGTTTTGGAAAAACTTTTCTTCTTCATTGTCCATGGGGCGTTTAGATGGAAAAAGTCATTTCTTTTTCTACCTAAAGAGGGCAAGAGCACAGTTTCTCCAACCCCAAAGCATGTGAGTTTTGCATTTGTGGACATTAAATATAAACTAAGTATATGCTTGTCAGATTAGGATAACCTGTGTGAAGCACTTATCTGCTTATTGCTCATTTAAAAAAGTTTACCCAGGCAGCCAGGTTCAAAGTTCCCCTGCTACAAGCTTCTCAATTAGACCAGGACCTGGGCATTCCCAGCTGGAGCGGGCTCATTGCCGGGCACAGGGCAGATGCTGGCTGGTTTGCCGGCTGAGCTGAAGAACTGTCAGCGCTGCTGTAGGTAGGTGGCAGTATGGCATGCTGGTTCAGCTCCCAGCTTTCTATGCAGCTAGTTAGGGATGTAAAACCATCTCTTTGTGGTCTGAGGACAAATTACTAAATCCTTCTAGCCTCAACTTCGTCATGTGTAAAATGGAGAAGTAATAGCTCCCAGTTATTGTGAGGACTCAGTCAGACAATCCATGTAAAGCGCTTAGCACAGAAGCGCTCCATGAATGGTAGTTATTATTACATCACATATGAGCACTGATCAAAGGCTAGCGGCAATTACCACCATAGCTGAGAGCTGAGGGCTTAAGGGAAACTGAATTCAGCCAACATTTCGCTAACTAAAAAGTCACTGACAAATTAGACAAAACGTAGGTTTCAAAAGATTCATTTCTCTGACATTATGGAAATATGAACTGGACAACTTTTTGGGGGGTGTGTGGGGACAGTTGAAAATGTTCACTCCTTTAATCAGCTGCATCTATCTTAAACCCAGCCTGAAACCCCTGCTTAGTGTAGTATTTTGATATGTCTGCAGGGGGGTTAATTTTGGCAGAGGCGAACTAATTTTGGTGACTGTAATAAAACTGGGTTAAAATGCCCATATGCTCTGGCAGTAACCAATCCCCCATCAAACATGGTAGGGGTGGCTGGAGGCAATGCGTGTACTTCTGAACAAAATGGCATATTGTCTGCACTCAGGTGGAGGTCAAGTCCGAAATGGTCTTCACAGGAGGTGTATGTCCTTCAAGGAGAAAGGGTCACAGCGCGAAGAATCCATCTGACCTTCTAGGCAGGAGCCATTTCCTTTAAAGAGGGCAGGATACTAAGGGGGCGACCAGGTGGGGTCCGGAGGCTTCTCAAGCTCCTCAAGGCTCCCCGAGCACTGATCCGTCCTACTAAGTGTCCTGCCGCCCGACTGCACGTCTCTAGGCGGCTGCCCGAGGTCCCGCGGCCCGTGGTGCACACGCAGCCCGCGAGGTACTCTGTGCTGGAACGCGCCCCCAGCCTCCCGAAACCGCCCCCGGCCTGCGGGCGGCGAGCCGGCTCCTCCGGGCGCCCCTGCCGCGGACTCTGCGCTCGGCTTGGAGTTCCCCGTGCGGCCGGCGGTGGGCGCGCGCCACGCGGGCCCGAGCCCTGGGCGGGAGTGCGGCCCCGGGTCCCGCGGCCTCAGCGCCCGCGCGCCTCCCCCACTGCCCACCCCCGGCCTCCGGGCCCGCCCCCCGCAGGGGTCGGCGCAGCCTGTGAGCCGGGGACCCCTGAGCCCCCGCCACGGCGGCCCCGGTCCCCGCGGCCTGGCCGCGCGCCGGGTCCCCAACGCGGAGTGGGAAGGAGGAGGAGAGGCTGGAGGAGTTGGAGACAGACACAGCCGCGGCGCGCAGTCACGGCTGGAGACAGACGGCGGCGGCGGGAGGCGGGACACTCCCCCCCTCCGGCGACTGGAGGCGGGACACCTCCCCGGCGGCCGCAGCGCCGCGTCCCCTCTCTCCCCGCGCTGAGGCTGCAGACCGGGCCCGGCGGGATTAGCAGGCGAGTGCGTTGGCCCTGCCCGCTCCGCGCGCCGCCGCGGCCGGCCGGGGATCCCCTGCAAGCCACGGAGCCGCTGCCGCCGCTGCAGCCAGACAGGCTGCGGGTGCCTGGGAAAGTGGAAGCGGGGCGGGGAGCGCGGGGGAGGCCCGGGGGTGAGGTCCTCAGCTCTTAAAGAACCCCGGCGCGCCGCGCTCCCCGCCGGCCCGCCGCGCGCCCCCTGCCGCGCCCCGCACAGCGCCCCTCCCCCTGGCCAGCAGGGCCGGTGGCCGCGGAGCTGCACTGCGGGCAGTCCCCGCCTCCGCTCCGGGGGGTCGGCCCAGGTGAGTGCGGACCCGAGGTGGCCGCAGTGGTCGCGGCTTCTGGCCCAAGTTCACCTCTGCGCTCCGGAGGGAGGGGTGGCGGAGGGGGGCGGGGGACTCGGGAACCGGACGCTTTGGGAACTGGACGTCCGCGAGCCTGCGCCGTCGGCTGGGGCCGGAGGGAGCAGCTGGGCGCCTAGCGCGCGAGGTCTGTGAGGCTTGGTCCGGGTGGGCTTGCCGGTGGGCACGGCGGGGGTCCGGCGCTGGCCCGCGGGCGGGGTTACGCCGGTGGAGGGACTTCGCCGACCCCCACCCCGTTTTCTGTTTCCTGGTGCCCTGGGGCGCAGGGTGTCCCGCGGTTGCAAGACTGAATTCTGCACCGCCCGGAGGCCAGGATGGGCGCGCGGATGGCAGCCCCAACTGTCTCCGCGCCCCTAGGCCTCGGCGAGCCGTGGCGGGCAGGGACTGGAGGTCAGCGGGAAGCGGGAAGATCCTGCAGGACCTGACCGGGGAGTTTGCGGGAAGGAGGGGGCGGGCCAAGCCTCGCAGCCCCTCAGTCCCGCATCCTGCACCGCGCGCTCCCCGGCCCCGGCCCCTCGGGCCCGCTTCACCCGGCGTCCCCCCGGGTCCCCCCGCGCGCGTTGACGTCGGTCGCGGGACCGCCCGGAGCTCCCGGCATTGGCTGGGAAGTCGATTGTCTGGGGCGGCTGCTGTTGCACTTAGGCTGGGTCTCCGAGCCCCGGAGGAAGCAGGCGTGTGTTGAATTTCTGTCTGCCCCTCACCGTGGAATAAACAGGAAGCGACGAGCACCCAGCCGGGCCCGGCACTTGCCTTTGTGAAGGGGTCTGCCCTGCACAGCCTTTAGGAAGCTTCCTCGGGACCCCTGCCCGGTGCGCCGCCCCGGGTGGGCCTGGGGGCGCGCCCTGTGAGTACACCGGTGGAAGACAGTGGGTTCGGTTTAGGTTAAATCGCTATCGTGGCGGAGAGGGCATTTGCTTGTTTTTAAACTTTTTTTTTTTTTTTAATTGGAAAAGGAGAAGGTTTCCCGATGAGGCAGAGGTTTTCAGGACGACAGGGACGCGTGGTGGGTGGGCGGCACTGGGGGAAGGCGCATCCGAGAGCACAGCGTTCATGGGTCACCTACCTGGAGGGACACCTCGTCGCCAGTCAGGGCAGCTAGAAGCTCTTTAAAGCAAGCAGGGCTCCTTAGCTCTGCCCAGGCACGGGAATGATTGCTGTGTGCCCATAGCCGCATGAACTAGCATGATTTTTGTTTTCCCCCAAAATTTTTTAATTAGCTAGAATTAGATAATTTTGATTTGCTTCTTTTCTTTTCCTCTGTGTCTTGGTCTATTCCCTTCTCTTTTTCTCTTTTCTAATTATTTTGGCATCTTCTCATCCCCGGACCAGCGCTGCTTTCTAAATGTTAATTACCATTGCAATACATATTTATTGAGGGCCTACTATGTGTTAGGCATTGTGGGATGTGAGGTAAGAGTAGCTGCACAGAATGTGGGTTCTGAGCGCTAGTGTTAGTAAGTTATTTGCAGTAGAGGTGGATAGAGATGGTGAGCAGCACTGACTCTCAAAAATAGGGTCCTGTGGCTGGTATGGAGGTTGGTGCCTTCTCGAAGGGCTAGTGCTGGGAAGCTTCCCTTTAAAAACGGCCCTTTCTGCCGGTTTGGCTAGCCAAGAATGGCATTCTCCTCTCTGTATCTCCCCTGGAGCTTCAGGACTGAGTATTGAATGACAGAGAAGGTTCTGCAAAGTCTGCACAGGGAGACTGCCATTGCATCAAGTCATGTCTGCATTCTAGTCTTTAACTCGAGTGTGTTGTCATCTGTAACTCTCCCTTTGTACTCTGCACAATTCTTCTGGAATATAGTCTTTGTGTTCAGTCAAGGATCATAGTGTCAAATCTGAGTCATTACATAGACAAATGAGGATGTCTGAATATTACCCATGTATATTTATTGAATTATATTTGGTTTCCCATCAACCCTTGAAATGTTATTTGATGGACCTTTCTAAGCAGTGCTTTTTAAAACGGGGGGCTAACTTCCTTATGATCTTTGAAAGCTTAATTCTTTTTAAGAGCTTCATTTTGCTATTGACATTGAACACAGTGTTAGGAATTAGGGCTGGGAATGTAAATGCCAGTAAGGGATTTGCTGTAATGGAATTGTAGCTACCTTCTTCCCTTGTTTTAAAAGACCTCTCTAATTTCTTAACATTCTGCTGTTACCCTTGGAAGGGCTTGCCATTGTTGGCCATGGTCCTGGTTCGTGTAGGTTTGTATTTACATTGGAGAAGACTCTTCCCGGCAGGTTTTTAGGGCTGTCTCTTGAATCCTCTCATGGGCTTGGTTTGCAAGACCACAATCCTGCAGTGGAACGCAGCCAGTGCCAGCTGCTTATTAAGGGATTTTGTGCCAATTTGTTGGCACATTATTTGAGACTCCTCCACCCCACCCCACCCCACTCCCACTGGAGTATATACATACATAGACAAATATTTATTTTCCCCCAACTGCTGACAGTGTTCTAAGAATAGTTTTCTTGCCTGGCACGCGGAGAGCAAGGGCCCGTCTGCAGAGGTGTTTACAGTTTGGGACTGTGCTGTAGTCTTGGTTGACTTAGCAGGCTGGCAGACCAGCCTCATAGCTCCTGGGACGCTCTCTGTTTTTGCTCTGGGCTGCTGCAGGGGTAACCTCCCTGACTGATAGGGAAGCACAGTCAGAGGAGAGTGACTTTTGCTCCTTGTGCATGGTTTCTGGCAGGCAGTCCAGCAGAGATCCCTGAGCTCCTGACGTCTTTGCATGTAGCCAGCATAAAGTCTCCTTGTGGTGGGTGGGAGGTGACTGCTCTACGTCATCACGTAAAACCAAAGCCACCTCAGGGCCATGGGCAGGAATTCTTGAAATTGTAGACTGCTCTGATCTTTCTGGTAGTCCTTGCCGTGTTTCTTCTCATCTTCCTTTGGAATCTGGGCTTATCCAGTCTCTATGATGTGTCCTTCTTTCTGTGTAAGAGTTAATAGAGAAGGAAAAATGTTATCCCTCAAGAAGTGATAAAACATTGTGAAAGAAGAGCGTACCATATTAACCTGGAAAAATTTTTGGAAATAGTTAACAGACTGTATAGCGGCACATGGATATTAAATACGAATAGTGGCAAAATTGCTGTGTAGTCCAAAATTATTCTTTTCTTTCTTCCTTCCTCTCTGTCTCCTTCCCTCTCTCCCTCTGTTCCTTCCTTTTTTTAGGTCTCAGAAAAAAATCTCCTGGAAGCCATTATTTTCTGATGTCAAAGAGACTTTCTGCCTATATGAACTGTGTTAGTTTAGAATTACATCTTGACCTATATTATGGGTGTACGTGGAAGATGAATCTTAAGTTTCAAAATAGGAATGCAAAGGTTCTGTCTACTATTTGAAAATTTAGGCCACAAGACCTGCCACTTTTTAGGGACTTTTTTTGGGGGCATTGTTTGCTTCATTGTTAGGCACAGAAAGGACTGAAGCTAGTACCTGTACTATTAATTATGCTGAAAATATTGGGTTTGAATTTTCAGTTAATGTCATTTTTTTCCATCACAGGAGGAATTGAAAATGATGTCTGTATTGTCACATATCCATGTGATTTAAGAATGGATTGCTTTTCTTTTGAGCTCTCACTAAAAATGGTACTTTGGCCTTTTAAGCTGTTTTTGTGAAGACTTTTCTTTCCACCAGGCTTGTTTTCCAGATAGGTCTTGGAGATTACAAAGAACATAGATATAATTTCTCCCTTGATTGGCAGCTGCGAGCTTTCCCGGACAAAAATAATGCTGCACTGTGCCAAATGGTTGACTTTTCTAGAATAAAAACTCTAAAGGGTATGCAAAAAGTCCTCTGGTTAATATATTGGCATTCCCAGAACCCACTAACACTCCGGCAGCCTGCCAGACTCCACTTAACGAGGACACAGAATGTCTGGCTCAATCCCCATGAGCAGACGGGGGTGGGGTCTGGATGTCCACACCCTTTATTAATTTTTAATGACTGTACTTTTGTTTTGCAGATTTTCCTCTGTACCCCCTTCTCAACCGTCTCCTACAACGTCACTCCCCCCATCCATTTATTTACTCATTTACTTGGCATCGGAAAAATGTCGAGCGGTTCAGGGTTAAGGATCCTGCTGAGGGATCATTTCTGTTTGCATGGGTTCTTTTGTTGTTGGTTTTTTATTCTTTTTCTTCCTTTTTTTTTTTTGGAAGAGGAAGAGAGAAAAGGAACAGAAAAGATGACAACTATTTTTTTTTAAGGATGCTTTATTGTCTGCTGGAAAAAGAGAAGCATTTACGAAACTTTAAGTTTGTCAGACAGTTTATGTGACAGTGCAAGTTGGTGCTTGCCAAGCTCCAGACAGATTGTTAATGTTACATGACAGGGATAAATAAATTACCGCTGTCTGCAACACGCTTGCACTGCAAACGCACTCTGCAGCCGGCGGCCGGCTGGGTGCCGCTCATGGGCCTGGTGTGCATGCAGCTGCGCAGAGGGCCTCTGCCTGCCGCCTAGAATGCTGTGCCTCGGTTCGGAAATGAAAAGGGTGTGCCTTGCTTTTATTTTTGGCTCTACTGCAGGGCAGTAGAATCCAAGGAGCAACTCTGTGTCCTTTATTTTGCTAGGCTGCTCCGCCTCCTCCCCTGCCCTGGCCCCACCTCTGGTCCACACTCGCGTTCTTCCTCTGAGCGGGGAAATCAGGCACCTAGCTTCTTCCCAGGAGACCTCAACTTTCTTCTTAGCTGCCCAGGGCCTAAAGTATCTCAAAGCCAAGTTTCAAGCTGTTTACAGTTGTGTTCTTTCTGCAGGTGCAGACACTGAGAACAAATTGTCTACGATAGATAAGGCTGTACTGGCCTGGGAGGGCCTGGGTGGCACTCCTTGGGCATAATGTACTTTCATCTGGGCAATTTGGAAGCTCAGCTGGCAGAGTGACAGGTGTAATGAACTTAATGGTCTTGCCCTAGTTGTTTGCGGACACACAGCTCATGTTACAAAGCCACCCCATACCAGGGGCCCCTGCCAAATGATTTGCTCTTCTCTTTGTGGATGGGACTTGGGGACTGGACGACTGAGTGGCGTTAAGGTAGGGAAGGGGGTGGGTGTGAGTGACGTGTGTTTGCCCTCATCTGCTCTGTTCCTAAAAGGACCTAGATAGTCTCCTGAAAGTAGGCCTTGAGAGAAAGAAATTCTTCCCGCTCACACTGGCTAGCCATCCTCCATGCCAGGTGTCGCGAGGACCCTCTGCAGATGTGCTTCGACTTCCTGCCTCTGGGGTTTGCAGAATGGCAGGCTTTCTGCCACACTGTGTGGCTTCCTGGTACACTGCTGGCCTGGCTGCTGGGATTCTTCAGAAGAGGGCTGGGCCGGCAATGCACAGCCAGGCATTGTTCTCGGAGTCCGTGGCCCCCCAGCAACCTGTGCACAGAGCTGCAAGGGAATTTCCAATGGAAAGTCTCTCTGCTTCTGAAGGCAGCCGCTGGAGAGGCTGTAGGAGGCCAGGCTGCTTTCCGAAGGGCTCCCTGACCTCTAACCAGGGCACGTGGGCAGATAATAATAACAGCAGCTCCAAGTGCTTCTGTAGCCTCTCCTGTGTGCCAGGCTCTGTTCTGAGGGCTGCCATACACTGATTCACTAATCTAATCCTCACAGCGGCCCTGTGACATGGGTCCTCCTGCCATCCGCATGTTACAGAGATGTCAAGACATTGCCCAGAGTCACCAACTTGTGGATAAAGGGTGGAGCAGCCTGGGCAGTATGGCTCCAGGTTCTGGGATCTGCCTCTGGAGCTAAATGAGGTGGGGCCTGGGTCAGGGATTCTTCATCTGGGACCACTTACTGGCAGGGTGCCATTCTCTTCTTGTCCCCATACAGGTCCCACTGGGACTGTATCCAGCCAGCAAGTTCAGGGTTTTGTCCTTCTTGCCTCCGTGCTGTAGCCCTCCCTCCCCAACTCCCTCCCCTGTTTTTAATCCTAATCTCTGCTCTTTGCCTGTTTTACCTGTGGCAAGAGCCTCAGTTATGAGCACTGGACCGTGGCAGCTTTGTCTCTGTCCACCTTATCCCTTGAGTTCCTTGAGAGAAAGACAAAGCAACAGTCAGCAGGAGTGCTGGTATTGCCAGATATTTCTTCTGCACTGGTCCTTAAAACCACTTCCATCAGCCTCCCCATGGCACCTCTGGGTGTAGCCTGGTGGAGTGTGACTGCCCGGTTCCTGGGAGCAGCTAACTGCCTGGGTCTGGGGGTGTGTGCTGGGAATGCCCCCACCAGCTGTCTCTTTACTCGGAGGGATCCAGTTCATCCCAGGACAAAGAGCACTATAGTTTCTTTCTTTCTTTTTTTTTTGAGACAGAGTCTCGCTCTGTTGCCCAGGCTGGAGTTCAGTGGCGCAATCTCGGCCCACTGTAAGCTCTGCCTCCAGGGTTCATGTCATTCTCCTGCCTCAGCCTCCCGAGTAGCTGGGATTACAGGCACGTGCCACCACGCCCGGCTAATTTTTTTGTATTTTTAGTAGAGACGGGGTTTCAGCGTGTTAGCCAGGATGGTCTCAATCTCCTGACTTAATGATCCGCCCGTCTTGGCCTCCCAAAGTGCTGAGATTACAGGCATGAGCCACTGCATCTGGCCTACAGTTCCTTTAAAAATGAAAAAAAGTTATCCCATCTTTAAGAGTCTCTTTTTTTTTTTTTCTTAGATAGAGTCTCCCTTTATTACCCAGGCTGGAGTGCGGTGGCGTGATCCATCTCAGCTTACTGCAACCTCCGTCCCAGGTTCAAGCGATTCTTGTGCCTCAACCTCCTAAATTGAGTAGCTGGGATTACAGGCATGCACCACTACACCTAGCTATTTTATGTATTTTTAGTAGAGACGGGGTTTCGTCATGTTGGCCAGGCTGGTTTCTCGCTCCTCACCTCAAGTGATCCGCCCGCCTCAGCCTCCCAAAGTGCTGGGATTACAGGTGTGAGCCACTGCGCCAGGCCAAGAGTCTCTGTTTTGCTCCATGAGGTATAGGTAAATGAATCATGCGTATTGACGTGTACGTCCTATGAAATGTTGTCCACCTTGGACAAGCTAAATCTTCGAGATTGTGGGACCTAAAGGGAGTACCCAAGAGATGCACATATCATGGGCCTAGCAGGACAGTCAGCTCTTTGCAAACTGGTCCACGGTATCAGGCAGGAAAGCGTGTCCCTCACAGCTCTTGAGCCACCCCCAGCAGCTGGGATGGATGCTGACCCCTATGTAGATACTACCCGGTGTCCCACATGTTGCAGGGCATTTCTGAGCCTTTGTGGCATGGCGCTAGCCCGGCATGGGGCTGATTAAGTTACGGTTGAGGAGGTGAAGACCTCTAGAGAGACTGTCCTGGTCTGGGCCCTGTCCACTCTGTCAACAGCTCTCAGTAGCCACGCATTGTCATGACCCAAGGGGCAAGGCCTGTCTTGGGGTAGCTGCTCCTAGCAGCATCTGTGGGACAAATAACGTTTTCTTTTCCTGATACATGTGTACTGAAGAGAATTAGGAAATAGGGAAAGAAGGAAGAAAATAAAAATCACTGAAATTATCTATGATCTCACTGCTAGAGATGATTAGTAGGTTAGTAGATTCCAGGTTTATTAATTAATTATAAAGTCATTTATGTACTTTTTAAGAAGCTTAGCATTCTTTCATGAATATTTTTCATGTGATTTAAATATTCTCCAAAAATCCCACTTCTAGATTGTATAATATTCTATTCTATGGTTATATTGTTATTTTTTTAAAACCAGTTTTAGGACATTGAGGCTGTTACCGGTTTTCTCTGTTATAAATATGATTGCATTGAACATCTTTAAACATTTTTTTTTAAGAAATGTATTACATAACTTGATAATTTAAAAAAATGGAGATAGGGTCTTGCTCTGTTGTCCAGGCTGGAGTGCAGTGGTGTGATCTTGGCTCATTGCAACCGCCATTTCCCAGGCTTGTGGCATCCTCTCCCCTCAGCCTCCTAAGTATCTGGGACTACAGATGCTGCCATGCCTTGCTTTTTTTTTTTTTTTTTTTGTAGAGACCGAGTTTCGCCATGTTGCCCAGGCTGGTCTCAAATTCCCGGGCTGAAGCAGTCTTCCCGCCTTGGCCTCCCAGGGTGCTAGGATTACAGGCGTGAGCCCCTGTGCTTGGCCTGAACATTTTTAAAAATATTATTTGGGTAGATTCTTAAAAGGGAAATTGGGGGCTATAAGACTTTTAAGGGTCCTCCAAAAATATTGCCAGATGGGGCTTTCAGAATGGGAGACGCAACTTACATTCCCACAGAGAAGAGGGTGACTGCACCCTTGTCAATGCCGAATATTGTTTAAAAAACCTTTGCAAATTTGGCAGTAAATGATATGGGCACATGACGTTTAAATTTTCTTTCCTATCTTTTTATTTTGAAAATCTGACTTTGTGTCATCTGGATCATCAATGAAAAGAGTTTTGCTGTTTGCTAGAATTTTGTTAAGGCCAAACATCATAATGTCAGTGGATGATCTCAGTAGGTGGGGTAAGACCTTTGTGCTTTTTAAAATTTGAATAAAATAAAATAAAATAAAATAGAATTAAATTCTACTCAGGTAGGTTCAGGGCAATAAACATTCTAATAACATGTCTTTTAAACAAATTATAGGATATGATGGGCATAGACTGCTCTTGGTCTTCCCCCAGGCTCCTCATCCTCCCTCTTTAGGGGTAGCCTTGAACTTGCAATGGAGAATGAGGGCCAGGAGGGGGTGGAGTCAGCACCTGGCTGTCTGGATAGCCCCACCATACCTTGTTCAGTCGCTTCTCTTCATTTCAAATAATCCCTATTGGACCTCACACTCTTTTCTAGTCTTGCCCCTAAGGATGCAGACAGAAAATTCATGATGGGCAGACAGAAAATTCATGATCCTCCATACTCCATTCTTGTGTCGTCTGTGGAGGACCTACACATCCTCTGCAAATGTGCTAAAGTTTTCTGCTTTCCTCCAAGGCATCAGCCCTTCCAGAGTTGCAACAACTATGAACAGTGCCTGACCTCTTAAGCTGTTGCTCCTAAAGCTTGAGAGAGATGAAAAAATCACTTTACTAGGTGGTGATGAACTAATTAAAGACAGTCTTTCACTGAGGGGTTGGAAGCAGCTGGAATGGAGGACGCTTACCGTGCTGGAGGGAGCAAGATGGCACCACTTTCTCTAGGGCTGGTCATGATCAGTGTGGTTTTGTTCACAGGCACCTGAGCGCATCGGGTGGGGAGACCCTCATGTACTGTGCAAGGTGCTCACCTGCTCTTTGGTGTGTGCTGGGGGTGCACCTCCACCTGGCATTGCCTGGTGGACAGTGAGTGGGTCCCACAGGACCTGGTGGGCCCATGTATTAGTCCGTTCTCATGCTGCTATGAAGAAATACCCGAGACTGGGTAATTTATAAAGGAAAGAGGTTTAATTGACTCACAGTTCCACGTGGCTGAGGAGGCCTTGGGACACTTACAGTCATGGCGGAAGTGGAAGCAAACATGTCCTACTTCACTTGGCAGCAAGAGAGGGAAGTGCAGAGTGAAGGAAGGAAAAGCCCCTTATAAAACCATCAGATCTCGTGAGAACTCACTATCATGAGAACAGCACGGGGGAACCACTCTCATGATCTATTCCCTTCCCATGAGGTCCCTCCCCCAACACATGGGGATTACAATTGGGATTACAATTCAAGGTGAGATTTGAGTGGGGACACAGAGCCTGAACGTATCAGCACAGTTCTGTGTTTTGTACCAAAGCTTTCAAGGAGGTGCCTAGGTGCGTGAGCCCGGGTACTGCAGGTGCAGACATCAGAAGCTCAGCTGGGATGCCGTGCCCCATCTCCCTGGGTTGAGACTGCAGACTGGGTCCTTCTCAGCTCTGCCTGGCCTGCCATCAGCACCACACTCTGTCCCAGGTGCACACCTGCCCTCACCTGTGGCAGTGCCGAGGGCTTGGAGATGGATTCCAAAAGGCTGGAGATGGGATGAGGCCTGCGGAGTGGAGATGGAGTGTGCTGAAGGCTGCTAATGGGGTGGCAGTCCTCCAGTGGTCTGGCCGGTGGGGTCCCTCAGTGTCTTTTGGGGAGCACGCCTCTGCCACAGTCCTTGGCGGTTCTCCATTTTCCTCAGTGAGGTGGTGGCTCTGATGTCACTGTGAGGGTGCTTGCCATTGACCCAGAGGGCTTTGGGTGCCTGACAAATCCACCTTGTGTTTGTTACTGGCTGAGGTGTGCAGAGCTGACCGATTTCTGTCTGATTTGACCTTGCTGTTTGGCTTGCTCCTGCAACACAGTCCCTGCTTTCCTAGTGGGGACAGGGGCCTTCTGGACACAATGTGTGCAGGACTCGAGGAAATGTCGGCAGTTGGTTGGCTTGGTTGAACATTTGTTTTTCTGCTACTTTGGCTATGAAGATAAATCTTGAACCCTAGGCCAGGCACAAGGCTGGAGTTTGAGACCAGCCTGGGCAGCATAGTAAGACCCCATCTCTACAAAAAAATGTTAAAAAATTGTGCCCCTAAAACACTTAGCCTTCCTCCTATTGGGTTTGAATATGACATTCAAAATTGTTTACTTCTAAACTAGACGTCCTGGGATTTTGCATTCATCTGAAGAGTAATGTAAAAATAATAAATTTTGTGTATGTACAGTTACGACTAGCTATATGTAGTAAATTTAGTCCAGAAAAATCATGACATTTGTTTTCTGATAAAGTTGAACTTGTAATGAAGCGGAGCAATTGTTATCTGATGGACTCTTGGTGCATTACCCTCTAATGTGAATCCTCATCCTTTGGTTGCTGTAACATTGTTTGTATGTTGGAGTTTTATAGCCGGGGCACATTTATGTTTCTGAGGGAATGGCTTCTGTTCTGCCATCTGCATGGAGGAAGCTGTCCCCACTGGACCCACCGAGGAGGCAGCGTCCAGGCTGCAGCGCCAGCCTGTGTGCCAGCTGCCACGGGGTGACTGCATCATCCGCGGTGTCCTTAGGACGATTCGGGTAAAGGCCTCCTAAGGGCTTGCCATGGGCAGTTGCTCAGTTATCCTTCTAGCTGTCCCTCCTGGGCCCCTGTGCTGCCGGGCCCCTTGAAGGCTGTGCAACCTAGGGAAGGTCACTGACTCTCTAGGTCTCAGTTCACCTTCTCTGAAATAGCTGTTTGCCCACCTTGTGGGTTTTTGAGAGGATTAGATAAGATCATATGTATGCAGATCAGGTGGGACAGGCCAGCTACCACAGCGAGTGCTCAGTAAAAGGCAGCTCGTGAGCCAAGTGTGTACTCGTGAGACATCTGCCCTGCACTGGCACAGTCAGAGACCCAGTTCCCGCCTTTTGGAGACATAGAGACCAAAGAGAAGATAGAATATGTGTGGTGGAAGCAATTAGCAAGTGAGAGTGGTTTTACAATCACGTTTTGAACTAAGCAGTTTTTCAAGAAAGGCTTTAGATGTGGAGGAGAGTGAGGCCCCCAGGCCCAGAGGTGGTGGCTCTGACGCCTCCTTCGCTCCCTCCCTTCCCTCTCCTTCTACTCTTTCCTCCTGTGTGCATTTTTATGGAGCACTCAGGACGTCCACGCACTAGGCATAGATAAAGACATGGCTTTGTCCCCAAACTGGTGGAAGACAGGTGTGCCCACGGTTGCCACACAGGGCTAACAACCGTACCAGGGAGACAGAGGAAGATGTGAGTAGACCTGCTGTCTCCTGGCTTCCTGAGGCCTCAATGTACTTTGGTCAATCAAGGGAGACTTCATGGAGGAGGCCAAATGCTGTTGTCTGAATGTTTGTGTGTCCCAGAAACTCCTCAATTGAAACATAGCTCCACTGTGATAGTATTGATAGTATTGAGCGATGGGGCTTCTAGGAGGGGATTAGGTCAGGAGGCTCCTCCCTCGTGTGTGGGATTAGTGCCTTTGTAACAGAGGCCGGAGGAGCTTGTTCACCCCTTCCACCACTCGAGGACTCACAGAAGGTGCCATCTTTGAAGAATGGGCCCTCACCACACACCAGATCTGCCGGCACCTTGATCTTGGACGTCCCATCCACCAGAACTAGGAGCAACACATTTTTGCTGTTTCTAAATGACCCCATGGAAGGTATTTCGTTATAGCAGCACGGCTGGACTGAGACATAGACCTCGGGCTGAGACTTAGCAAAAGAACAGATTTTTTTTTTTAAGGTGAACAAACGGGGAAAGAGTATTCTAGTGGGTTGCAGCGAGAAAATATTAGAACGCATATACTTATTTTTACTTCATTATTTCAAACTTTGTATATTATGTGTACAATGTACTATTACCATAGTATATGTATATAATTTATAATTTATAAATAAATATATATGACCTGTGTGCTTAGACATTTTTGCTTGTAGGAGTATATGCTTCAGAAAATTGGGGGCCCACAGGCGGGCAGTGGGAACATGTGTTAAGACAGGGGGAGGGCAGGGCAGGCATGCATGGCTGCAGGTGGGGGAAGAGGTGGGAGGGTGTCTGCGAGTGTCATGGGTAGATGCTACTGCTTACAGTGCCTGAAATTTCAAACTCAAACTCTAAATTACTTTTGTAGCTTTCAGTTGCTGTGAACTCAAAATCCACAGATCATATCTTGCTCCTTTGCCGCCCTGACTCTCCTAGGCTCCTCTTTCTGGTCCATGCTATCTGAACCCTCCAGGGCGAATCCTGACACAGGTCGGGGAGGGATTGAATACACCAGCTTGGTGATCAGAAATGTTGATAGGACTGCTTTATTTGTGTGGAGAAATCTTGCTTAGGAGGGTGAGATTATTTATTCATGCTCGGAGCAGGGGCACCCTTTTAGGGCCCACATGCATTTATAAGAATGGAGACTTGTAATCTGGTGAAGCTCATTCTGGATGTCCAGGGTGCTGCGGGGCTGCAGGGATGAGTGAAGATTCTTTCCCTGCCTGCATGGAATGCGCGCTACGGGCAGCATCGTCTTCGAGTTCAGAGGCGTATAGATGTCTATGGGTGAGGCAAAAGGCAGGTGGTATGGGAGGAAGCGGGAGGGAGAAGGGCAAGAGGGGTCTGGACAGGTTTTGCTTGAGAAGAAATGGCAGTGGACACATGGCTCGTGTGAAAGGTGGGTGCACGCAGACAGGCCAGAGGCTTGTGGGAGCGGGAGTGAACCTGGGCGCGGGGCGCTGCTCTTGGTGAGCATGTCGGGTGGCCCTTGCCCTTTGGGTCACCATTCCTCCTGATCGCGGCCCTGCCCGAGATCGTGTGAGTCTGGTTCTGGTGTGGAGCGTTTCTCCCCATCTTTGTCGCAAACCAAATCAACCAGCCACGAATGGTAAAGAAAAACAAGCCCGTTAGAACACCTACCTTGATTTCATATCGAATTGTTTGCAGTGGGGAGCTCTGTCTCGACCACAGTGCTTTAATAGTTGATATTTGTTTACATTTCACAAAACGCTTACATTTCATACTGCATTCAGTTCACGACAGGAAGCCAGGTTTATCACTTTCGCGTGGGAATAATAATGCCTTCTATTTGCAAAACGTGTAACTATTTAAAGCTTTTCACAGACAACATCTAATTTCATGTTCCTTGGCTTTAAGGAACAAATAATTAATGAAATGTACATAGAAGTATAATTAATGGATTTGTTTCTTCTTCTCTAATGTGGCTATTAGCTGAATGAGGAATTCAGGCCAGAGTTTATGTTATTTTAATGTGTGAAACCTAATTGGAATGTGATGCCCAATGGTTGTCCAAGCCACATGGCAGGCTGTTTTCTGAAGGTCATTGGTCCCAGGGATGGCAGCTTGGTGGCTGGGCAGGCACCCACCTAGTCGATGTCATTTTGGGAGGTCAAGGGTATAGCACTAAAAACTGAATTCGAAGATACACATAGTTACATCAAGGGGACTGAGGGGGCACCCCGTGAAGCTCTCTCCTGGTGGGCCATGCAGGATGGAGTGTGGCGCGAGTACGGTGCAGGCTGGGGCCACCGCAGGGGCCTGCTCTCATCTCCTCCCTGTTAGAGGAGCATCTTCTGGGCGCTCTTGTGGGACTTAGGAGTATGTCCTAGGTCCTGAGCAGTGCAGAGACTCGGCCTGGTGCCAGCGGTGGGGTGGCTCCGCCAGTGTGGCCCCTCTCCTGTCTGTCCCACTCGCCTCCCGCCTCTGTCTGTGGCCTGTGCCCCTTTTTGCCTGGCATGGTTTGAGCTTCTGTCCTGGTACAGTTTGTTCGGCTGTGGATGCAAGTTGACTTCAGTTCTGTTTCTCCCCTTTCAACAAAATCACCTTCCTTCCCCGCGTGGCCTTGTCTGGGGGCTGCTGCTGCCCCGTGCTGTGCTCCACAAGCCTCCGTGTAAATCGCCTTCCTTCCCCGCGTGGCCTTGTCCGGTGGCTGCTGCTGCCCCGTGCTGTGCTCCACAAGCCTCTGTGTCACCTCGTGTTGCCGCATCCCTTCCCCAGCTCAGCTATTCACTGTTGTCTGCAGCTCTGACTCTTCCGCTGTGGCTGCCAAGTCCCCTGATCCCCTGCTTGCGTTCCAAGTGGAAGCCGTGTGCGCCGTTCACACTGGCTTCGCAGCTTCCTGCTCTCTCCTCCGCAGCCCAGGAAGCGCCACCTCCAGCCATGCTCCCTGGAAGCTGCGTGTGGGAGAGGCGCGTGCCAGCTGTGATGCTCGTCCGAACTCAGCTCCGGACCCGAAGCTGGCAGCAGGGAGAGAAGGCTGCCACGTCTGCTGGCTCTCCCTGGTGTGGTCCTCCTGGTTCCCTGAAGGGAACAGGAGCCAGCGTCCTCATGACCAAGGCTTCAGCTCATTGTTAAAATGATTAGGTGGCAGGTGAGGCGCTTTCTGATCTCCCCTGGTCATGAGTTGTGTGATCAATGAGGACTCTAGACGATGGCAGAGGATCTGCTTGTCGCCACACACAGTGTGTTAGGGATGGAGCTTGCCACCAATGGCTCCACCTCTTCGCAGGCACCTGTCTTGAAGGACGTGAGCGGGCGAAGTGCTCTTGGGTCTGCTTAGACACGGGTCACTGGCTGCTAAGAAGGCAAATGCCATGCCGTTCAGATATATTCTCTGCTACTGGATGATGTCGTGCTGCTGTGATGTAGCAAATGCATTGGCTTGTTGACTGTTAAGAGGTGGCAAGACATCAAGGGACCCTCCGGCTTGCTCTTGGGTTGGCAGGGTTGGCAGAGGGGCCCACTGCTCAGAGCCCAGTAAGAGGCGGGACAGCTGTGTTTGGAAGTGGGCCGAGGAAGCCGGCACCCTCTTATTGGAAATATTCTCCATCCTGTGACCTGTTTGTCACTGTCTCTGGTGCTCCTGTGACCTGTTTGTCACTGTCTCTGGTGCTGTTTTATGGAAACCTTCTCTAAGCAAAGATGTCTTTGAGTATTTGTTCCCCTTCCCTCCCTGGGTGATGCAGCCTGCTGGTAAGGTGTGGCCAGCTTCAGAGCCCGGAGGAACGGGGTCTCTCCCTTAGCTGTCAGTGGAGAGAGGTTTCTGAGCCTAGAACCTTATACGCACAGCTGGAGAGCTTAGAGGCAGAGTTTTGTCGCAACTGTTGAGACTGATTATGTGTTTCCATAGAGGACCTCGGCCCAGAACTCCAAACCCTAGGCTCCTACACCTACCTGCCTACCGGGCATCTCTACTCATAGGCACCTCCAAGCCAGCATGTCTAAAACTGAACTCTTACTCCCCCAGCTGCTCCTCCCTGCCCCCCAGCCCCCCAGCCCTGTCACTCCCTCACTGTCCTATTCCAGTCACCAGCATCCTTGTCTGCCCGTGGTTCAGGCCACACATCTCAGACACTTCTTTCGTCACCTTTTCCCATGGCCCAGTGCATGTTTGAAACCTATTTGTTCTGCCTCCAGCGTTCGTCCCAATATGATCACTTTTCACTGTCACCACCAGCAGTGCTCGTGTGTTCTCTCTCCCTGCGTTTCTGCAGGGCCTCTGACCGGGTGCTGTCCTCCCCACCCGCGATGGTCTGGTCTGGATGCAGCAGCCAGTGACCCTTGTGATCCCTGATGGCATGCCCTGTGCCCCTCGGGCCTCCCTCCTGCTGAGGCTCCTCACCCACGTACCCCCTCACCCCACAGGCCTCTGTGGTTGCCCTACCCAAAATTCTCCCTGGGTGCGCACATTAGTCGCCTGGCTTTGCCCTAGGAGGCCTTCCCTGGCCCATGTGTCTCCTGCACGGGGCCTGGTCATTGTGAGCTCCAGGAGGGCAGACAATCGTCTTCTTGTCCCTGTCCTGGCCCAGCATCGGGCCGCCAGGACTGTTTGTTGAATAAACAGATGGACTGTGAGCAGGCACCTGTGAGCAGGCCAGGGGAGGATGGTGGGCAGGTCCACAGACTCGTAGGCCTGGATGGGGCTCTGGACTCCTCCCTTCTGCCAGCTTCTGGGTGGGCGCCAGGTGTGGGTGTGAGGCCATCTCACCTGAGCCTCCGTGGGTTGGGACAGGCCTCAGTGCAAACAGAAAGTCCTGCAGAAAGGCTGAAGTATGAGCAGCAGTGAGAGAGATGAGCCGGGGAGGCTGAGCATCTTCCGTGAGCCCCGCCCCACCGCAAGGACTGCTGCTCACCTACATTACATTCTTATTTTACTGTTTTCCTCTAAGTAAACTACCTACCAGAAACCAGGAGAAGCAATTGTTTTTCAGACCAACTTTTGCCCTTCCCTTCTCTCCTCCCAAATTTAACTTGCTGGCTAAATACATTTTGGATAAATTAGTTATTTATTTGCTTAGAAACCAATTTATCAAGCTGTAAAAAAATCACCAGATGAGGTCGGCACGGTGGCTTATGCCTGTAATCCTAGCACTTTGGGAGGCCAAGGTGAGTGGATCACCTGAGGTTGGGAGTTCGAGACCAGCCTGATCAACATGGAGAAACCCTGTCTCTACTAAAAATACAAAAAATTAGCCAGGCGTGGTGGCGTGTGCCTGTAATCCCAGCTACTTGGGAGGCTGAGGCAGGAGAATTGTTTAAACCCGGGAGGTAGAGGTTGCAGTGAGCTGAGATTGCGCCATTGCACTCCAGCCTGGGCAACAAGAGCAAAACTCCATCTCAAAAAAAAAAAAAAATCATCAGATTATTAAAGTTTATTAAATTCATCATATGTAGATGCTTTCTCTTTAGACAAGATGTCTCTATCATAACCTTGATTCTCCTAAGCTGTTTTCCTCTGTTCTTGGGATCAGGAAAAGTTCAAAGTAGAGAAAATTATGGTCTGTGAATCTTTTTTCCATCTTTTCAAAGAAGACTAAATGTTCAACAGCTACCTGGAAGTCTGACTCACCCTCCAGGCATCTGACTGTGCTTTTATTCTGGTATTAGTTTTGTTGCCTTGGATTTAAAATCCACGAGGATTGTGAAAACCAAGTGCGGAAGAAGGAGAAAAAACTGAAAAACCCCCGCATTCTAAATAGTGGTGAGGACTCCTAGCAATTCATTCCTACTGATGGCTTTTAGCCTATGTAATAGACCACTAGCCATGTTGCATATGCGATCGGCTTTGGTTGGACGAGTCGACTTTATTTCCCTCCCAGTCTGAGGACACATCTGCAGTCCTGCCCCTGGGGGAAGTGCACATCCAGCCCTGGGGTGGGTTGCTTTTCTTGCAGGCTGGGTGCTGATCCTTGCCTCCGTTAGGAATCTGTTTGAACCTCCACCCAGAGAACAGACTGGAAGGAAATACACCAGGACATTAAAAATAGAGGTCTTGGCATATAGTGCTAAGGATGGTTTAAAAAATTCTGTCTTTTCATCTTTTCCATATTTTCTACAATGATCATGTGTTCCTGTTTTTATAATGAGAAAATTCCCAGTTAACTAGATTTGCTAAGGGTGTGGAATAAAAAGTCACTTTCTGAAAAATTGTGGAAAACAATTTGATGTGTGTCTTTTTAAGCATTTTGGAAGCGCGGTGGAGTTGCTATGGGGATAGCAAGGTTTACTCTCTACAGAGAGTGGTTCCATCTGGCACCCGTCGCTCCCGAGCTGGGCTGGGCAGTTCTGTGCAGAGCAGTTTCTCGTTAGATGTGGAAACAGTTGCACAGAGAAGCACTGTTCCATCTTTTCCCCCTGGAACCATCATTTTGCTTTGATCTAACAATAGAAAAACTTTTTTTTTTTTGAGACAGAGTTTTGCTCTTGTTGCCCAGGCTGGAGTGCAGTAGTGCGATCTCGGCACACTGCAACCTCTGCCTCCCGGGTTCAAGCGATTCTCCTGCCTCAGCCTCCTGAGTAGCTGGGATTACAGGCATGCACCACCACCCCCGGCTAAGTTTCTATTTTTAGCAGAGATAAGGTTTCTCCATGTTGGTCAGGCTAGTCTCAAACTCAGGTGATCCGCCCTCAGGTGATCCGCCCTCCTTGGCCTCCCAAAGTGCTTGGATTACAGGCGTGAGCCACCACGTCTGGCCTAGAAAAATATTTTAAACTCCTTTCTGTACCCTCTGCTTCCTCTGGGTGCTGGCATTGCCTGTGTGGGGCTCGGTCCGTGTTTCTCCGTCTGGAGGGTTTCTGAGCTGCTGTTGGAGTGGGGGTGTCTCCTGCACCTGGTGTTCCATGTCGGACTTTCAGATCACAGTTGGAATTAATTTTCTTTTGCAGACGTGTTGACATCTTCCTCTGAGGTTACGTTTTAATTCCCCTTTGCTTTGTCCCTGGAACTGTGGACTCCCTTCCTCCATAGTCTTGCTTGGAACCAGCGTGGTTCCATCTCAGTTTAGAGATGAGGATTGTAACATTCCATAAGGGACTGTGCTTGGGGGCATAATGTGTGCAGGTAGAGTTCTGTTTTATATTTAATGGAGAATGAAACACAGTGACTTAAGAAGCAGCAGGCGTCTCTGTCTTTGTGATCTTGGGTTATCCCTGGAGGCTCCACTCATAGGACACCTGCTAGGCATGCTGGCTTGGGCTCTGGAGGCCAGCTTGCTCTTGTTCTGGGCTGTGGCCTTTGGCCAGTCCAAGTCCTGCTCCCTCATCTTGAAAATGGGATCATGACATCTGCCTGCTTGCAGGGTTACTCTGACTGTCAGATGAGATGGCGCAGGTGCCTGCTGGGAAATGCAGGGGACTAAGTGCATCACCCCACGTCCTGGGCACTGGCAGACTCACTGGTGTCCTGGCTGCTTCCTCCTGTGATCTGATAGGATGTGGCTCTCTGAGGCCACCGTAGATGGTCTCTTAGTTCCCAGAGCTTCTAGTTCATATACTTAGTACCAAGGAAGGTTCTGTGGTTCATGGGCTTGTGGACAGTGACTGCCGGGTGGCTGATTGGTTCTTGCATTGCAGACAGAGGTGATAATTTCACTCCTGGTCCCACGGCCAAGTGGAACTGGGGTGATCTGTTCAGTGGAAAAAGCAGTTAGTTCGAAGACATTCAGGGAACGTGGATTCTTGTTCCTAGCTCGGTCTCCAAGTAGCATTGACCCCCAAGCAACCAAAGATCCATTCCCTCAGTGCATACAATTGTGTGACAGCCCTGCACCAGTCACTATGATCACTCAAGACCTCTGGCCTCAGTTTCCCCATGGAGAACCCCCTTCATGGAGGCATTGCTGTCCAGCAGTTTGCATGTGTTCTTTCATTTGACCCATGTAATTCATTTATGAGGTTGGGAAGTGTAGTGATCAGTCCCATTTTACAGATGAGGAAACTGAGGTCTAGGGAATTTAGCACCTTGTCTGAGGTCACATGCTGTTAAGATCTTGTCTCTAAAATGTGAGGCTGGGGGAGAGTCTGATGGCCTCCTGGACGCCCACCCCGGTTCTTAAGGTCAATGTGTCTGCCTCCTTGCGAAGTCACGGTGCTTGGGCTGATGGTGAAGGAAATGGACAGTGGAGTGAGGCTGTTCCTAGCCATCCTTACCCGCAAGCTTGCTCTGAAAATCCACCTAAAACCCCAGGAACTATTGGGAACTGTAAACTAACAGCAGGTGCCAGAATATCTGCCTTTCCCAAGTCTGGAGGGCATGAGATCACAGAGCCATCTAAGCATGAACCCAGGATTTCTCTTCCTTATTTTCCAGTATTGGAACTGGAGACAGATTGCTCGATGACTGGATGTGGTTTATTGTAAAACGAGAAGAAGCCCCCTCTTAAAAACATTCTGCTGTTGGGCGGGTCCCCTTCATGCATTGCCTCTTGTTGATAGATTTTTTGCTCAACTGGAAGGATATTAGAGGTGCCTGTGCCACGCAATATTTTATGATTGATCAGTGTCTTGAAGCACTGTTGGATGCACCTGATGCCTTCTTTATTTGGGCTGTCAGTGTTCACACAAAAGGAAGACTTTTTTACATCTACTCTGTGCTCTTTCTGTGATAAGCTGGGTTATTTTGGAGGGCAGGTGGGAGAATGTGCAGATGTGGGACTCAGCACCCACAGAACTGAGGGGTGGTGTGGTGCAGGCCAGAGGGCGTGGACTGCAGAGTCCTGCCAGCCTGGGTTCACATCTCTGTGAGGTTTGCACCAAATCTGGGTTACTTTTAGGATCCTGGAGAGACTCAATACCTGGGAGGGGCCTACACATAGGCAGCCTCTCCCGGGTGGTGACTATGCCTGTGTTTCTGTGTGGAAATGTGATTTTATAATGTCACGTTCCCAGGGAGCTCACTGAGATGCCTCCTGCTCCTACTCAACAGCCCTAGCCCCTGTTCCTGCCGAGGTTCTGGTGGGAGAGGGGACATTAAGATTGCTGCTTGTAAGGCCAGGCGGGTGGCTCATGTCTGCAATCCCGGCACTTGGGAGGCCGAGGTGGGTGGATCACCTGAGGTCAGGAGTTCGAGACCAGCCGGGCCAACATGGTGAAACCCTGTCTCTACTAAAAATAACAAAAATTAGCTGGACATGGTGGTGCACACCTGTAATCCCAGCTACTCAGGGGGCTGAGGCAGGATAATTGCTTGAATCTGGGAGGCAGAGGTTGCAGTGAGCTGAGATCGCACCACTGCACTCCAGCCTGGGCCACAGAGCAAGGCTCTGTCTCAAAAAAAAAAAAAAAAAAAAAAAATTGCTGCTTGTAACTGTGGGCTCGAGAGAACATTTGTGACCCATGAAGCCTGCGGTTGGAGGGGCCTGGTGTTAGGGAGAGGATACTGGAAATGTTAATGCAGCTAATCCAATGAGATTAGCCTGCTGAGCTCAGGGATTTGAGGGAACAAAGGGGAGTGCAGGGGCCACTTAGAAGTTTAAACAGACTCCCTCTCCCTTTTCACCTACGTCTTGTGTGAGGATTTCAATAGCTCCTAAATGAGCTTGCCTGAATGGCTGTGGCACTCTTTTAAATTCTAATTAGCTAGTGAATTAACCAGGATGAATTTTGATTAGTCAGAATGAATTACAGGTATTAATGATCATACACTCTTAGAGCAAATGAAAGTAGCAGTTGTCCAGAGGGGGCTTGGGCCAGCCATCCCGCTGGAGAGACCTTCAGTAGGCTCAGAACAGCTGCGCTCATTCACTCTCTGTTCCACTTTCTTGTAATGCCTGCGCCAGTCACAGTGTGGACTGGGGACCAGACGCAGATGCCCTGGCTGTCCTTGGTGGGCCTGGAAAGAGTGGAGCCCCAAGTTGCCGGCTGGCAAACCTCCAGCTGTGGCCCGTGGGGTTTGCTCCATGGTGGCCTGGGCCACGCAGGCTGTACCAGCCATGAGATGCCATGGAGCCAAAGGCTGCGACTGTAGCTGTTTGTGCTGCAGCCAACCTTTACCCAGTTCCTGACCGCTGTTTGTTTGGTTTGCCATGGGTACTTCTGGGGACCTCCTGGCAGCATGCTGGCCCGTGCAACTCTCCTCATGCCAGTTGTAGGGTCCCTGTTCCTGTTTGGCCAAGGAAGGGATTTCCTAAGTGTATACATATTTCTTTAGCTTTGCCATGTTTTGGATGGCCTTGGACATAGAAACTCATTGCACATTAGTTAAATAACTAGACCAGCATTCTGAAAGACCCGACTCCAGACCTACTTCGGTGACGGAGGTGGGCACATGCAGGGTCAGGGTGCTTTGAAAGAGTCACACATTCACCTTCCAACAGAGCAGCCTGAGGCTTCCCTAGTCTCGCAGGGTCAACTTGCTGAAAGCTCAGCCCTTGGTCCCAAAGGAGCTCTGAGGCCGCAGGCCCAGGGCCCCGATGTCCCCGTGAGCTGGTGGCAGGGAAGCGGAAAAAGGCTTTCACACCGCCTCCTCCACATATGCCCACAGCCTCCCCTGGGCCCTTTCTTGCCTCTCCCATGGCCATTCTGTGGGTTCTTTGGCCTGGGAGGTGCTGCTTCAGCCTCCCTCGGCCTTGAGGCGCTCCAAGACAGCGTCAGCACCTGGGCTAGAGGTCCGTGCTGCCCTGTGCATCCTCAGAGTTTGACTGTAGTGTGCATGTGTGCACATGTGCGTGTGTGTGCATGTACATGCTTGTGTGCATGTGTGCATGCGCGTGTATGTGTGCGCACCGTTATTTTCTAATGGACTGTGCAGGCATCTGTTCTCCTCATGGACCAGGAACTGAGTGATCAGGGACTCCCCTGTTTACTTTGATATTCCAGGTGCCCCCCAGAGCGCCTAGCACATAGTAGGTCTTCAGTGACTGCCAGATGAGAGGATATTTAAATGAGACGGCAGCTTTGGAGGGATGACAACAGATTGTGGTCTAATCTCACGATTTTTGCCTGAGAGAGAATTGGCCCTACTCGAGGCGGGCTTTTTTTTTCTTTTCTTTTCTTTTTTTTTTTTTTTTTTTGAGACGGAGTTTCACTCTTGTTGCCCACGCTGGAGTGCAATGGTCCCGTTCAAGCGATTCTCCTGCCTCGGCCTCCTGATTAGCTGGGATTACAGGCATGTGCCACTACGCGGCCAATTTTGTATTTTTAGTAGAGACGGGGCTTCTCCATATTGGTCAGGCTGGTCTGGAACTCCTGACCTCAAGTGATCCACCTGCCTCGGCCTCCCGAAATGCTGGGATTACAGGCATGAGCCACCGTGCCAGGCCAAGGCGGGCTTTATTTGTGTCTGTTGGACACCTCACATGGCACCTCACAGGGCGCTGGTTTATAAAGACCCAAACCAGTGTCGAGTTCCATGCTGGCCCCGGCGTCTGCTGTGTGCTTTCGCTGTGTGTATACACGCGGAAGTTCATTCCGGAGGCTTCCAGGGTAGCCTCCCGGGTGCTGCAGCAGGTCTCCCGCTCATCATTACTCTGTACACAATGTCTTGATACGCTGAGGATTGAAATGGAGCAGTGATCCTGCCTCAAGGTAGACAGCAAAACCCAGGCTATGTGGGAGTCAGTGTGGTAGGACTGAGGGCGTGCCTGAGGGACGGATGCCGGGGCAGAGAGAGCAGCAGGTGAAGGCTGGGCCTCCTGGTGAAAGTCGGTATTGCTGAGCTGAGACTCCAGGGTCAGCCTTCCAGCTCCTCCTCCTGACTGACCGCTGGCAATGTAGGGGTGACTGTCCCAGCCTCCTGCTGCAGGGCGCTCTGCCGTCAGTAGAGAATCCTCCTGTGTCCCCACGGTCCCCTCCCCACTGAACATCCTGGATCCTGCTTTCACAGGGACATGCGTGAAATGGGTCCTGCGCCATGATTATTCCTGCTGGAGACCGGGATTGCAAAGATGACTGTCATGTTGTCTCGTGTATCTAACATCTTTTACTGTGATTAAAAATAAATGTCGTGGGGTTCACGTCCCACAGACCCTTATGTACTGCAGAGGTCAAACTGGGGCGGGTTTCTCACACACGTCATCACGCGAGGCCAGTGTCCGTCGGGGTGTGTGTCTACAAGCACGGGGCTTCGTGGCCTATCTTTATGAACCCTCCGGAGTGATGTGAAGCCAGCCACAAACAAACACACACATCATCTGAAAACAATAACAAAAGATTGGGGTTCTAGGAAAAAGAGAAAATAGTTTAACAGAGCTTCATTAAACCAAGAACGTGCTTCTGACTTGTTGACCTACTGGAATCGCTTGTTTTCACATCTGCAGGAAATTCATCAAAACAATTTTGTTTAGGATTCCAGTATTTCAAGTTTTACCCGGTCACCTCAGTGCTTGATTTGATCATCTGCATTTTCCAATTAAAGGTTAAGATTTCAGGAAGCTCTTTGAAGAGGTTGTTTAATTCCTGCTGGTACTTTGGTTTCAGGCCTGGAGCTGTGGCCGGGGTGATCGGGTGATTAGTGGAATCCAACTAAGGTAAGGCAGGCAAGACCTTCATGGACTTCACTTTGATATGGAAAAACCACCTTCACGCATTTACTAATGATAGATTTTTAGAACAATAGTAAAGAGGTTGGTAATATTTTACCCTTTAAAATCCCATGTAGTCTGTATAGTATATAGAAAAAGAAATAAGAACTAAATGCAAATGTGGTATTTTTTTTGCAAGCCACTCTGCATTGTTATTTTTTAATTAAAAAATTAAAAAAATAGATTTATGGGGTACAAGTGCAGTTTTGTTATATGGATATATTGCCTTGTGGTGAAGTCTTGGCTTTTAGTGTAACCATCACGTCAATAGGGTACATTGTACCCATTAGATGTACTGTTTTACTTAACTCTAATAAAGGTAATTTTGAAGTAGCTTATTTAAATCTTATCCAACAGCTTTGGCCTTTCACGCAGCTCTGACCCCAGCTGTTCGACCTGGGTTTCAGCTGTTACACAGTGGGCTTGTCCACCTACCCGTCCACCTACCCATCCACCCATCCATCTGTGCTGGCAGGAGCTTTCCCGGGCTGGGTGCTCTTTTCCCTGCCGGCCTGCTCTGCGCCTGGCGCCTGCTCTGCCCCTGTGCCTTCATTTCCACATCTCTCAGTTCTGCAGCAGCTTAGTGTCTTGGGGCTGTTTTGTATGCTGGAAGCACTTAAAGGCTTTATGTCTGACTCCAGCTGATCTTAGTTTTCCAGTCAGGCCATGTTTTCTTTGGGAGTGTTTTACAGCTGGACTTTCCAAGGGAGTAGGCCACCTTTCCATGGGCAGCATGGTGTGGGAGGCAGGGCCCCTTGGAGGTGAGAGCCAAGGAGCTGAGTTGTCCCCGGCCTCTTCCACTTCCAGCTCTTAGCCTTGGGCACGTTACTAACTTCTGTAGGGTGGACACTGGAATATCTCTCAACCTATGAGGAGGATCAATGAGACAAAATGTGGGAACAGCATTTGAAACTTTTTATCAGCATCCACCCATCCACCCACCCACCTATCCATCCATCTAGCCACCTGTACACCCACCCAGCCACCCACTCGTTCATCTGTCCTTCCATCCATGCACCTACCCACCCGTTCCTCTATCCATTTACCCACCCATCCATCATCCATCCATCCACTCACTCATTCATCTGTCCATCCATCCGTGCACCTACCCACCCGTTCCTCTATCCATTTACCCACCCATCCATCATCCATCCATCCACTCACTCATTCATCTGTCCATCCATCCGTGCACCTACCCACCCATTCCTCTATCCATCCACCCACCCATCCATCCACCATCCAGCCACCCACCCATGCACCCGCACATTCATCCATCGATTTACCCATCCATCCGTCTACCCATCCATCTGTCATCTCCCCAGCCACCACCTACCCATCCACCCATCCACCCACCCAGCGACCCACCCATGCACCCGCACATCCATCCATCAATTTACCCATCCATCCGTCTACCCATCCATCTATGATCTCCCCAGCTAACACCTACCCATCCACCCATCCATCTATCCACTATGCACTCACTCACCCACCCACACATCCACCCACCCACCCACTCATTCATCTCTCCATCCATCCATGCACCTATGCACCCATTCCTCTATCCATCCACTCACCCATCCATCCATCCATCCATCCATCCATCCACCCACTCATGCACCCACACATCCATCTATCCATTTACCCATCCATCCATATACCCATCCACCCATTCCTCCATCCATCCATCATCTCCCCAACCACCATCTACCCATCTACCCATTCATCTATCCACCATGAACTCACCCACCCACCCACCCACCCATTCATTCCTCTATCCATCCATTCATCCACTTACCAATCCACCATCCATCCATCCACCTACCCATCCATTAATCCATCTACCTCCTGTCCACTCACCCACTCATTCTTCTATCCATCCATCTACCCACCCATCCATCTATTCATCCATTCATGCACCCATTCATCCACCCATCCAACCCACTAATCCACCTACCCACCCATCCATTCATCCATCCATCTGTCCTAACATCTACCCACTGATCTACTCATTCATCTGCACATCCATTCATCCTGCCCACCCTCCACCATCAACCTTCCTATTGATCTGTCAGTTATTAAAGTTAATTGCCAAACATAAATATAAAATGTTAGGGTAAAGGCCCCAAGTTTTCTCTGTTACCTACCTACGTCTCTCTTTTTGTTATTATAATTATGAATGAATCCTTGAAATCTTTAAACATCTTTATTGACCCATGTGGGTTGTATTGTGGTTAATATTGTAGTCATTTATGTTTACACCTGCAAGTGTTGCCATCAAAAGCTTAGGCCTCTCCTTCCCTCTTCCCCCAAGGCACACCCTGTCACAGGCACATCCACATCCACACACACAGCAGGTCTTACTTCTGAATGTTCTGTGTGGAATTTGAGCTTTTGGCAGAGCTTGTGGATTGACCTCATGGTTGAGATTTGCTGTCTTCATGGACAGGTGGGAGTGTTCATTTTAAAGTTAAATTTAATAAATATTTAGAAAGCATGCATCATATGCCTCATTAGCAATTTTGTTAGGTACTCTGGGAGAAACAAACAAGCAAGAGCGCAGAATCATCTGGTCCGTCTGTGGCCCCTGCAGTTCCGTGAGGCACTGCTTCCTCTGCACATGAGGTTCCTGGGGAGCATGTCATCTGCCTTATTATGGTCGACTGCACCCTCTGTTTGGTGGGGGGATGGGTTCCCCTAAGTGGGAGCTGTGCCTGAGTCAGCGTCATGAGGGAAAATGTGGAGAAACCTCAGGGGCGACCATTCCATGTGGAGCTCCTGGGCAGGAGTCATCCTGAGTCTGCAGGACCCATGTGTACCTGGGCTGTACGGATGCATGTGTGACTTCATCCCAGCCCCTCTGTTCTTGAGAGCTTATTCAGTATC